>NW_027530006.1:160250-271044 GCF_008692635.1 Crocuta crocuta | reverse complement strand
TGAGATTGGCCTTACCTATTCTAGGTTCTTTGAATCTCCATATAAATTTTAAAATCAATATGCCAGTTTCCTCAAAAATACCTGCTGAAATATTGATCTACATTGGGCCTACATTGAATGTACACTTCTATCTGGGGAGAATTGGTATCTTAATAATATTAAGTTGGTCAATTTGTGACTATGGTATAGTTCTCCATTTAGACCTTCTTTAGTTTCTCTGTGAAGTTTTGTAGTTTTTAGCATAGAGATCTTGTACCTCTTTCATTAGATTTATTCATAAATAGCAGATGATTTTTAATATTATTATAAATGATATTTAAAGTTCTTCATTTTCTGGTTATTGCTGGTATATAGAAATTCAATTGATTTTTATATGTTGATTATATTCAGCAACCTTGCTAAATGTGCTCATTCTAATACTTTGCAGATTATTTGGATTTTTCCATATACAACATTATCATCTGAAATAATGACAGTTTATATGTTTCCTTTCCAATCCTTATATGTTTTATTTTTATTTTTCTTGGCTCATTCAAATGACTGGGTCCTGCCCTACAATGTTGGATAGAAATGTTAGTGGTGGACATCCTTTTCTTGATCCTATCTTTAGGAGAAAAGCATTTAATATTTCACCATTAATTATGATATTAGGTGTATGCGTGTGTGTGTGTGTATGTGTGTCTGTCTGTCTGTCTCTGTGTGTGCCTGTCTGTCTCTGTGTGTGTCTGTATGTTTGGCAGACTCCCACTAAGGACATTCTATGTGATACTCTTTTCTGAGAGTTTTTATCATGAAAAAGCATTGAATTTTAAGAACTATTTTTCTGTATTGATTTTAGCTCACATCTACAGCTGTAGCTCTCAGACACAGGAAAGTGGTTTGTGACTGATGTCAGGCCAGAAGGTTTCTGAGGGAGCTGGGCCCTCATGGGGGCTAGATGAGATGGTTGTAGGAGGGTATGAATGTGAGGAGGTACCCCAAAGAGATGAGTCAGTGACACATGCGATCACCCATCTCAGCCCTAATGGACTCCTGCTCTGCTCATTCCCAGCAAGCGTGGCATTGTTTCTGAATGGAAACTAGACCCTATTATAAGACCCTGTGCCAAGTACTATGTGAGGCATCATGGGGGAACACATGACACAGGTGCTCCAGGGCCCTTGGGTTTTGCCGTGTGTCATGTCTTCCTGCAGCTCTTAGTAGGAACCAGATTTGGACTAGAACCAGGGGCCTGTGTCTCTCTCCTTTCTTCCACAGTATCTCCTTGCCAGACATGAAGGCTCTTGGGAGCAGCTGGACTGAGCACAAGCAGGGAAAGAGCGGTGGAAAATGCATCAGATGATCCCCACCCTCACCCATTCCGTCCCCTGCTTGGTGTCTTGTGGATACTTGGCCTTCCCAGTGCGGTCTGGGAAAACTTAGAAAGTTTCCTTCCAGAGCCCCAGGAGGCCAAGAACGGGAGCTGCCCCAGGCCATTTCTGTCCCTGGGTCTCCTTTCAAAGGATTTCTGGATAGATGAGAGCGATTGTGGCTTGTGGGCAGTCAGGAGAAAAGGCCTATCGTTTCGGATTTCTGGCTTGGCTCAAGGACTCAAACTCTCTAATTCCCAGACTAAATGCCTCAGTCCACGGGAAGTAAAGGTCTTCCCTTCAAAGAATGGTCACCATATTGCTTCTGCTGTCTTTGCCCAGGTCCCTGCTTTCCATAGCAAGTCTCTCTCCCAGCCAGACTAGTGTGGAAATTAGGAATCTTTGGGTTACAAGAGACAGAAACAGATGTCAAACTAGCCTAACCCTCAAAAGAGGCAAAATATATTGGTTCACAGATCTGAAAAGTCTGGGGTGGGGTTGGGGGGAATCCAGGTGTTCAAACACGGTCACCAAGAATGGGACTCTCTCCATTTTTGGCTCTGGTTTCCCCTGCACGCGCTTTATTCTCAGGCAAATATGCATCCTACCAGCTTGGTAACTACACCGGAAATACAGCACCCCTTTTCAAGAGATGACAGCACCTAAGAAAGGCTCTCATTGGCCCAGTGTTAATTCTCAACACACCCGTATTGAGAATCAGCCCCACTGGAAACTCATGGTCTGAGAATGTGGGAAGGGTAGATCCTGAGAGGAAAAAATGTTTTGCAACTAGAATTAAATGTGCCAGGCAGGCACAATCACTTGGTGCCACCTCCTCCAGCTGCCCCTGCCCACGTCCATGCCTTTGTTCACATATTTCCCTTTGTGGGAATGTTGTCCTCCTTCCTAGGCTTAATGTCCCTCCCTCCAATCCTCACCTCCCCTGGAAACCTTCCCCAGCCTTCCAGCCCACACAGATCTCCCCCTGCTTTGAACTCCCTGTGTGCCAGTGGTCTATATGTTCAGTTTTACTTTAAAACAAATATAACTTGATTGCTTTCTTCTGATTATATTGTACGAATACTTGTTCCCCAGGCAAATCAAATACACAGATGAAATCCCATTACCTGCAGAGGCTTCTCTGGGGAGCTGATGCTGTGCCCAGGTCTGAGCTTTGAGGAGAAGTGACGCAGGCATGGATGGAACAGAGCCAGGAGGGTTTCAGGGTTGGGAGCCAACCCAGGCAAAGACTCCGGGGATTTAAGGAAGTGACAGCAGCTCTGGGAGCAGGAGTAAAGTGAGAGAGGTTAGGAGAGGAGACTGGCACGTGGGGGCCATGGCAAGAAGGTTGGCTTTTATTTTGTTGTGCATGAGGTGGGAAGCTGCTGGGGAATTGTGATCAGAGACAGATGTTAATCAGAGACAGTTAATCAGAGACAGCTCTTTGACGACGGCATGGAGAAAGCAGCCGGACCAGTTTGGAACTGGGGAGGCCAATGTGGTCACCCACGCTAGAGATGATGCTGGTTCTGCCCAAGGTGTTTGCTTTGGAGACGGAGAGAAGTAGGCAGATTGGTGTGGGGGTGGGGTTGAGTGATTTCTGGGTTGCTGGCTTTAGCAGCTATGTGGATGGGGTTCATTTAGTGCCATGGAGAAAATGGGAAGTAACAGACAGTCTCTCTAAATGGACACCCAAAGCAGATGTATACTGACACTTTAAATAAGCTGCGTGAAAGTGCTTTGGTTAGTTCTCTTTTCTCAACTGAACATCTTTTCCATATCAGTAATATCTCTTTATAGCATCCTCAGCAACATCCACATGCTACACTATATGACGTGTTATAATTCTTTTGAAGTCCCCCATGGAGGGGCACTTAAGTTGTCTCTGTGATGCCTGTTTAGACCTTGATTAGCCATCAGATTGCTTTGTTTCTCAAGTGTCTGTCCTATTATCTCATCTGCAACCTTCCCAGGCCCACTCGGGGCTGGCACCCTCTGCTTCTTCCTTCGGTGTCTGGCATTTGGGCCACTAGATGGTGGTGTTGCATAGTATCTCCTGGTGGATCCTGCCCACTCCCGGCTCCCTGCTAGGAGGAGGGACAAGGCCACCCAACCTCCCAACATGAGCAGTGGCTTCTGAAATGTGGTATAGAAATTGCTGATGGTGCCTGAGATGGTTCGAGGGGGTGCTGGTACCTACGTTACCAAAGCTTATTTGGTATGTTTTTGGGAAAACAGTACTTTGTCCTTCAAATGCACGATTTCACAGATATTGTTATTATTTAGAATAAGGTTAATTTAAAAGGAAACATTTTTAAATTTAATTTTTAAATTTAAAGAGAATTCGTACTGCAGGTAGCACATGGATAAGTCATTGACTTCGTTACAAATCATGGATCTGGATGAGAAAGTATGATGGATTCATAAAATCTTAGAATGACTGAATTTTAAAACTTAGACCCTAAAGAACATCAAATCTTAAACTCTTGGAGCTTTGGAAGTTGAGTCTTTGAGCCGCAGTATTGATTGTATTTTCAAAAGTACTGTGGAAAGACGTTTAATAAAATAATCGTACGATTCTTAGAATCCATGAGAACTTGGGATCCTAGTGTCTTGGAAGATCACACTTAAGGGATCCTAGACTCCCAGAGTGTGAAGAGGTCTGCCTCAGGTCTCTTCTTTGGCAGAGGAGGAAATTGCAGCCCAATAAGAGAGACTAAGTGACTTGTAGGTGGCCCTCAAGGCTGTTACCTTCTTATTCCTGCCTTTGTCTCCCCTTCCCTGGTGACCTTAGATCTTCCTCTGTCCTGTGATGCTCAGAGCCAACTGTGGGGCCCCAACCAGCCGTTTTCACACCAGCTCTTTCTTTCCTCTTTATCAACACTTACTCATCCCAGGAGTTCCTTGTCTATGCTAGTGAATCTGATGGGTTCATTAATCCATTCTACCTCAGATTAATTGGCAAGGGAGTAACTTATGCAAACACATGTCCTTCCTCACAAGTAACGTGCTTCCTACAGACTGGTGCAATCTCTGGGGTGATACTGATGGTGGAATTTGAAGCAGTGTGGCCAGCCAAAGAGAATTGTATCTTGAGGGTCTGGTGTCTTTGGGTGTCCTTCAAATCATCACCTACTTTGAGCCTCAATTTTTGCTCAACATTCCCACCCAAGAATGAAGAGACTGGATTTGGAACTACAGATTGGACACCCAGGGAAAACTCCTTGTTGTTATGTCCTTCCTGATCTTACTGTTCAGATACTCAATTGGAGATCATGCTTATTAGCTTCTAGAATCCTGAGCCTTTATAAATTCTTCCCATCCTTCAAGAATCAGCTCAGATGTCACCTCCTCTGGGAAGCCTTCCAGTATTATTCTCTCCATAGAGCTGAACATCTTCCAAGGGCTTCATATTGGTATGTCTCTCAAATATATACTCCTGTCTGTGTTCACATTAATCTCCATGAGTGATTGTTCCCCAATGCCCTTCTAATGTTTTAGAATTATAACCCACACTTTACCAACTCAAAGGTCCAGAGGGGTCAGTTCAGAGTGCTGGGGGCTGCAGAAAACACAAGATTTACCAGAGACTTCTCCTCACCCCAGCTAGTGAGGCCATCTGGGAATGAAGGCCCAGTGTTACCAAATTTTATGGTTTTTAAAGTAAACTCTATCAATTAAAAATGTTGGTAATAAAGTTGAGTATCTTGAAGCCACATTACTGAAAGCATATTGCAGAAGTCACACGTGTCAGTTTAAAGCATGACACTCCTTCCATCAAGACACAAGGCATAACGTAGACTCTCCTTCTCCTTGAATTTGGACACTTTACTCATTTGACCAATAGAGTAAGGCAGAAGTGACACTGTGCCAGTTTCTGGGACACTGACTCTTGGAACCCAGCCACTCTGCCCCGATGAAGAGCAGGCAGCCCGTGAAGAGGCCCCTCAGACCCCACCCCTCCCCAGCTGAGCTCAGCAGCCATGTATATGTCATCTTGGAAAAGGGTCTTCCAGTCTAGTGGCTCCAGCTGGCACCACATGGAGCAGAGATCAGCTCTCCCCTCTACGCCCTGCTGGAACTGCAAGTTCAAGAGCAAAATCATTTTTTTAAAGCTACTTGGTGTTGGGGTTGTTTGTTAATTGGAACTGGGTTCAAGCCCTGGCTCCCTTGGTCACCAACTCTAGGATCTCACATCTTTTTCCTCCTTGGACCTCAGTTTCCTCATTTAAGAAGCGAGGCTTTGGTCTACCCTCAAGCATTAGTGAGGACATGAATCCCTAATGTGCAGCTGTAGCCTCATCACCTTGGAAAGCAGAAGGGCATCGTCTAGGGAAGCCAAGGTGCTCAGACCCCATGCCCAGCCACTGCGCCCCCGGATCAGCATTTGCACGCAGGACCGCTGATTTGTGAGGGCAAACCATTGAAAACAGCCTAGCCTTCCATCAATAGGAGAAGGACTCATGAACCACTGTTTATTTAGACACTGTCAGTGAACGGATTAGAGCTCTGTGGAACAGTGTGGAACAACCTTGCTAACTTGAGGCTCAGTCAAAACACAGGCTGCAGAGTGTCTCATAGTATAGCCCCATTCATCTAACGTCTGACGATAAGCAGACACCAGGAATGTTTGCAGATGCAGATGCATGTGTGAAAACAAATGAGGGAAGGACACACTCCAGATTCAGGGGGTGATTTCTCGTGGGAGGAAGGGAGAGAAGTGCAGTCCATGAGGGGTACCTGAGGGTTCCCACTGTATCTCTCATGTGGTCCTTGAAGATGGAGGAGGAGCAGGAGGAAGAAGAGGAGCAAGAGCGACATGCTAGAATTTCTCACAGCTGGAGAGGAATCCAGGGGCATTTGCTACATTATTTTCTGGACTTTTCCGTATGTTTGAAATATTTCATAATTTAAAAGAGCAGTATTCATAATGAAGGGCTGAGGCCAAAAATGAGTGAAGGCTCTTCCAATTCTCCGAGTCACCCAGAAGCTTATGGCAGTCATGGATGGGACATCTGTGTCCCCCACTCTGTCCGGCATGTGTTGGCTCTGTATTCCATCTCCCAACTCTAGAACTGAATAACTAGTAGGGGATTCCCAACCATGGCCACTTCTAGAATGTGAGTGTGTGCGTGTGTGTATGTTTACATGCCCCAGGGAGTTTCCGGTCCTTCCACCCACCTCCCGGTCACGAGGACCTCCCTTCCCTCTGCATGTTCCCTCTCAGCCCATGTGACAATACTGGCTCAGTGGACTGAGGAGCCTGGGTCCCTGTGTGATTCCCTGGCCCCCTTGCCTAATTGCTGTGTGGCCTTGGGTTTTGGATTCCTCATTTGCAAAGTAGGTATGGGGATGCAGCCATAATTCTTAAGTTTTCTTCTGGGCTCTGGCATCCTACTAATCTGTAAGCCTGAGACAGCCACTCCCATTAATGAGGTACTGACAACAATTGCAGCCACTGTTTACTGAGCACCTGACATGTGGTTATCTCACTGCATCCCCATAATGGACCTCTGACAGCTCTGACATGAGGAAGCTGAAGGTCAAAGAGGCCCTGTACTCACCCTAGGGAATGTAGGGCAGATGCAGTGGAGCTGGGACTTTTAGGAGTGGAGAACAGAGGGCTGCCTTTGCACTGGCCTCTGCCCACCAGCCTTCCAGGTGCCCTGACCACAGTTCTTCCCACTCGGCCCCCAGGCTCTCCGGAGGCCTGAATCATTCTCCAGGAAGTTTTGGCTGGATAGGGCCCTGGCCAGATGGACTTTGGCAGGCCAGGAGACCTAGAAGCAGGGCCTGGGGCAGCTGGGGACAGCCAGTAGAGGCCCTGAGGTTCCACACATGCCAGACCCCTCAGCATCAGGGCTGCTGGCAGTCTGGCCTCAGAGGCAGGGGCATTGAGGGGAAGAGGCTGCATGCTGCATAAATCACCTTGCCAATTTCCTCCCCGGTAACATGACAGTACAGCTCACATCTATCTGTTGGGTACCACGAGCCAGCACCCCTGTGGGAATCTTATGCATCATAATTATGCATCCTCTCGACATTTCTACCCGGTCAATTCCGTGTGGTTACCCCCATTTGACAGATGAGCAAGTTGAGGCACAGATGAGCAAGTTGAGGTACAGAGGAGGTTAGGTAACTTCCACAGGCCATACAGCCCGGGAACAGCAGAAGCAGAACTTAATCCCAGGAATTCTGGTCTGAAGTCCACACCCTGAATCACAGGATACAGCCCTGTCCTAACAGCAGCCTGGCCGGAAAGGCTGACCATCCTCCTGATGCACATGAAGAGGCTGAGGCTGCGAGTTTCTGCTCAAGGTTCTTGTCTCACTGCTGGTCATGAGTGGAGTCTAGACAGGAAGCCCAGCTGCTTAGAAGGTGCAGGGGAAGAAAAGGAGCAGCCAGAGGGCAGGGGTACTGGAGTAAAGGAGTGGTTCTGTCCCCTTGGGGAGCCCTCCCTCACTGTAGTGCTCCCCAGCCCCTCCTACCTGCCATCCCCACTCCCTCGGCAGAGAGTGGAGGGAGCCTGGAGGTGACAGCTAACCTGGGACCAGGCTGAGACATCTGTTTATAAAACCACTACTCCCCATAGGGCCCTACTCCAACACCCCAGCTCTTGCCTTGTCAGTCACTTTAAGGCAGAATGGCTCAGAAGAGAGAGAACTCAAATCCTGACCTCACCATGTGCTGACTGTGTGACCTTAGGCAAGCTGCCTGGCCTCTCTGAGCCCTAGTTCCTCCTTCATGAAGTAGAACTGACCTCTCTGAGTCATTGGACCCAGCAGAAAGTCTTTTGAGATTGTCAGGGAAACAGCTGGCTAGATGGGGCTTTGCCTTATCTCAGCTGAGGCAGCAAAGCTGAGAATAACAGGAGACAAGCACCCCCACGTTCTAAGGAGAGGTGGGAGAGAACATTCTATAAAGTGGGCCATCCTCCACCTACAGTCTCAGATCAAGCAGAGAGCTTGGAAGAGTAAGATTGGAGGCAGCAAATTGGAGCATCCCCTCATCTCATACCAAGCCGGCCAACATCCCCTGATTTCAGGATCTCCAGGGGAACAGGGGAGTAGAGATCTCCAGGAGAACACACCTAAATCCCCCCTGTGCATGAGGGGCATGGGGCTGGAGCCCAGCCCCTGCCTGGACCAGTCCAAAGGCTACCAGCACAGGCAGAGTAGAGAGAGGCAGTTTGTAGGCAGGTGGGTTAAGAGGGGGCTGGGAATAGGCTCGGCTTTTCCTCAGGGACCCAGTTAAGAGAATTGGGAAGAAGGGACATTAGCAGAAGTGGATTGTGTGGGGTGTCCAATAAAGGCAGGTGCCAAGGGGCCTCAGGAGTGCCCATGCCGGTGGGGGGTAGTTCCTAAGAACACACAAAGCACCCCTAAGAGTGAACACTGATGTAGAGACAGCTGTCCCGGAGGGAGCCAGATGCCAGGTGACAGCAGCACTGGCTGATGGGCCTTTTCTGCCTGCCGCCTTTCAAGGGGGGGTGGTGCCTACCTGTCCCTACCTACAAGGAGCCAGGTGGCCTCCAGGACTCACCATCAGGCCCCACCCAGCTGGGCAGTGACACAGGTCTCCATTTGGATACAAAATCCAAATATTGATTTAACTTTGACCAGCTGGACTTCCTAACATAGCTACGATGAGCCCTCTGATGAGCCCTGGAAGTGATCGCAAGGTCTGTCATTGAGGGGTGGGGAAGCACCTCTGTCACACCTCATTTGAAAGCCCTGAGGACAGAGAAGAGCTTCAGCCCAGCCACCCTGCCTGTCGCCCAGTCTTCCTTCAGCTCCCTGGCCCATCACGTGAGGTCGCTGCCTGGCATCATGGTGCCCACTGTGAGCAGCAGGCTTCCCCCGACTTGGGGGAACCCTCACTCCCCGCCAAGGACTGTATGTGAGAAATTCGTGTCCCGCCCATTCCCACGGTGGCCTCCCAGGAAGTCATGAGAACGTTGACACCTTCATACCCATGAGATGGGCTGTCTGTTGCCTCACCTTACCACACCCTCAGCAGACATAGGCACTGGTTACCTCCACTCACCAGGTGATGAGACCCAAGCCCAGGGAGGTCCATCTCAGGCCACCGCTTCAGTCTACTTAGAGGCCAGTCCACATTCCTTTGGTTTACGTACTTGCTTGTTTTTAACTGTGTGAAAATACACATAAAATTTACCACCATAACCATTTCTTTTTTTTTTTTTTTTAGAAATGTTACATAATTTATTTAGGCTATGTGGGTTGGCTATTTATGTTGTTTCCAATGCTTATTTATAAACTGTGTTGTTATGAACATCCATGTTCATATTATCTTGTATACATCCCTGATTATTTCATTTGGAGAAATTGTCAAGTGTAGTTTAGACATAATAAGGATTTCTCATTTTTATTTTATTTTTTTTAAGTTTATTTATTTATTTTGAGAGAGTGTGTGTGCACACACACAAGTGGGGAGGGGCAGAAGGAGAATCCTTAGGAAGCTCCGCATAACCATTTCTAAGTGTGTAGTGCAGGCGTAAGTACATTCACACTGTTGTGAAACCATCACCACTATCCATCTCCAGAACTTTCCATCCTCCCACACTGAAACTCTCCCCATTGAATACTAACTCCTCGCTCCCCTCCCTCAGCCCCTGGCATCCACCATCCTACTTTCCGTCTCCGGGCATTTGACTGCGCTAAGTACCTCACCTAAGTGGAATCTGCAAGCATTTGTCCTATGTGACTGGCTTATTTCATTGAGCACTGTGTCCCCGGGGTTCATCCATGCTGCAGTGTGTGTCAGAATTTCCTCCCTTTTTAAGGCTGAATGATATTCCATTGTATGCAATGCCACATTGTGTTGATCCATTCATCCGTCAGCGGACACTTGGGTCACTTCTACCTTTTGGCTACTGTGAATCATGCCACCATGGACAAGGGTGTACACACATCTCTGAGACGCTGCTTTCAACTCTCTTGGGCAACTACCTACAAGTGGAATTGCTGGGTCATATGGTAATTCTAGTTTTCGTTTCCTCAGGGACAGCCATAGAGTTTTCCACAGCAGCTGCCCCATTTTACACCATGCCAGCAGTGCACATGGCTTCTGATTCCACACCCTCCCAACACTTGTTTTGGTTTTGGTGGTAGCCATGCTCAGGGGTATGAAGTGGTATCTCACTATGGTTTTGATTTGCGCTTCCCTGATGATCAGTGATGTTGAGCATCTTTTCAAAACCTTCCTGGTCATTTGCATATCTTCTTTGGACACCTATCTACTTGCTTATTTTTTAATGTGGTTGGCTTTCATGGTAGTTGTTGTCGAGCTGTAGGAGTTCTTTCTGTATTCCGGATATTAATCCCCTATCATATGCGATTCACAAATACTTTCTCCCATTTTGTAGGTTGCCTTCCTTTAGTTGTGTTTTTTTTTTTTTAACAAACTTTTTTAATGAAAGTATAACATACATACAGGAAAATGCTCAAAACACAAGGGCACAGCTTGATGAGTTGTCACAAAATAAGCATACCTGTGTGACTGAAAGTCCCTTCCGTTCAGCCCCAGTCCCTTCCCTGCCCTCTTCCCCAGACCCCAGAGGTCACCATGATCCTGACTTCTAATGCCATAGAGTAGTTTTACTTATTTTTAAACACTAATGGGGACACCTGGGTGGCTCAGTTGGTTAAGTGTCTGACTTGGGCTCAGGTCATGATCTCACAGTTCCTGAATTCGAGCCCTGCATCAGGCTCTGTGCCAACAGCTCAGAGCCTAGAACCTGCTTCAGATTCTGTGTCTCCCTCTCTCTGCTCCTCCCCAACTCATGCTCTGTCTCTTGTCTCTCTCTTTGAAAAATGATCATTTCAAAAATTTTTAAATAAATACTAAGGAATGGAATATTACAGTGTGTATTTTTTCCCCTTGGCTTCTTTTGCTCTTCACTCTCGGAGGTTTTCGTCACTGCACGTAACTGTGATTTAGGCTCCTTCATTGCTATATAATTTTCTACAAATCACCCTTTCACCTGTTGATGGACATTGATTGGGCTATAGAGCCAACTTTCTGGAGCTACTGACAATGAGGCACCATGTGCCCGTTGGTGCCTCCAAGTAGACTCTGGGAGGAAGGTGCAATTATGCTCCCCATTCGAGGGGAGGAATAGGAGGGTGCAAGGAAAGACTAGGACCCAGGACTATGTGACCAGCCTGCCCCAGCTCACAGGTCCTCTTTCACGATTTCCTTTGCCTCACATGCTATCATCTGCCTGCCTTTTCCGGCGAGCTCCATGAGGCTGCCCAGTGCCTCACTGTGCTGCCTGCCTGACTCCACACCACCTCCTTGTCTCTACCAGCCTGAGGCCTCCAGGCCGGGGGGCCTCCCTCTTCTGTGACCCTGGCCCAGCACAGGGCCTGGCCCACCATCTGCTGTGTGAGATTCTGGTCAGGAGATCCAAGGTGGAAATCAGTGTGGTTTGGGCAGGAAACTCCATGTGGGACGTTGGGCAAGTCACTTTGCCTCTGTGCCTCAGTTTCCTCCTTTGTACATTGATGTCATGAGGTTACTTGAGTTAGTCCCTGAGAAGTGCTCGGCTAAGTGCCTGGGTAAGTGTCCACTGTCCTGCTGGCTCTGTTTATTACTTCTGGTCATTGTTGTCATGAAGATGAAGGAGAAGATGTCATCAATTCCGGGGCCCTGCCAACTAGAGCTGGGTGTCCCCCCCCACCCTGTCAATTCTTCTTTTGTGTTTGTAGTCTTCCTGAGCTTAGTGAAACATTGCCTTCCTGATAAAATCTTCATCCCCAGGACGTGGCCCCTCTCCCTTCTGGACTGGCGCTTTGAGGATCTCTGAGCCAAACAGATGGTTTCCCTGTTTCCCCAGGGCCCCAGGTCCGACTCTTAGCTTTTAGAAAAATTAAATAAAATGTTTTAAAAGGTGATAGATGCCTTCATCATAGAATCTGAAAGTCTCAAGAGGAAAGCTAAAAACAATCAAGCTTTCTGTCACTTTCTCTCACCCCTGTGCCCCTGCCACTCAGTCGCCTCCAGTGTGGCTCCAATATTCTCAGTCCTTTGTGTGTGTTTCCAGGAATATTCTGTCAGAGACGGGAATTACTCCTGCATTTACATTTCACACAAGTGGGACTCTCATCACACGCATTCTTCACCTTGCTATTTTTTTTTTACAGCAAATAAAAACAAAGCAGCCCCAAACCATTACTACATTTTACATTTTTATTTTGAAATAGTTTAAGACTCATAGAAGTTGCAAAAATAGTACATACAGTTCCCATGGACCTTTCACCCAGCTTCCCTCAGCTCCCCAGTGATAACATCTTACATAATCATAGTGCATTGTCAAAACGAGGAAACTGACCTTGGTACAATATTATTAACTCAAAATCAGACCTTATTTGGGGTTTACCAGTTTTTACATGCATATGTTTTGTTTTCAGAGTTCTATGAAATATTATCACATGGATAGATTTTGTAACCATCAGGATACAGAACTGTTCCAGTCACCAAAAGAAACTCCCTTGTTCTAACACTTTATAATCATGCTTATCCCCTATCCCCAGCAACGGTTCTTTGGGATTGGCACTTTTTAGTTCGGCATAATCCCCTTATGATCAGTTTATTGTGTTTATCAGTAAACCATTCCTTTTTGTTGCTACATAGTATTCCATTTAATGGGTGCACCACAGTCTGTTTATCCATTTACCCTGGAAAGACACTGGGTTGTTTCCATAGTAATTACAAATCAAGGTACTATGAATATTCACAGACAGGTTTTTGCATAAACCTGTCTTCATCTTTCTAGGATGAGTACCCAGAATTACAATTGCTGAGTTGTATGGTAAGCATATGCTTAACTGGATAAGAAACTGCCAAGCCATTTTCCAGAGTGGCTGTACCATTCTGCATTCCCACCAGTGGTGTTTAAGAGTTTAAGAGTTACTCTATGTCCTCGTTAGGCCTTGATATTGTTAGCATTTTTACTTGAGTCATTTGAATAAGTTTGTAGTGCTATCTCCTTAGAGCTTTCTTCAGCATTTCCCCAAAGGCTAATGTTTCATGTGTCTACTTTCCATTCATGGATCCTGTTTGCTGAACATGGGTCTTCTGTTAAACTACCTGTTCAAATCTTTTGCCCTATTTCTTTTTTTTTTAATTTTTAAATTATTATTTATTTATTTTTGAGAGAGAGATTGAGAAGGGGAGGGGCAAAGAGAGAGAAAGAGACACAATCTGAAGCAGGCTCTGTCAGCACAGAGCCTGATAATAAGGTTCGAACCCACGAACTGTGAGATCATGACCTGAGCCGAAGTCAGACACTTAACTGACTGAGCCACCCAGACACCCCTCTTTTGTTCATTTTCTAGTGGAATTATTTGTTGTTTTTTTTTTTACTATTGAGTTTATAGTATTCTTTATATATTCTAGATACAAGTCCATCTTGGGATATTTTCTCCCACTCTGCAGCTTGTCTTTCCGTGCTGTTAGCAGTGCCTTTGCAGAGCAAACACTTTTGATTTTGATGAGGTCCAATCTATCCATTTCTCTTGTTATGGATCATGGCTTTGGCATCAGGCCTAGCTGCCTCGCCTTTTAATTTCATGTATCTTGTAGATAGTTCCCCATCAACATGTAAAGAGCTTCCTCATTGTGTTTTTGTGCCAACGTACAATAAAGCATCTATCTTATTTCACCAGTTCCCTGTCAGGGGACCTAACTGTTCAAACTTGTGTTACTATGCACCATGCTGCAGTGAATAACCCTGAGCTTATGCTGTTCTCCCACTGCGATTTCACATGCCTGCAGGGTAAATTCCCACAAGTGGGGTTGCTGGTCAGAGGGTTCAGGCATTTGTAATATTGATAGTATCTTTCCCTGGCCCTCCCACAACAATGTTGGAGCAATTACTATTTCCCCCATCTCTCACCAAACACAGGGTTTTATCAGCTTGTTCAGTCTTTACCAATCTGAGACGGGAAGACTCATTTCTCCAGATGGGTCTAGTTTAGCTCATTCTTTATGTGTTCTCTTTCCTGTGAATGTTCAGTTCCTCTCTTGTGTGTACTTTCCTCTTAGGTTCCTGGCCTGATTGATTAAAAGAAGCTCACCCTTCCATTTCTGGATGGGGTGGGCTGTGGGACTCTCTCCCCAGCCAGTCCTCACTTGCTGATAGGGCTGAGACCTGGGTTCATGCTTTGCTCCTTACCTGATGCTGTGAGTCTCCTCCCGAGTGGGCTTGGTGTACCCATCTATGAAATGGGGACAAGAATAGCGCCTACAGGGGCTACCTGGGTGACTCAGTTGATTAAGTGTTTGACTTTTGATCTTGGCTCAGGTCATGATCTCACTGTTCATGAGTTTCCAGCCCCATGTCAGGCTCTGTGGTGACAGTATGGAGCCTGCTTNTCCATCTCTCCCCCTCCCCCACTCATGCTCACTCTGTCTCTCTCTCTCTCTTAAAAATAAATAAATAGACATTTAAAAAATAGACCTACACATAGGACTGTTAAGATTTCCTGAGTAAATCTGCACGAAAGCACTTAGAACAGTGTCTGGCACACAGTGAGTGCTGTAGAAGTGTTAGCTCCATAGTTAACTAGACTGGGTTGTGTATTTGAAAGTTGCCAAGAGAGTAGATCTTAAAAGTCCTCATCACAAGAAAAAAATTGTAGCTATATGTGGTGATGGGTGTTAATTAGACTTAGTAGTGATCACTTCCCAATATCTACACGACTTGAATCATTATGTTGTACACCTGGAGCTAATATAATGTCCTATGTCATCAATTATATCTCAGTGTTTTAAAAAGGCATGTAAGTTCTTTTTAACTGTAAAGAACATGACTTCCTACAGCCACTCAAAGTAGTCACCCAGCCCCTGCTGGCCCCTCCCGGTGTGTGGGGGCTCCTGCCTCCAACACAGGCGTGTTCCAATCAGAGGTATGCGAGCAGCAATGGGACGGCCCCACAGCGCCACGGACGCCCGTGTGCAGGCTGCTCCCTACTGCTGCTGGCAGGCTGTTACTTCCATGGTTCTACCCTTGAGTGAACTCCTGCCAGCATCTCCCTCCTGTGTGCCCGGCTCTGTGTCAGGGACAAGCCCGTCTGAAGCTTGATCCAGAACAGGGTAGGGACAGGACACTTTAGGGCAAAACTAGGGAGAGAAACTGCTTGGATGTGGTAACTCAGGTCCTGAGAGGGTCCCCAGGTGTGAGGGTACTGGCCTGGGTGGCATCTCAGCAAGAGGATTGGGGGCCTCCCTACTGCCCTGACCTTTTTTGTTTGAGACCTTTGAACCCCTCACCCTCCCAGAGAGGTTTAGGCATTTTGATTTGAATCCTGGCTCTTGGCTATATGACCTTCAGAGAATCACTTAACCTTTCTGAACTCCAGTTTCCCCATCTGAATGGGGCCGACAACAGCATTTGCATCCTAGAGTGACTGTGAGGGTTAAATGAGATGGAGCCTGTGCCTGGCGCAGAATGCATTCCCTTAAGGGTGGTGGTGGGGGGCGCCTGGGTGGCTTAGTCGGTTAAGCGTCCGACTTTCGCTTAGGTCATGATCTCGCGGTTCGTGGGTTCGAGCCCCGCGTCGGGCTCTGTGCTGACTGCCAGCTCAGAGCCTGGAGCCTGTTTCAGTCTGTGACTCCCTCTCTCTCTGACCCTCCCCTGCTCACTCTGTTTCTCTCTCTCTCTCTCTCCTAGAAATAAATAAAACATTAAAAAAAAATTAAAAAAAATAAAAGGGTGGTGGTGGTAGTTGTTGTTCCTGTTGTTGAGGAGAGGGGTTTTTGGGCCTTTGTAGCTTCTGTGCCCTCTGCTGGGGCACCTTCCTCATTCCTTCCGCCTGTCTAATCCCATTCTACGTGGCACCAGGGTCCTGGGAACGCAGTGGGGAGCAGCACCCCACCTCTCCCAGGGAGCACTTTCTCCACTGCTCCTTACAGCTGAGTGGGGCCAGCCTGGTGGAATCAGAGCTCCACATCTTCTATCACCTTCCTGGGTACCTCAGGCAAGTCATTTCTCCCAGGCCTCAGTCTACACAACAAGGGGTCTAAGAAGACCCCCTGGAATCTTTCCTCCCTCCCCAAAGTCAGCACACAGGCCAGAGCGTGCACACATCCTCTTTCTCATGTGGCGTTGTTGGGCCAGAAGATCCCACACCCCCATGAGTGCCTGGAGGTACTCCAGTCTTCCTGGCATCTCCTCTCCGCTCTGTCTCCCAGGGGTGTCATCAGGGACAAGCCGGGCCTCATCAGCTCACAGGGACATCTGCATCATTTCATTTGTGGGACATTCCTCACCGCCTCTTCACCAAGCAGTGGATTTCATGGGAAGCCATTACTGTGGCCACATGTTTATCAAAGTGTGCCTTCGTTCCCAAGCATCATGGGACAGTCTCCTGTGTCTGAGGAGTCCTGCCCTGGGGACTTCCTGCCAGGCAGAGAGCGGTCCGGGTTTATGCCCCTGCTTCACTATCACATTGTAGTGTGTTGCGTGACAGAAGACACGACTCAAAGGATGGGGGGACTTACCTATTCCTGTAACTGGCAAGCCCTGGTGTTTCAGGGATGGCTGGAGCCAGCTGCCCAAATGATGTCACCAGTTGACAGGTGAAGAAATTGAAGCATAAAATTTGTCTGAGTGCATACCAAGGAAGTCCCTTCTCTGGACTCTGGGGTAGGTAGCTGTCAGCAGGCTGCCCTCAACCAGCAGAGAGAGAATGCCTATCTCCTCCAAGTGTTTCAGGAGAAGTCCCACAGAGAGCTGTCACTGACCATGCTTGGGACACCTGGCCATCCCTGAACAATGGGCCAGAGGATTGGGCTGCAAGTGATCACATGCGGAGCATCCATCCACTCACCCCTGATGCACAGCCCTCTGATGAAGACTACCCCCCAGAGGGCTGCAGTAGGGCTCAGACACATGAGGGCTTCCTCAGAAACCATACTGGAAGCTGGAGTCCTCAGGCTAGCTGTGCTGGACAGTAAGATGCCTGGGGGCATGGGGCAAGGACTCTGCTGGCCCCCTGGCTGGGTTAGGTGGGGACAGAGGGGAGGGGCTGGTCTCTTCCAGCTTCTCAGGGACACGTCAAGCCCACCCCATCCTCTCACACAAGTACACACAGCTATACCAAGTGGAGTGCAGTGCTTGGCACAGAGCAGACATTTTAACCACCATTTATTAGACACCTACTGTGTTCTGGACACCTAATCAGGTGCCACACAGGCATTGTTTGGAATCCTTGCAACAGCTATTTGATGGATGGGGAAGTTGAGGCTCATAGAGCTGGTTTGCCCAGGGTACAGAATGGTCATGAGGGCGTAGAGCCAGACCTAAACAGATACATTGTAACTCAGTTTGCACCAGGAACAGAATTGAAGCAGTTAAAATGTAGGGAGGGTTTGGGCACCTGGGTGGCTCAGTCAGTTAAGCATCTGACTTAGGCTCAGGTCATGATCTTACGGTTCCTGAGTTTAAGTCCCACATGGGGTAAGCATGAGCTGCATTCCAGGCAAGCTTGAGCCCCGCTCAGGTAAATGCACAAGCCCTGCTTTGGGAACATGAGCCCTCCCCCCCCCGTCTCAAAAAAACTGTAGAGGGTTTGCAGAGGAGGTATGCTTGGTCAGGCTGAGGCCTGGGGGTAAAGGGGATCAGGTGAAGTTTTCAAGAAGGGCACAGTGCTTCAGTACAATCTGGAAGGATTCCCACTGTAGTAAGGAGGTTGAAGTATGTGCTAAGTTGAGGATACAGAGTGAACAAAGACCCAGAGGTGTGAAACTGCACAAAATGTGTAGGGAACTAAGAGCTGCTGGGTATTTCTGGGGTAGAACACAGACAGCGGAGGGGAAAAGTTGATGCTGAGAAGAGGGAGATACCAGGTCAGAGAGTCCCTGGGCCTCAGATCCCCACGGGGGTGGCCTGTGGTAGCAGAACCTGCCAACCATCATAGACCAGTGGCAGGAGCAGTGGCATTGAACCCATTGCTAGGACAGGTAAGTCGAAGGACACAGAGATCCAGGACCCAGGAGCCTGCATGCATGGGATTTCTAGACCACCTTCCTGGACTAGATGGGATGGGGAGGTCCAAGTTCCCTCAGTGAGTGGCCCTTGGTGAATGCCACAGCCACTGATTGAGCATCCACTCTGTGCCCCAGCACCCTCATTCCCCTGGCATTCTGAATACTCAGCAGAGACCCATAAGGGGGCAGGTAATTATCCACATTGTTTAGCGGGGAAGCTTGGGGTCAGAGAGGGAAGGCACTTGCCTTAGGGTACACAGCTGGAAAAAGGCAGAGTAGAACTTGAACCCATGACTCCCTGACTTTCTCCACTGGGCCACCCATTACCCCTGAGCAAGCCTTAGGCTATGCTTGCCTGTCGTCACTACACCTCTGGAAATATCTTAAGACTTTCATTGAAAATGTTTGCTCTGTTAGCTTTTTTTTTTTTTTTAATGATAAGACCAATAAGTGCTCATGGTAAAATATTAAAACAGTACAGAAGAATCTAAAGTAGGAAGTAAAAATTTCCTACCTCTCTGCCTCCCATAGCAGATACTGTTGGTGCCCAGCTCAGATCCCCTTAGTGGGTCTGAGGCCACTCTGCTGGCTTCAGTGGCCTTGCTTCTAGGCACTTTGCCCACACCCACGACTTTCTCTAAAGGACTGTCCTTGAGCCACTGAAGACACTCTGCCCTGTGTGTGGAGAGGCAGAAGCAGCTGGGAGTTCGACTCCCACCCAACCCCACGTGGCCTTTAGCCAATGACTGGCTGACATGAGAGTCAGAATAAACCTGGAGGTTGTATCTCACTGTATAAATAAGTGATGGGGATGTCATGTACAGCATGATGAATATAATACTGTACTAAGTCTGCAGGGTGACAGATGGTTACTAGATTTGTGGTGACCATTTTGTAATGTATATAAACAGAGAATCGTTACATATGATGGGGCTTCAGGCATGGCAGTACCAATATACCGTGTGTCAATTGTACCCCAATCAATTTAATAAAACAAAAAAGAATATTGACCAATTTTAGAAAAACAAAAAAACCCAGAACCCTCCTACAGGATCAGCCTGAGGCAGCCACTTTGCCTCGTCAAACCCCACTTGGCTTCTCCTCCGCAGTCCTGTCTCTCCTCCTCACTACCAGTTGCCCCCAGGAGCACTGCCGTACTAAGTCACTCATTCACGGATCCTGGTCCCAGAGTAGGTCTTTGTAGAAGACACCACAGCAAGGTGCAAGCACAGCCTCAATACCCACACCCTTGGCTGGGCGGGGCCAGGGGACTTGCTTTGGCCAAAGGGACATTAGCAATCAAGATGCAAGCAGAGGCTTGCAAGTGTTTTTCTCAATCAGGCTTGCTTACCTTTGTGCCTCTGCTATTGCCATGACCTGTCCAGGCTAGCCCGCTGGAGGGTGAGACACATGACACCAAACTGAGCCACTCCAGTTGTTCTAGTCAAGGCCGTCCTACGTCAGCCGGTAGCCATCAGACCCCAGACATCTGAGCAACCTCAGCCATGGCCAGCAGAGTGGCCTAGACCTACACCTAGAGTAGCTGGCTCCGGGCTAGTGAGCAATCCTTGCTTATTATCACGTGCCGTGGCGGGTTTGGGGTCTGTTTGTTACATGGCATCATTGTGGCAGTAGCTAACTGATACAGCAACCTCACTTTCCAATCCCTCGGGTATCTTTTTGGTTGTTGGGTTACACACACGTGAAAGCATAACTTCCATACTGTCCTGGCTGGAGGGTACTCTTCTACTTGGTATGGTCTTGGCATTCCTCCCCTCGGCACACATGGGTCCCTCTTATTCCTTTTAAGGTCTATATAGTCACCATTTACTACACTGAGCCAGCTTATACCCAGTCCTTTACTGATGGGCATTTGGGCCCTTACTGTATTTTCAGTGTAGTGAATGACTGCATGGAGATCCCTGTGGATTCATCTTTGAGCACTTATGTAAGAACATCTGCAAGATAAATTTCTCACTGTGAACGTGAAATTCAAAGAGTATCTATATTTCAAGGTTTGATAGATACCACTTAATTTGAAAGGCCAGACTTTCAAAATCCCCAACTACCCTCCCGCATTGAATGCATCAAGGAAAAAGGACACAGAAAGCCTGTGGCTTAGGGGGACTGGTGGAAGCACTGTGCAGAGATGAGGGTTCTAAGTGTTTATAGCATCTATCCATTCATCCACTCGTTCCTTCAATAAATGTTTACCAAGTCCCTGCTATGTGCCAGGTATGGTGCTGAGCACTGGGGGTGAATGACTAAAACAAACAAAAGTCCCTGCTTTGACTAAGCTTACATTCTACTAGAGAGAATAGATTACACAAAACAAACAAGTAAATTATTTTTTTTCTTTTTTACAAAAAACTAAGTAAAACATGTAGGATCTTAGAAGGTAATAATGCTACAGAGAAAAATAGGCAGGGAAATGGAATAGAGACCATTGAAGGGCAGATAAAAGGAAGAGTTGTAATCTCTAAAAATATGGCAAGGAAAGCATATTTGTTTGCCAGGCTCCTGTTACAAAGGACCACAGACTGGGTGGTGTAAACAACAGAAACTTACTTTCTCGTAGTCCTGGAGACCAGGAGTCTGAGCTCAAGATGTCGGCAGAGTTGGTGTCTCCTGAGGCTCCTCTCCTTGGCTGATAGATGGACGTCTTCTCTTTGTAGCCTCACATCTGTCATCTCTCCACACATGTCTGTGTCCTAACCGCCTGTTCTGGAACAGGGCCCGCCCCAATGACCCCACTCTAACATAGCGACTTCTAGACAGACCCCATCTCCAATTATGGTCACACTGTGAGGTCCTGGGGGGTTAGGATTTTAAGAATTTTGTGGAGAGGCAGGAGGGATGCAATTCAGCCCATAACAGGAAGGCTTCACCGAGCCTGGGGGTAAGTAGTAATGATGGGGCTGAGGGAATGAGGCCCTCCGTTCAGATGACCATTCCAGACAGAAGAGCGGGAGCAGAAACTATGAAGGAAAAGCCTGCCTGGTTGGTCTGAGAAAGAGCAAGGAGACCAGAGCAGAGAGAAACGAACAAGGGGAAGGGAGGAAGAAGTGAGTCCCAAGAGGTCCCAGGGAACAGATTGTCCTCGACCTTGTAGGTCATGCTAGGGACTCTGAAGCTTACTTGAGGGAGGCTGGAACCACCGTGGGTGCAGAGCAGAGGAGGATGCGACCTGCCTTATGTTTTAACAGAATCCCTCCAGCTGCTGCAGTGGAGGGGACGCTGGGGGATTGTGGCTGTCATTAGCGCTGTCCACCAGGTGCGTTCAGTTCTTATCGTAGTGCTGCTCTTCCCGGACTCTTTGGAGTCAGGCATGGCAGGCGACTTGCTGTGGTCAATGGAGCATGAGCAGTGATGTCATCACTTCTGGTGGAATAGTTGAGGACACTCAAGCCGTGCTCTCTTTCCCCTTCCGTGGTCACTGGCAGTGTTCTAGGGTCGGGTTCTAGACTGGCTGCCCCACCAACCTGGGTCCCAGATGGTAGGTAGTGAGGACATGAAACAGAGCTTCTAATCAGAGGGACACAGAGCAGGAGCATGAAATAAATCTTTGTGTTTACACCACTGAGATAAGAGAATCGTTCGTTACCACAGCATAACCTAGCCTGCCCTAATAGAGGAACAAGACAGAAGCAAAGACAGAGTGAAGTCGTGAGTTGTCACTGCGAGAGATGATGGGGCTTCAGGCTTAGTGGTACCAACAGGGATGGTAAAAACACAGTTGGACTCTGGACATGTGTAGAGGTGGAGTCAGGAGGATCTGCTGACAGAATGGATATGGATTATGAGAGAGAGTCAAGGACGACTGCAAGGTTTGTGCCCTGAATAGTAGAAGAGAATGGAGGAGTCCTCAACTGAAGTTGTACAGACCAAGGGAGGATTGAGTTCTCTTTAACTCAGGCCTGGGAGAGAGAGGAGGGGGCTATTTGTTGAAATGTGAGGTTGTCTGTGGGGACCTGGGACCCCTCCCACCTCTAAATACGGGGCTTCTGAGGAGCTGGAGTTGGGCAAAAACCCTTGGACATGAATGCCAGCAGCACAGGAGTGGCTGGCACTATGACACATTAATCACTGACAAGTGATTAGAGGCTCTAGCCTGCCCCCTTTCCCCTAATGGAAAACGTGGCTGACGGAGGCCCAGCATTGATGGGCAAATAGCCTGGCCTGCCCCGACAACGATGGGTTCTACTAAGTGCTGCCTGAGTTGGCCGTGAGAAACATGGCCACTCTCCATAGCCCCGCGGTGCTCAACGGCACCAGGGACTGCCCACAAGTTTCACACAGCCACTGGAGATGGCGTTATTGTTAGGCATCAGAGGAGGAAAACACTGAGGCCCCAAGTAGGGAAATAACTTGACCACCGGGGAGTAGAGTCTTGGGCTCCTGGCTCCACACCAGCTGTTCTCCCAGCATATTCTGTGGCTGGGAGGGTCTCATGCTTGGTTTCCACAAGTTCCAACCCTGAGAAGCACTGTGGTACATCTAGGTAGTTGGCAGACTGTGCGGTGGTGATGGTGGTGGTAGTGGTAGGATGTGTTGTGTGTGCATGTATGCATGTGTGTGTGTGTGTGTGCGTGTGTGTGTGTGTGTGTGTGTTTTAAAGCAGAAGTGCTCTGGGTAAAACTCAGATGGTGCCTACCCCACCCTCACCCTGTCTCTGCTGTGGCTGCTCCCAAGGGACCCTAGAGGACAAACTGAAGATTGTGGGCACAGTGGAGAGTTAGAAGATTTATAATCCACAGAAAGCAAAATGACCACCTCAGAGATACCTGTACCCCCATGTTCACTGCAGCGTTATTTACAATAGGCAAGACACAGAAACAATCAAATGTCCATCAACAGATGAATGGATGAAAAGAATGTGGCGTGTACACACACACATAAATACTATTCAGTCACACACGCACACAAAAAGAATGAGGGGCGGCTGGGTGGCTCAGTTGGTTCAGCATCTGACTTTACCTCAGGTCATGGTCTCGTGGTTGGTGAGTTCGAGCCCCACATCAGACTCACCAATGTCAGTGCAGAGCCCGCTTTGGATCCTCTGCTCCGCCCTTCTCTCTCTGCACCTCCCCCACTCTCTCTCTCTCTCTCAAAAATAAATATTTAACAAAAGAAAAATATTTTTACAAAATAAAATTTAAAAAAGAATGAAATCCTGCCATTTGTGACAACATGGATGCACTCTTAAGGGTATTATGCTAAAGCAAGTAAGTCAGACAAAAGAGAAAGACAGATCGTGTATGATCTCCCTCATATGTGGAATCTGGAAAGCAAAAGAACCCCAAAAATCAACCCCCCCAACGAACAAACTCATTGAAAAGGAGCTCATATTTGTGATTACCCAAAGGCAGTGGAGAGGGGAGGAAGAATTGGAGGAAGATGGTCTAAATGTTCAAACTTCCAGTTACAGGATAAGTACGCACGGAGGATGTAACGTATGGCACAGCGACTATTGTTAACACTGCCGTGTGCTATACTTGAAAGCTGCTAAGACAGTAAATCCTAAAATTTCTCATCTCAAGGAAAAAATATTTCTTCTTCTCTTTTTGTAACTCTGCAGGGTAATAGATGTTAGCTAAACTCATTGTGGTGGTCGTTTCATACCCGTAAGTCAAGTCATTATATGCTGCACACCTTAAACTTCTACACTGCTCTATGTTAACTACATCTAAACCTTGGGAAGGGGTGTAATTTTCGTCTGACTCTACCATAACCTTGCTAAGTGAGCTTGGGAAAATCTCTACCCCTCTCAGTTTGGGGGGTTTTTATCCTGTGTGTGCACGTATCTCCTTGTGTTTAAGTGAGAGAAAAGGAACTCAAGTTGGCTTACATTGTTAAAAAGGAATTTATTGGTTGTTGTAATTGAACAACAACAACAACAAAAATCCAAGGCTAGTTTGGATTTTAGGTCCAGCTGGTTCCAGGCAATTAAAAACTCTGTCACCAGGAGTCTCTCTCTCTTCCTTTCTCAGCTCTTCTTTCCCAGGTAATGGCTTTGTGCTCAAGCTCTGCCTCTGAGATGGCAAACTTAGCCCAGCAGTTGCAGAAGCTGTCCTCCTACCTTATGCAGTCCTCAGGGGAAGCGACGGCTTTTTTTCCTAAAAACTCAGCTAGGGCCTCTGCCAGCCCACATAATAGCTAGATGCAAACTAGAAAAAAATGAGTAGACACAGTCCCAAACCAGGCAAAGGGCTTAACAACAGATTTTGCCTTCCACTCACCTCAGCAGAGTGCACTTGCCCAGTGCACAACCTGGACAACTCTCCACAACAGCCCTGGCTCAAGCAAATGGCCTGGGAAGACTCTCATTGGCCAGGCTTGGGTCACATGCCCATGCTTGAGCCAATCACTGTGGTTCAGAGGATATGATATTCTGACTCGCTAGACTTAGGTCTCAAAGCTCCCTTGAAGCTGGGAGTGAATTGAGCTATTAAACCATCATGGCCTGAGAGAGAATCCAATTCCTGGGAGGGAAGTGGGGGGTGAGTAGAGAGAACTAACCAGAGGAGGGTTCTGGGCAGGCAGAACCAACTGAGGTCCTCCAGTCTCTGAGGAGATGAGGCCAGTGCCCCGGGCACCGATGTTGCAGCAAGGGCCCTGTGGCCAGCCCCAGGAGGGGGCTGGTGAACGAGCAGGAGCAGCTCAGTGAATGTGCGTTGACTGAAGCAATGAGAGTCAGGACTTACAGGAGCTGCCTGGGACCTGACTGTGCTGTCCCCCTCACCCTTGAACCCTGGAGCCCTAGTTCCCACTTCAATCCTCACTCACCCCATCTCTTCCCACTACAGACCCTGATTCTCTGTATAACTGCTTTTGTTTCTCTGGGCCCAGTGAGGCCTGGCCTTGGGGTCCCTCCTTGCAGCTTCCCAGGCCCCCACCACTCACACGCCCCCAAGCTGCATCCACCTGGCCTTGGCCATGCCTGGATGGCATGAGAAAGAGCCTGTTGTAGACACTGAGAGCTGTGCTGGGGCAGGAACACCCTGAGTAGGCCCATGGAGTGGGAAAGGCCACAGGGGTAGCTCCAGGGGAGGAAACGTCAGGGCTGCTCAGGGAAGGGTTGGCTGCCTGGGAGGCACTAGCCCCACACCCACTATGACCGAGAAGTATGGACATATGGGGAGTGTGCTGTGGAAGTGATTTTGGAGAAGTCTGAACATGATCAGTCTGCCATGCATCACCTGGTGCCCTGGTTTAAATGCAGATTCCTGGGCCCCCAGAGATGCTAGCTCATTGGGCCTGGGATGGGGCCTGGGAATCTGCATTTTAACCAGCAGTTTGGGAATTCCCATGGAAACCACTGGCCCTGGGAACATCTGGGAGTCTTTCCCAACTCCGAGGTTCTGGGAAACCATCTGTGCCTGGAGGTCAGGATTGGCCAAAGTTACCCAAGAACCGTCTGGCCTTCCCTTTAAGGTGGGGCTCCCAGCGAAACCACGAAGATGGCGCACTGTGGGAGGAAGATTTCCTGAACCAGCGGAAGGGCCTGAGGGGCAGGGGAGAAGCCCGGGTGGGTGGGTGGATTGAGGGTAGGCTCCCTCAATCCAGTGTTAGCAACCAGGGAGGAGTGGAGGCTGGTGGTGTGTGGGGGCCACAGAGATTACCAGGCCAGTCCTGCCTTCTAGGGACACATATTCTAAGTTTTGAGCCTGAGCAATGCGAAGGGAGATACAGGCACAAGGCAGGAGGGATGTCTCGACATGGAGTTTGCAGGCTCTTCTCAACCTGCATGGTTGAGATGGGGACGGGGAGTTCCCAGGTTCCTGTAGGGGAGCAGAGGCCCAAGGCTCTTGCTCTTGGACACAGACCTTTGTGTTAACTGCGGGTCAACACGTGTCTACTGAGCATCTACCATGTTGGGACTGTCCATGCCTTTACCCAGTGTGGCTACTGATGGACTTACCAGCAGGCTGACGAGACACTGCAGGGAGTGTTTTGGTCCAGAGGGCTTTTTCCTGCCCTCTGACCCTGTCTGGACCCTAAGAGTCTGTGAGCTGTCCTTAGGGACCTCAGACTACTCTGCCCTTGGAACTAGGAGAAGGTCCAGATGTGTGAGTAAATTGCTTTGCGGAGAAATCTCAGGAGTGCTGGAGACCTCCAGCTCAGCCACTGGGTGGGTGGAGGCATGCTATCACGGGCCGACCTTGCTGGGGATGGTGGGGGTTACCTACAGAGCCGCAGTCTGTGGGGGGAGGAGGCTTGCCAGCAGAGCTCTTTAGAGAGATTGTCGATCCTGCCCCTCATTTAACAGAGAGAAGGGAGACCAGAGAGGCCAGGAGACCGTCTGAGGCCACACAGCCCTCGCTGGCAGCCTCCGACCTGGATCCCGGGCCTGGCTACTCTGAACTGCCGACTTTGCAGCGGGCAGCAGATTGCGGGGGGAGTAGGATTTGCCAGTTGGTCCCACCACCTCAGGCCCAGCCTCAGGTCCTCTAACACTTGCAGCTTTGGCCAGTGTTGCCCCCAGAGATGAAAACCATGGGCCATCCCTGCTTGACACCGAAAGCGCGGCTCCTACGTGTCCCTTCAGTGACAGTGAATGAATGTGACAGATGCAAAAATGCAGGGGACGATGGAGCAACTGCTCATGGAGGTGGTGGTGGCATGGTTCTCACCAGTGTTCCCAGCTCATCCACCCTCCCTCTCCTGTCCCTTACCTGGGTTTCTGAGCCTTATCCCCCCTGCCTTCCCGAAGATTCTATGAGCTGCCTGACATCCTTCCTAATAGATTCCTTTTCACCCTAGCACGGCCAGACTTGGCCTCACTGCCTGCATGGGAAGCGGGTTACTTAACCTCTCCATGCCTCAGTGCCCTCGTGTGAGATGCAGGAACAATGACAATAGTATCTCTTTCATAAGGACTGAACCAGAAGAATCCATGCAGAGTGCTCAGTACACTGCCTGGCACACAGCACGCCTTCAGATGCTAGCTGTCATCGTTAACACATACTCCAGCTGCCAGAGAGCTTAAGGGAAAAACAAATTAAGGTTCTCGAAGCCACATATGTCTTTATCTCCCTTAAAGTTCCCTCAGGGGTGCCTGGCTGGCTCAGTCCGTGGAGCACGCGACTCTTGATCTTGAGATCGTGAGTTCAAGCCCCACCTTGGGTGTGGAGATTACTTAAAAAAAACAACAACAACAAGAAATTACCTCAGCACCCCAAAGGGCTACACCCACCTGCCACAGGGTGCTGGAAGTGATGGTGGTGATGATAAGGATCCCAGCTAATGCTTGGATGGTATGCTTTATTGCCAGGACCTGTTCTCAGTGCTTTGCAAACATTATCTAATTCTCGTAAGCACAGCATGAGGAAGGAACTGTTACTTCCCCCATTTGACAGATAAGAACACTAAGTAAGGCACAGAGAGGTGAAGCAACTTGTCCAAGGTCACATGAATCATACCCAGTGGCACTGCAGTTTGACCGCAGCAGCCCGGCTCCAAAGTCTTGGGCAGCAGAATAAAGCTGTGGGGACCACAGTAGGCACCTCGGAGTGGTGCGGGGCGGCTGAGACATGGGGCTCTTTCCCTGGTCCTGGTCGACCCCGGTGCCCATGAGAAGACCTGGCAGCCCTGGCTGTGTCACTGGCCTTGGGGCCCGGGAGGTTGGGGCCCGTGGTCAGAGCCAGCCAAGACAGCCAGCCCTTGGCATGAGCAAGGACTATCTCTGCTGCTGCAGGTGTGGGAGCCCTGGCCTCCCTCCAGGCAGAAATGTCTCTCTCCCTCCCCTCAGCCTCCACGGGAAGGCACTCGCCTGCCCCTGAACCCCTGGGCCTGGCTGTGCCACCAGCCACCATCTAGACACTGGGCTTTGTGCCAAGTCGCAGCTGGCAGCCAGATAGGACCAGTGGGGCCTCACAGCTACTCAGTGCTGAGGCCAGGATTTGAACCCACGTCTGCCAACTCCAGAGCCTCTGTGGCTGTAACCAAAGGAGCATGTGGCATCCGTTAGCCTCACATCTGGCCAACAGTGGCTTGTTTTTGTGTCCTTTTATAACAAATGATAAAAAAAAAAAAAAAAACCCAAACACTGACATTTATGGAGTGTTAGTTACTGAGAGCCAAGCCATTACATGGGTGACATCATGTCATCTCCTCAGTTGCCCTCAAAAAGCAAGACCAATTTCAGCCCTATTTCCGGAGAACAAAACTGAGGCATAGGGAGGTGAAGTGACAGAGTGGCCATTTGCTTTCCTTGCCTACCTAGCATTCTTGGCCTCTTCTTGTGGAAGAAGCACCCCAGTTTCCCTTTGGGGAACCTTCCTGTTCTCAGCGTTGGCAATCTGGTCAACACTGCCAGTCAGGGTGCCCAGCTCTCCTCTGACTAAGGGTGGGCACATGATGCAGTCTTGGCCAGTGGGATACTCCCCACCGAGACTTTGACTCTTGAATCCTGTGACATGTCTTTTCCTTGAAGGCTGTCTGCTGGTCCTTGCTCCGAGGCCCCTCGTCAGAGCCTTGCTGATTTTGAGACTTTGATTGCAAGAGTGAGCTCCTATCTTGCCAATAAGGCCCACATATCTTTGGCAGAAGTCAGCTGAGCTCACTTCTATTGCTTGCAAGCCAGAAGCCTCACCAATATGAGGGAGCTCCTGAAGTTCACACAGGCAACGGAGGACTCAAGCCCTTCTTATCCACTGCCTGTGGTCAGACCTCTCAGGTGAAAGAGGAATAAACAATTCTGGGGCCTAGGGACCCTGCCTAAAGTGGCTGTGAACTTTCCATTCTCTGCCACAATAAAACCGTATGGTTTTTGTAAGAGTAATGTCTTAAACTATTCAGAAATGGATTTTCATTGTCCTTAATCTCCAGGTTTCACAAACTCCACAAACTTCACACAGTCCAGATCCTGGTACCCCAAGAGGCATATGCACCCCAGTTTGAGACACTCACCTGAACGACATTTGGTTCCTTCGCTGTGCCTTTGCTCAGAACCCATCTCCACTGCTTCGGAGTCGTTGGCAGAGTTGGGGCCCACAGGACCACGTCCAGGGTTTGGGGTGGGTGAGGTCCAGCCTGGCAGTGCTTCTCAGAACCCGCTAGATCCACTTGCCCCTCTCCCCCAGCTCTGGCTATTCCCACCCCATCTCCGGCTATTCCCACCCCATCTCCACAGTTTCATTATAACCATATCCCTCCTGTCTTATCATTTTCTTAATATTCTGTGTTAAATTGACATATATTCATTCTTAAAGCCATTAAAAATTTAGAAGACTTCATTCACACTACTGCTGGAAAGGATGCTAGTTAGCAACACCATGCATAAACAGAGTGCAACAATGCCCAGAAAACAAAGTGCATTACTGTCCAATCCCAGTCTGTGGCCCGCCCCGAGTCAGCCAGGGCTTTGCCAGGGGGTCTGCAGTGGGTAGCGAGGTGTTAAAGATGCCCAGTGCTGCACTGAGCCTTCCGCCCTACTCATACTCAGAAAGAGAGGTCCAAAAGGAATCAGAGAAGAATCGCTTTCTCTGTATGTGAACTGCTGTTACTTAAGGCCATGTCGTGGGCCCCGTCCTTAACATTTCAGAAAACACCAGTCCTCATTGTACAGGTGAAAACAGAGAGGCAGACCATTGGCCAAGGCCACACAAAGCATCAGAGCAAAAGACTGGAATGGGGCTATCCCACCCACATTCTAGTTCTTTCTGTACATTGCTTTTTCCCTTTAAAACCTTTCAGATGCCCTCAGCAACTCTTGAGGACCTGGGACTACATTCTAATCTCCAGCAGGCACTCCCCTTCCATCTGTCGTTTTGGGACCCTCCTCCTCACACCCCACACCTCCACTGCACCCTCAGCACCAGTTGGTGTGGGCTCTGCAAATGCAAACTCATTTAAATGTCAGCTGGGGCAACACGGAGCTAGAAAGGCAAACAGGTGACAAAAATAGAAGTGACAATCACAGTATCCTAGACTGTCAGCAGGCATTTCCAGGCCCTCTTAACCCTTCCAGGGACAAGCAGCCCTTGAAGAATCATGATAAACTATGGACTCCATCCAGGGAAAATTCAGGCACACACATAATTGTTCACACAATTTTGGAGGGGTCACGGGCCCACCCCATCTCTATATCTCATGTTTCTTTTGTCTGTTCCATGGACTGGTGTTCCAAGAAAGAATTTGTTTGCAAAAAGTGACCTGATGCCAAGAATTTGGAAACAACTGGTCTCGGTGATTTCTCAGGCAGCTCCCAGTTAACGAGCCACGAGGAAAGGCTCAAGTCCACTCCAGAAGCAGGGGTTCAGGGTCCACCTTTTGAAACCAGAAACCTCACCCCTTGACTTATCTTTCTGGGAGGGGGAGCCCTGGGGATTATCTTAAAGGTGGGGGCACTTCTGTAGCGTCAGTAAAACTCCAGGCCACTTTGAAGAGGATCCAAGGTGGAACGTCGGCAGAGGAAGGGACACTGCCCTCCATTTCCAGCCCCCACAGCCATGGCCCCTGCCCACTGCCTGCACAATCCCAAGACACCATCTGCACAGAACACAGAGGCAGCCACGCCCTCCGGCTTATGCAACTCTGAGGTCCTAGCCAAGGTCCTGAGTGGCGTTAATGTGAGTGCCTTGCCTTTGTAGCTTCGATTCCCCAAAAGGAGAGAAGTGGATGGTTAGGACTTGGACCAGCCCCACACCATGCCTTCCTTCTGGTTCTAGGACTTGGCATACATAAAACCTTGGCATGGCCCCATTTGAAATCTCTGTTCTCATGGTAGCTTTGCTTCTTAGTGAGAACTTGGGTAAACAGTGTCCCCCCCGCCCCCAAAAAAGAAGTGGTAGAGACAGAAGCTCAATGTTAGGGCTGGAGAGAGAGAGGCTTCTGTGACAGGAAGGACTGATGATGAGACAGGAGTGAGGGATTGTTGAGAAGTGTGTGCAGGAAGAAGAGTGCTGATGGTGTCTGGCCCTGCACCAGCAGTCTAAGAACTGGAGGGATGGGGGTGTCACATGATTGGGAAGGGGCAATTTCTACCTGCAACTGGGGGCTGCCATGAAACCCGATCGGATGGCATGGTGCTAATGGCCTCGGGGAGCTGGCAAGGCGCAGGTGAGGCTGAGAAGCCAGCTCCTGTGGCCTGCTGGACCAGGAAGCACGTCGCACCTGCTGGGCCCTCACCATGGCCCCTTTGCCCCCTCAAGTTTCCTGCACTGTATTTGCTATAGAATGTGCTCTCTAGACCAGCACAGGATCTGGGGAGGGCAGAGGGCCCATGTCCGGCGGCCTCAGTTTTCTCCTCCATGACGTGGATACCTATCTCCAGTGAAGCTGGGAGTCAGAGAGGGGTGGTGGGTGTGGAGGCTCCATCCAGGGTCAGGGAGTGGCCCATGTGCCTCTTCTTCAGGACAGCCAGCAGACCCAGTAGATAACCTCCTTGAACCACCACACAGAGGTTGCCAGTCAGCAGTCAGATGCCTATGGCAGTTGAAAATGAGGGAACACTGCTGGCTGCTGGTTGCATATTCAGCCCCAGGACCATTCTTCCCATCATTAAGGGGCGGAATAGCCTTGGGACCATGAGCATAGACTTGGGAGCCAAATCTGGGTCCAAATCTTGGCTCTGTCCCTTACTGTGAACTCTGAATCTCAGTTCCCTCCTCTGTAAAGGGATTCATAAATGACAAGATACATCACTGGCAAATAGCACACCTTCTGCTCTCTTCTCCTGAACCAATGGCAGACATCACTAATCAATCAAGGCATGTATTTCCTCCTTTTGCACCAAGGAAAACGTTGTGAATTGATGAAGGTATTCTTTCTCACTGAGCCTCAGAATTCTTCTGTGTGTCCAGAGCTCTGCAGCCAATCCCAAGAGGCAAGAGTTGGCATTTGAGATGAAACCATTTTTGCTATCTCTGTTATAATGCCTACAGAGCACGATTCCTGGCATGCAGCAGACCCTGTATAAATTTCAGTCACCATTCAGTCTCTGGTCAGTTCAGGGATCTACCCATTATCTCCAACTTCTTCTTACTCACCTCTAGTGACAGGGAGCTCACTATTTCTTCAGGCTGGACAGTTGTGATGATTAGAAAGTTCTCAAATTTCCCTTCCCTAACCTCTTTTTTCCCCCTCAGACAGTCTATAACTCTATGGCAAAATGCTCCTTTTTTCCTGGAGTAGCTGTCATTACGGATTGAGGTGATTTATTTTTAGGTGACAAATTTAAACCACCTGATGAGTAAAAGCTTCTCTCAGCTTGCATGTATTTGATCCCAGACTAGCTAAACAGCTTCAGCATTTGATGGACATGTTTGAGGGAGTGTGGTGTGTGTGTGTGTGTGTGTGTTAGAATGTGTGGGTGAGGGGGAGATTGAGAGACACAGGAAAGGGAGAGAGAGAATGTATTTTAAAGCCTCATAATACACCAGGCCAATGTCACTCCTTATATAAGCCTAATAGCTTCTCTGAGGATTGGGGCTGCATTCAGGGCCCCATCATTAGCTGATTAAGGCTGATTATTCCAAGGGGAGGGACAGTGAAGAGGGACATGAAGTTACGTAACTCTCCATTTATGTGGATTTAATCCATGCTTCTAAATTTAGGAGCTGGAAGACTTCAAAGATGAGCCCCCATCATCTGGAGGTGGCCACACAGGGGAAGTGGGTCCAGTGAGTGCTGGAGCCCCATGGTATCCAGGTAGGAATGAGAGGTTCTTTGCAGGAGGACATTTCAGGAGCCTCATCTCACAGTGCTGAGAGAATTTGTGTGGGGAGCCAGTGCTGCCCAGGACATTTCACACCCCAGAGTGTGTGCAATGGCAGTGGGGATCGGGGCAGGGGAGTGGTGGCATGGGGTGGACAGCATGGTGGATGAGGCTGTGAACTGGACCCCAATGTCCTGACGGGCTGGGAAGTTCTAGGAAAACCTGGACCTTCGTGGTCACCCCCAGGGCACAGCTGGTGTTCACACATGGTTCAGTGTGGCCTCTTCCAAATAGATCTCCTTTTTGCTGGGGCTCATAGCTTCGCCATTGTATAAATTGTATTTAGGACACAATTGCCACATCTTTCAGATGTGGACGAGGGCACAGCATCCTAGCGAGCACCTCTCACATCAAAGACAGCATAGATTCACAGGAGGATAATATTTTTACAGAGAGCCTCAAAGAATGCCCTAACAGCATCACTATGATGATAATTTTCAGGAGGCTGGAAGTCAGGTGTCTTGAGTAAAGGGAGCCTTTCTCTGATTTGCGCAAAGACGCTCTTCGGGCTAGCAGCAACCTGGCGCTTGCTGGATCCAACTATGAGTTTGAGTCACGGTCATCCTTTTTGGGGAGAAGCAGCTGAAAACTGACAGAGAGCAGCTGCAGAGCTGTGACTACTCTTTCAAGGTCTGGGAGACATTTCCCAGGCCATTGCAGAGAGGTGATAACACTCCGTAATAGCACATGAGATAAGGTGCAGATAAAAGCACTTTATTAACTTTAAAGAATCCACACCCATTTTAGGAAGTGCTATGAAGTTGTGTTATAGTAGAACACGAGCCAGACCTGGGCTCAGCCACTTTCTAGCTCTGTGACATGGGATGAATCACTTCATCTTTCTGGGCTTCTGTTGGATCAGGTGTTTCCACTACCATTTAAGAATCAAATAGAAAATGGCTATGAAAGGCCCTGTCCCAGAGCCTAGCTCGCAGTGGGGGCACTAATAAAGGCTTGATTTCTCTCTTTATAGTATCCAGGCCACTTGAACCCTAGAATGTGGTATTTTCTTTGAAACCCTACATACTTAGAACAAAATTCAGATTCAATATCCTGATTTTTTAAATTTTGCACATCTGTCTTCCTGCCCACCAGTCTCATCTTGGCCCATGCCACTCTCCCCTAGCTTACTCCACTCCTTGCTGTTCTTTGAACAGGCTACCTCAGGGCCTTTGGACTTGCTGTTCCTCTGCCTGGAATACTCCTCACCCATCTTCCCATGACTGGCTCCTTCTAACTGGTCAAGACTCAGCACAAATATCACCTCCTCAAGTTAAGTAGCCCCTGGAGCTTTCTACCACCTTACCTTGGCTTAATTTTCTGCATTATCGTTTATAAATTTCCCTCACTTTATTCCTTGGCTCACTTGTTTATTTTCTGTCTCCATGAAATCTAAGTTGCGCCAGAGCGGAGATTTTTGTCTGTCTTGCTTCCTTCTTTATCCCAAGGCACAGATAAATGTTTGTTGATGCACGTACAACGTTTGGGATGAGAGTGAAGAGATGTCAACTCCTTCTAAGCTCACTGAGCCCATCTCCACCTCATCCTTCCCTGCTCCCTTGCTGTCTCTTCTCCATGGCTCCCTAGCTCTTTCTGTGGGATCCCTTCTCCTTTTGTCCATGTGTGTCTCTCCTCTTCTACTGCCTGTGTGCTCTTTCTTTTTTATTTTTGAGAGAGAGAAAACGCAAGCAGGGAAGGGACAGGGGGTGGGGGATAGAGGATCAGAAATGGACTCTGTGCTGACAGCAGAGAGCCCTATGCGGGGCTGGAACGCACAAACTGTGAGATCATGACCTGAGCCGAACGCTTATCCAACTGAACCACCCAGGCGCCTATGCTCTTTCTTGATCCCCTGACTTGTCCTACAGAGAGCTTAGAGCATCTTGTTCCTTTCTGTTTTCAAGATTAGGGTGACTTTAACCTTCCATCTTTATCTTTCCAAATCTCTGCCTATCGATCAGGATCCTCTTCTCTTTGACTGGGGAATGGGGCGCTTGGAGCCAGTGTGAGAGTCATGGGTGGGAGGAGGTTTTAGATGGAGAAGGAGCCTGCTGCCTCCAGAGGCACTGAAATCCTCATCCCTGGGGCCGTGAATGGAGGCTGAATAGACACTTGAGATGCTCCTAACTCCACCCTTTGGGGAGAGCCCAGCCCCAGCTACTGCTGCTGCAGACACATTTACTGATCTTCTTAAAACCAGACTTTTACAAATCTGCTAAGCAAGGGCTTCAATGCATTGGTTTGACTCCTATCAACTGTTACCTGGACTAAAGAATTTGAATGGCAGTTACTTTACAGGTCACTCATTCAGTGAATGTTTAAGAAGCACCTGCTGTGTGTCGGGAAGGGTTCCAGCGCTTTTCATATAATAATTTATTCATAAAGCAGATACTCTGATTATCATTATCCCCATTTCACAGATGAGGAAGCTGTGGTCCAGCATTGGGTTTACTATAAAGCTCAGTGTCTTAGTCTGTTCCAGCCACTATAACAAAATACCACAGGCTGGGTAGCTTATCAATAGCAAAACGTAGAGCTCACCGTTCTGGGGGCTCGAAGTCAGAGATCAAATTGCCAGCATGGTGGGGTGAGGGCCGCCTTCTGGGTTTGGGACTCACCTAGGTCTCCTCATGTATTGTAAGGGGCTAGGGGGCTCTGGGATCTGTTTTATAGGAGCAGGAATCCCATTCATGAGGGCTTCACCCTCATGACCTAATCATCTTCCAACGGCCCCACCTCCTAATAGCAGCATCTTTGGGCATTAGGATTCAACATACGAATGGCGGGGGGGGGCAGCTAATATTCAGGCCACAGCACTCAGAAAACAAGTTTTCAGGATCTCTCCCATGCACAGTCTCCTTCCTTTTTCTCAGGTGGGGACCCAGCCCTGTGTTCATATGTGAAAAATTTGCAAAAAGTAATACATTTCACCACCAAGCAGCTAGGACTGCTGTCTCTTCCCTCTGTGAATCTCATCTGTCCCTCCCTCATTGTGAGTGATGCTGGAATGGCTGTGGGCAATCTGAGGGTCCAGCTTAGGGGAAACTAGGTTGGAGACACATTTGAGTTTGCTGAGATAAGCATATGTGCTTCAGAGTCATTTCACGATTAAGTTATTGCCAGCTGTCTGAATATAGAAGACAGCTCCTGAGGACACCCTACAGCTCCCCCTTGCCCACTTGCCTGGATGGTGATTCAAAGGCACTGGTCAAAGTTCATATTCCCATATGAATATGCTCTATGTCACCCAGCACAGAGAGTATACAGAAAGTGAAGGAAAATTGGGCCTGGAATGTGAGAAGCCAGAAGCTATTCTATAGAAACTTCCTCTTCCCATCAGACATGTAAAATGTGAATGGAGGATTTGCTTCTCAGTGCTGTGTCATTGATGCCTGGTCCAAACCAAAGTTCTCTCCCCCAGGAATAGACTGGATAGTGCCATGTATACAATCAAAAGCACAATCTTTCCTTCTCCTCCTCTTTCCTCTTCCTCTTCTTCTCCTTCTTCTACACAAAATGCAATTTATCAGAATTTCTATTTATAGGGCACAAACTTACTGCTGTACCCAAAACAACGAAGATGTCTAGAATGGGTCATATAGAAAAAAGCTTCATGGAGTTTATTCCAAATTGAACAAATTGTGCTAAAATGCGAGTGTATTTATATAAAACATTTCCAGGTACGTGTTGTGACACTGAGAGAAACACCCCAAACTGTCTATTCAGCAGTCCACCCAAGAGGGAAGACTGTGTGAACGATAGGGCAAAGCTGTGGCCATAGAACGGCAACCAGTGGAATGTCAGGGGGAAGGGACGGTAAAGCTACGTCAGAAAGCTGGTTAATAAAAATGGCATGTGATTTTTTTCTAGAGTTGGTGATGTTTGTGGCAGTTGTTAGCTTTCTGATATCTCTTATCGTCTGTGACTCCTTTTCTCATTGTTTTTAATGTTTATTTATTTTTGAGAGAGAGAGAGACAGTGCAAGTGGGGAAGGAGCAGAGAGAGAGTGAGCTACGAAACACAGAATCTGAAACAGGCTCCAGGCTCTGAGCTGTCAGCACAGTCTGACAGGAGGCTCCAAGGGGGGGGGGGGGTTGGAACCCATGATCAGGGAGATCGTGACCTGAGCTGAAGTCCACCAACTGAGATCCTCAGGGGCCTCCTTTTCTCATTCTTAATCCCATCTTTGTACCCCATTTTCCATTCTTTCCTTAGGGGCCCCCCAACTCTATAGGCTTTGGGCTCCACCTTAGGGTTGAGGTTAGGGCATGGTTTATCAGGCGGGCAGGCTTCCTTACACAAACACAAGCCCATACAATCCGTATTCTTCTTTTTCCTCTCTTTTTCGCACAAAGGGTAGCTCACAATCACAATGGCAGTGGCACGGTGTCACAGGACATGGGGGAGAGGGGATGCTACCGCAGCAGTCTGGGAGAGAAGGTGGTGACCGGAGCCCTGGGGGCCTGGCTGGGGGGAAGCGCAGGGGTTGCACTCGGTTCTGAGAGTCAACAGGAGGTGCTGCCAAAGCAGGGAGGCAGAGACGCTGAGGCCCGTTTCGCAGCTTGAGCCTGCCGTGCCCCTGGTCCCTCGGAGGCGATGACAGGAGCCGGGGCTCCGGGAAGGCTGCCGCGGGTGGCGGGGAGAAGCTCCCGGCCCCGACCCGGGCAGCCTGGNGCCCCGGCCCGGCCTCCCTGCCCGCGGGGCCCGGCTGCCGCCAGCTCCGGAGGAGGACAGACGCCGGCAGAAGGGCCGGGGCGGGGAAGGGCTGGGGCACCCGAGCAGGCCCGGCCGCTCCCACCCAACCTCCTGGCTTCTGCGACCTGCGCCGCCCTGCTCCCATTTCAGGCGCAAGAAGGCGTCCTTCCTGGAGGAAGATACTGTCTTGTTGAGCTTTTCCAGGGCTAAGAAGATGAAAACAGTAATAATAATAGTGCCGAGTATTTGCTGAGTCCTGACTCCGGTGCCAGGGACTGTTTCCAGCACGCTATTCATACAATCCCTGCTTGCAAACCCGTGATATTCGCTCTTTGCCGCCGTTTTACAGCTGAGGAAAGGAAAGTAGCAAGAGAGGTGCTTATCTGCGGGTCATTACTACTAATAATCATAAAACAGTGGCTTAGCAACAGCAGTGATACCGATGAGGCTATGGCTTTAGAAAGGCTTGCCCTATACCAGCAATGGACACACAAGGTCGCCCTGAATCCCTATAAATCCTCCCCTTTTTCAGGAGGAGACTGAGTCTCAGCAAAGCCAGTCACTTGTCCACAAGTACACGGTTGGTCAAGGGGGCGCAGCTGGGACTGGGAATCACAAATGGCTGAACAAACTCAGCCATGATCTTGCTGGCCATTCCCGAAGGGGCCTCTCACCTGTAATTTGGCATCACTTCACCTTGTCCCTGTCGCTTAATTGGGTAGGCAGTTATGGCCGGTGACCGCAGGGTGCCCATTTCCAAGCTCTGCTCCCTGGCTGATTTGCCCAAGGGCGCTCAGCAGTGCAAACGGACAGCGAGACTGAAAGTGGGGTTTGGGACTCACCCACTTAGCACACACGGTCTTGAGCCTGTTTCCTATCTCTGAGCTCAGGTGAAGGAGCCCAGAAAAGCCACCTCTTGGAAATGTTCTCCTCTTGTAGATTTTGGAAGGGCCACCCTTCCATCCTTCCAGAAGACACGTGTGTTCCTGCCTGGTGGCTGGTGGTCTGTCTTGCCATCTCCCCCTGATCCGTTGGCCCTGCCCTTCACACACCCTAGAGTCTGGAACACTTCTGAGGGGTGGACGTCTCCCAGTCTTGCCTCCATTCCACCCTGGAAAACCCCGCTTCACTCCCATGCCATGCAGACCCCTGGCCCCAGGCCCAGCCTAGTGAGCCCCCTGGGCTTATCAGAAACCTGGGTCATCTGAATCTGATGGGGCAGGTAGTTAGGGACCACACAAGTTGACACAGCAACCAAGGGGCTGAGGCCACTGTCTACCACCTGGAAGGGACTGGATGTGGGGCTCCTGGACACCCTACTCTGAAAGCTGGCCAGGGGCCTCTTAGTGTTGCCCAGCCTCTGGCTGCTGCGACATGATTAAGGACCAACAGGGAGGTCAGCGGGGGCCCTCAGGGACTGGCCTGGAGATGGCTGGGGCCCTCTGCACACAGATGTCTTCCTTCTCCCACCATGGCCTTGACCCGAGAGACGTCTTTCCTTGCCAAGGATGGAAGGCAGTAAGGTCTTCTTCCTACATGAGGGGTTGGCCCAGGAACCCCTGAATGTGGAAGAGGCAGTGTGGTTGGTGAGGGAGCCTGGGCCAGGCAACAAAGACCCCGTACGTTATCAGTACTGGCCAAGTGCCAGGCACCCAGCGGGCCAGAGACAGAAAGGCCTGGAACTCAAACTCAGGCCTCTGCCTCCTGCTAAGGTTGCTCTTCCCTCACTGTCTGTCCCACACCATGAACTTATTTCCCAGGCCTCAGGGACTGTCTGTGTGACAGACACATTTGCCCCCGTGGGCTTCAGCTGGTTTCTTCATTTTTTTTTTAAATAGACTATTTTTTAGAGCTGTTTTAGGTTTGACAAAACTGAGAGGAGCACACAGAGATTTCCCATCCCCCATCCCCCACCCGTGCACAGTCCTGTCCCACAGAACGATAGGTCATTATCACCCAGAGTCTGTAGTTTCTGCGGAGGTTCACTCTAGGTCTCGTACATTCTGTGTGTGTGGACAAGTGTGTAAGAACATGTGTCCACCATTGGGTGTCATACAGAGTGGTTTCACTGCCCTAAAAATCCTCTCTGCCCCGCCTTTTCTTTCCTTTTTTTTTTTTTTTTTTTTTTTTTTTTTTGTTTTTTTTTTTTTTTTGTTTAACTGTGTTTCTCCATTTACAGAATGCAATGACTTCACTGGGGTTTCTGCCAACTCTATAATCGTGGAGTTCCCTTCTTTACGATGCCCTCCCATCCCCAGGGTCACCAAAGCTAAGGACCAAAAGCTAAGGGCTGTGCATTTGGTGTCTGCGTAAACATGACCACTGTGTGATTATGAGGGTGGAGTGCATGAGGGGTCTCAAGAGCCAGTGCCAGAGGCTAGCATTGACTGAGAGCCCACTGTGTGCCTGACCTCACTGCACATTCAGTCCTCACAGCTACCTTGTGACGTATCTCCATTTCACAAATGACAACACCAAGGCCCATGGGTCCCAGGGATAGTAAGTGTCAGAGCTGGGATTGCAGCCCAGGTCTCTCTGACTGAGCAGACTTCTCTGCACTTTGAAAAGCAGAAAGCATGTTGATCTGTGAGGAATTCCTCTCTTGCATCCTGGCCCTGGGGATGGAGACTCTGAGCCAGCATGGAATAAGCCTGAAGAAACAAACAGTTTGCCTCATGACCAAGTCCCTAAAGGTGGAGTGTGAGACCACAGCAGCCTGAAGTGTGGCCCCTTCTATTCTTAGGCATGGCTCTTAGAAGATCCAGGAGCCTGAGCCTGGGAGGGGAAGGAGGGTTGTCCCGTCTCCCCAGCTCATGTCCACAGGACATATGTCAGCAGAAAGCACACCCCCACTCAGAGGAATGTACTGTCGAATAATACACACTCATATATGCAAACCCTTACCCTCATGACATTCAAAGCTCTCTCCTGACTATTATCCTATTTAGGCCTCCTACAGTTGCCCACGCTGTGCACTGCACAATCGTTAGAGGCACCAGTCACATGGACCGTGATGTGAACAGCACTCCCTGGAGTAGTCTAACACAGTGGCCCTGTTCACAGTAACCTGGGAGTGAGCCAAGGAGACTTGGCCCATTTTATAGCTAGTGGAAACTGAAGCTCGGAGACAGCCAGTGACTTACCCGTGGGTCAAAGAGTGAGTCAGTGGTTGGAACAAAATCTATGTCATCCTTTGTCTCCCTTCCCCCAGGCATTTCACAAAGAATTCTTCTTTCTTTCTATAACTTTGATTTACTTTCAAAAAACAAATCATTTTAAAACTTCTATCTATTTTTGAAGAGGAGCCATACTCACATGATACACAATCTTAAAGGAACGAAAGGGGATGAAGAGAAAGCCATTCCCCACCCACCCTGACCCCAGGCAGCCGCTGCTGCTGTCCTGTGCACCCTTCCAGAGAGAGTCTATGCCCCTTGCACTCAAATGGGCACCTGCAATGCTCTCTACACACCTTACTGGTTTCACTTTATCTGTCCTGCAATATTATCAGAACATTTCAGGTTGTCTAATTCTTTGTTTTGCCTGTGAACAGAATTCCATTATGTGGAGGCCTTGACAACTCTTTAAGCAGGACCCACTGGTGTTTACGCAGGATGCTTCCAATCTCTCCCTAGAGCAAACACTGCTAGGTGACCCCCCCACCCCACCCCAGCACATGTGTCATTTCTTTTTTTTTTCCAAGAGAATATTAAATCGTTTATTGATTACACATGATAATGGATGATACACAAGCTTTAATCCCATCTATAATTTTATGTGATACCATGATTCAATTTAGATATATTGCATAGGATGTGCCAACAATCATATTAATAACCAAATAAACTCCAGGACTTTGCTTGGGTGACCCTTTTAACGGTGAACTCCAGGTCACAACACATTAACTGTCAGTTCAACCACACCAATGTTTGTGGAGACAATGGATTCTGTGCCCAAGCAAGTTGCAAATAAAATTTCAAATGGAACCTGGCATCACCCTGAAGGAATTCTAACTTCACACTGTTGGGGTAGTTTACCAAGATGGCTTCAGAGTAGACTAACTTTACACAGCACATTTAAAAAAAGATGTGTCATTTCTTAAATCTGAAAACACACCCAAAGGATACATTCTGTATTTCTTGAAGATCAAACTATTTCATTTTTTGAAACAAAACTAAAACACCATGAAAGGATGATAAACTATAGGAGACAATCCAGGAGCCCCTGGGGGGCTAATAAGTTAAGCATCGGACTCTTGCTTTTGGATTGGCCTATAATCTCAGGGTCATGATCTTGAGGTCATGGGATCAAGCCTTGGGTCAGGCTCTGCACTGAGCTTAGAACTTACTTAGGATTCTCTCTCTCCTCTCCCTCTGCCCCTCTCCCTGCTCATGCGCTCTCTCTCTCTCTCTCTCTCTCTCTCCCCCTCTCTCTAAAATAAGTAAAATAAATAAATAAATAAATAAAAGTAAAAAAAATACAGGAGACGATCCAAATGGCCCACCCCTGCTGCTTCTACTTCCTAGAAGTGACCAGTATCTCATATCATTTCACAGATTGCTTGTGTGTCCTAATATATATGATTGGTTGCAAAACTAGCCACAATCCCTCATACCCCCTTTTCTCTGTGCACTTTCTAATGTGACTTTGCAGCTCCTCCCACTAAGAGTCCAGTCTATTTCTCCCCACTTCGGATCTAGGCTTGGTCCTAAGCCACGCTTAGGCTGTTAGAATATGGATGTGATAGTGTGTGCCAGCTCAAGGCCTAGTCCTCAAGAAGCTTTGGTGCTTCTAACTCTCAGAGGCTTGCTGCCCCTTGGGGCTAGGCCCAGGTGAGCCTGCTGAAAGATGAGAGACACAGGAGCAGGGTGTAGAGTCAACCCCATTGTTCCAGTCTAAGCCCCAGAGAGCAGCTCCTTGAAATCTAACCTGACGTATCAACTCCAACCCTTCCCTCTACTCCGTGCCAGCACCCTCAGCAAAATCACAGCCTTCCATATACATGAGGGACTGAGTGCAAGGACCTAGGGGGCTCTACAGAGGTGAGGGGAGCAGGGCTTAGAGGAAGCTATATCCCTGCTCAATTTGTGTGCCAGAGAGCAGAGCCCTTTCCAAATATGTCTCTGGGAGAAGAGTTGGACGATGGTCACCAGAGACTGCTCCTCATCACCTCCCACCTGCTCCACTTGGTCTTTCATTCGCTCAACACACTTTCACTGAGCACCTACTACATACTAGGTACCAAGTATACAGCCATGAGCAAAACTGACATGTTCTCTGCAAGCTACATGCTAAATGAAATGAAAGAAAGGAGTGAGCCCTGCAGACAAGGGGAGGGGCATTCTAGGCAGAGGGCACAGCACATGCAAAGGCCCAGAGGCAGCAGTGAGTGTTCAGAGATGCTGGAGGGACAGGCAGGAGGCAGGGGGGCTGGAGCAGAGTGAGCAAGGGGTGCAGGGAGTGGGGAACAAGAATTGGAGTGTTTCCCACTCCAATCTTCACCACCCCCATCTGCAAACTGACCTCTGCATCCTTTGTCTTCTTGTACAAGACTGGTCCCTTCCACCAGGCTCTGGATCCCATTTAGCCCCTCCAACCTCCTCAGATGCCTCACTCCAACCTGAGAGTCTTAGTACACATCGTTCCCTCTTCCTCCAAGTCCTCCCCATCCCTTTTCACCTGACTGTGCATCTTTTCAGGTCCCTGTATTCCCTGAAGACTTCTCTGGTGCCCTGGGCTGGGGTCAGGGGCTCCCTGGGCTCCTGCAGCTGTCTGAGTCTCCCCAAGTGGATCTGACTCGCTGGCAAGGTCATGAGCTCCTGGGGCCTAGAGAATGTCTGATTTCCCTTTGTGTCCCCAGCTCTGAGCTCAGGTTTGGCCAAGTGTACAGATGACACTCCTATGGCTTCAGGCTAAGATCTCTGGCTCCCCAGACCTCCTTTCATACCCTGTCTCCCTTGCCTGTCCCCCTAACGTGGGACAGTTTGGTCTCCACCACCCTGACCTACTTGCAGCTCACTAATCCGATCTGGTGCTTCCTGTTCACCCCCACCATAATATGCCAATGCCATCCCTGTCTTCTTAGCCCAAATCGCCTCCATCAAAACCCCCTGGAGCCTGTTTTGACTGGAGCAGCACAAAGCACACCAGACTCAAGAAACAGCCAGAAGATGTGCTGTGTGACATCTGCCTGGCCCTCAGCTTTCTCACCCATTGCCTGGGGTTGCAGTGGTACCCAGAGCATAGGGCAGGGATGGGAAGTGGGTGCTATGTGCCTGCCCTTTCTCCTCACCTTGGCCTTGGGCTCCCTGAGGTGTTGGAGTTTTCTCTGGACCCCTCTCAGTGCCCAGAATGTAATAGCTTCTCAGCAAATATATATGAAAATAGAGAGAGAGGCCATACTTTATGGTTTACATTGCACAAGCATTATTGTGTTCTGTCCTCACAACATATTTTTTAAGTTTATGTATTTATTTTGAGAGTGAGAGAGAGAACGTGCAGGAGAGCAGTAGAGTAGAGCAGCAGAGCAGTGGAGAACGTGTAGAAGAGAGAGAATCCCAAGCAACTTCCCCGCTGTCAGCACAGAGCCTGATGCAGGGCTCACTCTCATGAACTGTGAGATCATGACCTGAGCTGAAATTAAGAGTCGGACCCCCACCTGACTGAGCCCCCCAGGCACCACCTTCCTCACAGCAATTCTTACCAGCCTTCCTTCATTCCACATGAGGACACTGAGCTGCTGAGCCAGGAAGACTCAGTTGGGAGCGGCTTGGGCATCAGCTTTGACTTGCCCTACCAGACATTCAGACATTGTGGGAACCACCCAAGGCCAGCCCTTGCACCCCGATATGCAGATTCCAGATCAAAACACTTGCACATCCCTAAGTCCTCACTATGACACTGCGAGGTGAGCAATGATATCATGCCCATTTTACAGCTCAGAAAACTGAGCCACAGCTAGTGAGTAGCAGAGAGAGGACTTGACACCAAGACTGGGGACTATCTCTGTGTTCCTCACACATATCCATACATCTGCTGATTGATAATAAAAAAGGGAAGTTTTCTTCTTCCCTTCTCTCTTTCTTTCGGCCTTTCCCCCATTTTTGAGGACTTACGGTAGCTGTGCTGGAAAGAACAAGGCATGCAGTGCCCAGCAGGGAATGCCTGGCGCCGGCCTGAGGTGGGAGGTGGGAGCTGTAATTCAAATTATCTGGATTGTGGAATTGTCAAATTGTTGGCCCCAGTGAGTCTGGAGCAAGCCTCTGAGTGTGGCTCCACTGTTCTGCTGTTTAAAGACCTGGGAAGGTGGGGTGCCTCACCTCCTGGAGGTGGGGTGTAACTCCAGGCACTGTTTACAAATGGAAAGTGGCTGGAGCCCCAGAAGGGAAAATAACTGTCCTGTTCCTATCTCATTGTCTGTCTTTCATGTCCCCAGGCCACAGGAGTTGGTTAGGGCTTATAAAGGCAGAGACAGTCTTAGGGTTTGGTTATTTTTTGGCACCAGGGGGTAGATCATAGGCTTCCTTCAGCCTTTAGCTGTCATTCATAACCAATGCCAAAATTATGGTCTTCTGCCTGGGAATGTTACCTGGACACACAGTAACACACACACACACACACACACACACACACACACACACACACATACACACGTGTCTGGGAAGCCCCAAAGCTGAGCAAATTCTGCAGCTTTGGAAGCATTTAGCCAGCACCACCTAGTCTATACCAGGCATGTACCGGCTGCAGCACTGGCTAGGGGTGTTGCGGGTGACCTTGGCAAGCCCCTTAACCTTCCAGAGCCTCGGCTGCCTCAGGTGCTTCCATTTGCTGGAAGGTGGAGGTGATGATACTACTGGCCTCGCAATCCTGTAGACAAGGGGCAGGGCTGTCCTCCAAAGGCTTAGGGGGCCTGTCCTAACTGCCAAAGTGTGGGACAGGAACTGAAACCCAAATAGCTATGTGAAAATTAAATGATTTGGCTCCTCCAAATCTTAGGAGATTTTTATCATTTTCATGTCACGGACTGGATGGCATTGGAACTGAAGTCCACATGGCTTTTGAATGAAATACATGTAGGAAAGAGGAAAGAATAAAAATAATTCATGCTGATTACTCATAATAGCTAAGATATGGAAACAACCTAAGTGTTCTTCGAAGGGTGAATGGATAAAGACATGGCATATACATATAATGGAATATTATGCAGCCATGAGAAAGAAGGAAATCTGCCACTTGCTACAACCTGGATGAAACTTGAAGGCATTAAGCTAAGTGAGATAACACAGAGAAAAACAAATGCTGTATGATCTCACTTGTATGTGGAATCTAAAAAATTCAAACTCAGAGAAATAGAGTAGGGTGGTCATTACCAGGGACTGGGGGTATGGAAAATGGGGAGATATTGGTCAAAGGTACCAACTTCCAGTCCTGAGATAAATAGTTCCGAGGATCTAATATACAGCATGTATTATAGCTAACAATACTGTATCATATGCTTAAACATTCTCACCACTAAGCACCTTAAACTCACGCAATGTTATGTGTATGACAATTTTATCTTAAGCTGGAGGAAAAAAAATTAAGAGAAAAAAAGAATGCATGCTGAAGTATATAGTAAGCCATCAAGGAAATGATAAGCCAAAATTGAAGGCATAAACAAAATATTTCCTCCTAGCCCAGGCTTGCCCTTTGACTATCTTAAGGGTGTCTTTTGATGGAGAAAAGTTGTTAACTTTAATCAAAGACAACGTATATATTTCTTTTTTTCTAGTTAAGGTGACTTGTCTCCTGTTTAAAAAAAAAAAAAAATCCTAGCCTCCCAAAGGCCATGAAAACTGTCTGCAATGCTCCACACTCCGGTCCATCATCCACCAGGATCATTGCTCTGCACAGAGTACGGTAGAAAGTCAAGGGCTGTGGTTCTTCATAGGATGTTCAGTCATTCCAGGACAAGGTGTCGAGAATCAGTCCTTCCCCCACTGAATTGCTGTGGTGCTTTTGGGTCTGGAACCCTACTCAACAGCAAACACGAGTTGCTGTCTCACACAACAGCGTGGGTGAAGTCTGTAGATTTTATGGTGAACGAGAGAAGCCGACGCAAGGGAATGTGCTGCAAGATTCCATTTATGGGACCTTCCAGAGAGGCCTTGTCATGGGGTGTCACCCAGGAGGGGGCATAAGGGATCCTTCTGGGGTGTGGAAATGCTCTCTACCTCTACCTGGGTGGTGGCTCCACAGCTGTCTGCAAATGAAAACAAAATCGATGAGCTGCGCCATTAAGAGAATATTCTCTTAAATTAGTGTGCAAACAGCCACTGTTTGTATGCTATATGCTAATTTTAAAGAACGTTCTTGGAGCATGGGGGAGGAATTCTTCATTCAGATGGAAAGTGTTCCCTGAGGAAGCAGTGAGGAGTGATGGAGAAAGAAGAAAGAGAAGCAGTCTCGGGAAGCTGTCCTCCTCTGGGACATAAACAGGCTCACAAAACCCCAGCCTCAGCAGAGGTCCCTCTGGGACAATGAGAGAGCCAGACACAGGAAGCCCACTTCACCACTGTGTCTCAGCATAGACAAAGCTGGGGCCACCCACAAGCCAGCAAGCACCCCCTCTAACTGGGCCTCTCATTCTGCTAAAATAAATAGATCTTTACCAATGATCGCCTTTCTCATCACCAGTGGCATTTTGGCCTCTCCTCTCCGTAGATGAGATTTACTGAGATCCTCAGTCACAGAACAGCCTCTGTGTTCTGGCACCATTCAATCCAGTGAAACTCTTCTACCTGGATTCTTCCTCTAAATCACCCAGCCAAAGACCAAATCCTGTGACAGGTTCTTTCTAGCACTCTCTACCAAGAACCCACAGTCCTCATGGGTGTGTTCTCCCTCGCTACAGTGAGTAGCAAACCCACCTTGTTTAACCACCAGTGGCTACAGGTGGTTTGGCTGGAGGGCATCTGCCAGGCGTTTGACCAAAGTCCTGAAGAAGAAAGAATAAGCAGGTATTTGCCACGCAGAGAAGGAGGGAAAAGTGATCCCAACAAAAGGCATAGATGAGCAAACACGTTTGCAGAAGGCGGAGGGACTCTGTTTGTCTATAGGGCTGGGGTGGGGGGATACAGTGGAGATGGGTTGGGGCCAGAGCATGAGTGTTGAATGCCAAGCTATAGAACAGGGCCGAGACCAGGGTGAAGGGCGCCAGGCCTGACTCTGAAAGCAAGGACCTCCAGACACCTCACTCCCTTCACCCTAACCCTGACCTCACCAGAGTTTCTGGAGGTATCTCTAACTCAAGGCCAGCCCTAGTCCGGAGCCAGCTGTCAGCTAGGACTCAGTCCATGGGGACACCAGTGGGCAGGGCTGCCCTGAGTGCCACCTGTATGGTCAGCCCTCTGTCCTGCTGTCTGCAATAACTGTTTCTAGGCTTCAACTTCACTACACACCGTTGCCCAGCTCCTGACATGAGCCATCAGCCTCCCCATCCCTGTTGCCAGCTCCCAGTGCTTCTGGCCTCTGTCCTCTGCCCTCCGTCTCTCCTCCAGACCCTTCTTGTCATCCCAGGGCTTGATTTGTGTCCCCTCCGACCTCCAGCATCCAGAGGTAGGCTTTTCCTTTGGTGTCTGGCCACACCTGCCTGGCTCTCCTCAACCCCTGGGGCCTCTACTTGGCTGACCCTGACTGGTGAGCCTTGAATGCTGGGGCTCAGAGTGGTTGTTCTCAGCCTTACGATTTCCTTGGGTGACCTTACCTCCTCTGCTGGTTCCTGCGACCTTGATACACCCCCCCGCGGATCTCTCTCCCAGTCTCCAGACCACTGAATCCTACCATAAGGTAGATGCTCCCACTTGGGCCGCCAGAACTTCAAACATGCATCTCAAGCTGGGTTGTCTGTGTCAGTGCTCCAGGGATGGGGTGGGAAGAACTCCCTGGAGAATCTGGTAAGGGCACCGGGGAAACAAGATCTGGAAGGGGAGAAGCTGAGAAAGGACCCCACAGAGGACAGTTCTGGCCCAATTCCTCATGAGCTCTGGAAGATAGGTCACCCCGTATGCGTGCCAGGACTGGAAGCAAGGTGTTCGGGCTTGCATACATACCTGTGTGCCTGTAGTCAGGGCTTACCCAGCGCATGTCTACTCCCAGCCACAGCAGCATTCAGGAGTCTTCCTGAAGAGATGCCGGAGCAGGGCTGGCCAGGGGCCAAATCCCATCTAAGCAGGTGGAAAGTACCAATGGACAGGAGGAGACCACACGCATTGTCCCTGGAGGCCCCTCCCCCTTTGGGATTTGCACTTAGCAAAGTCTGGGACCCAGGCTCAAGGGCAAGAACCAGCTCCAGCCCAGTTCAGGTTGGTTCACGCATCTAGGCCAGCTCCCCCTCTGTGCTCTGTGCTGGGAGGTGGCACAGAGAAGGCCTCATCCAGGAACCCCTGATCTATGAGGAGTCCCCAACACCAACAAATGACAGAAGGAAAGAGCTGCCATCCCTCCTGAGCAGCCATCCATCGAGAGATGGAAAGGATGATTTGGGCAGGAGGCAGGGGCAGGATGCAGCCTGGGTTATGCAGGAACAACACTGGTCTCCCCAAGAATTCCCACGACTTTATCCACATACTACCTGCACTGTTTTTGACCTAACAATTTTCTCTAAAGGACTCTTATTTTTTTAAACTTCCATAAATTTATTTCAAAAGGATCTCTCATATTATGACTTCAAGTAGAAAGAGAATGCCACTTCACTAAAAAAACAAAAACAAAAACAAAACAGACAGAGGGGCTTGTCCAGGAAGCAGACACATGGGTCTGGAGCCCGGGGGTGGGGGGTGGAAGGATCTGGACAGGAGATGCACATTTGGGGTGATCAGCATGTAGACTGAGGAGGCTGCCAAGGACTGAGCCCCAGGAAGTCTCAGCAAGCTAGGGAGCTGAAGAAACCAGGGAGAGGTCACAGAGCTACATGAAATAGCAGGGCAGGGCCATTCGTCAGCCCAGTTTTCCTGTCATAGAAGGTGTAGGGAGCCGAGGGTGAGGGGCTGCCAAGGAGGGTGGTCCCCTCCCCGGGAGCCCCCTGGAGCACCTGCAGAAGAGCATAGGGTCAGCTGTAGATTACGGAAGTCCAGATATCAGATGCCTCCTTTAGAAACACAGACCTCAGCATTTTGCTATAAAATACTTTTCCTACCTCTCCCTTAAATGTAAACTTTCCTATTAAAAAAAATAATTTTTTCACGAGAAAAACAAATGATGATTGATATCTCTCCAAGGGATTAAGTAACTAAAAACCAGCTTTTACTTGATGCATAAGCTGATATCTTCAGCACATCCCTTTCCAAAAATAACAATAGCCAAAAAAAAAAACCAAAACCCAACAAAACACAAACAGGGGATGTTGGACACCAAAGTAGGGAAATTTCCAGAAAAATTTAAAAAAATTTGTCTAAGGTTTTAACAACCAAACTGTCTCCCCCTTCTGCTCCCCTCCACCCCCCCTCCACCCCCCGGCTTCCAGACTGTAATCAGAGCTGAACAGAGGACTGAAGACAAGTCTGTTTACCCCGAAGTGCAGGCCCGTTTCAGCAGATTCATCAGCTGATGAGGTGGTTTCCCACCTCTCAGCCTTAGCAGTTGCTGGTCCCTCCATCTGACACACTCTTACTGCCACTCTCCCCCAATCCCTGCATATTCAAATTCTTGCCATCTCTTAAGACCAAGGTGAACACAGAATCCAACTGAGTGGCCATAGTCCTGGTTTATACCTTTTGTCTGGGTGTAATTATTAACAAAGCCCCCTTTCACTCTCAAAAATACGTATCCTGGTTCAGACAACAGATGCTGACTAGCTCAAATGCCTCCTCTGGGAAGCCACCCCTGATTTCTTTTTCACCTTGAATTGCACGGCCCCAAGTCCCCCTCTCCTGAGTATATCACACACACCCTTGTAATGACCCTCCTCTGCATGCAAGCCTCTCTTCTCTGCTAGGTGGATACAATCTCTTTATTAAAAGCATTTACAAACATAATATTTCAGGTTAGATTGTGTCCCCCACAAAGATACATTGAAGTCTTCACCCCTGATACCTGTGAATGTGACCTTATTTGGAAATTGCCTTTACAGATTTCACCAGGATAGGACCAGGTCATTGGGGTGGGCCTTAATCCGGTATGACTGAGACCTTACAGAAAGGGGAACTCTGGACAGAGAGACAAAGACAGGGAGAGGACTACCATGGGACTGGAGTCACGTGTACACCAGCCAGGGACACCGAGGGCTGTGGGCAAACACCAGAAGCTGGAAGAGGCAAGGAAAGATCTTCCCCTAGAGCCATCAGAGGGAGGGTGACACTACTGACACCCTGATCTGGCACTTCTAGCCCCCAGACCTAGAGGTTTCTGAGGTTTAAAGCCACCCAGTTTTGGGTACTTTGTTACAGCAACCTTAGGAAACAAGTAAATACAGTAAGTACTCTTTTAAGTAATTGCTTCATTGAGACCCAATCGGTATGCTGGAAAATTCTCCCTTTCAAGGTGTACAATCCCATGGTCTTTGGTGTATTCACAGAGTTGTGCAGCCACAACTACCTAATTTTAGAACATTTTGTCACCCCAAAAGAAACCCAATACTTGTTAGCAGTCGCTCCTTATTCCTCCTCGTTCCTCAGGTAGCCATTAATCTGCTTTCTGTGTCCCTATGGCTTTGTGTGTCCCTCTGGATATTTCATACAACATATGTCATTTGTGTCTGGCTTCTATCACTTGGCATGTTTTAAAGTCCATCCATGCTGAGCATGTATCAGTACTTCATTCCTTTTTGTGGCTGAATAGTATTCTGGTGTGTGGACAGACCACATTTTATTTACCCATTCATCAGGCGATGGACGCTTAGGTTGTTTTGGCGCTTATGAACGGCTACAATGATCATTTGTGTACACATTTTTGCATGACATGTATCTTTGATTCCCTTGGATAAGTAACTTTTTCAATGAAAAGATAATGCTTGCACATGATAAACAAAACTGCCAGAGGTTTAAAAAAAAAAAGTATATACAGTTAAAAGCCAGACTCCTTCTCTCCCCAGGTAGAGTTTCCCTCCTGAGAGACCACCCATCCATTCCGTTTCATTCCTGTCCTTCAAGAAATGTTATCTGCACATTCACACCCAGGTAAGTGAATGTGTTTACTCAGCAAGAATACCAGCACACCACTGCTGTGTCCTTGTTCTTCTAACATATCAGTACCTCTGGATCCCTTCTGCATCAGGGCATAGGGCCACACTTTATTCTTTCAGTGACTGCCTTGCTCAGTGGTGTGAATGTGCCCTCAGTTTTTTAATTGTTTGAAGGACATTTGGGCTGCTCCTAGTTTTTCGTCGCTGCAAATATACTGACCTGAACATGCTTGCAAAAATCTCTTAGGGGAAGACCAGAAGTCCCAGGGGTAGACTTGCTGGGACAAAGAGTGTGAGCTTCTCTGGTTTGAATAAAGAGATGGCCCTGAGTTTCTTGATAGGGTGGCTGAGTCTTGGTCACCCTGGCCCTCCACAAAGACTTGTGCCCAACACAGACTTGTGCCCCATGGGGAGACGGATGGAGCTTGCCCTATTCTATTCCATCCCTTGACCTTGTGTGTTTTGAGCCCCTCAGGGCTGGGGGGATACATGCTGCACTGTACCTGCTGATCCACCAGCCAGTTGGTGACCTCGTGTAGATGTTAGGGCCCAGATAGAGAAACTAGATCCTGTGCTAACCCATTTCCATAAATGTTAAGAACCGAACTCAAATATTCTTTTGAAAAATAACAATTCTCTATGAGTGGGAAACCTGCAACTTTAAAACCAGCCAGATTAACATAAATAATCTTTCTGAATGATAAACTTGGTATTATGGTACAGAAAGTCTTTTTTTTCCACCTTGCTGACACAAAGACCGGCTTTGAGAACAATCTTCATTCACTTTGTACCCGTTGTTTTCCAAGCGGACAAAGGTTTTTTGACAGATCAATTTTATTGTACAGTGTGCCTTAAAAGTTGAGAATCAGGTGAGGGCAACTGTACCCAGCCCTGACTCCGAATTAGCCTGGTGACCTTGAGAATGCTTGTTATCTTCACTAAGGTTGCAGTTTGCTTAACAACAAAGGGTGGGGTTAGATAAGGCTGAGAGCCCAAGATCTTCAGCTTCTAGATCAAGCTAATCTCTGTGCTTGATGGTGCCTACATGCCTGCTGGTGGATAGGGATTCCTCTCTTCCGGTCTGAAACCTTAACCTCAGAGGAGGGGTAAATATCAGATTTACTGTCTAAACCTTGTTTGAACGTGAAGGGCAGACAAAGGGTTAACGTCATCCTTAACCATCCAGTTGGCCCTTTCAGGACCTTATTTGCCTAAATAAACTCAGAACCAAGCTTTTTAGCCTGTAGAGGTACCTTGGCAGAAGTTTCCTGGTGGAGATGGGGTTTGGGAGTGGCCCAGGGATTACAGATGAATTAGCATTTCTTCCCCTGGCTCATTACCGGCAGATAAAGGCGCCTCCTGCAGCTCCCAGCAGGTTGGAAGCAGGAAGTTGGGTGGTTTGGACAGCAGGAATCTGGCTCCACAAAAGCCGCTGAAAAGCCATTGTTCCAGGGCTTAACAGGGCTTTTTTGTTGGCAGCTCCCTTCGGTCTCAACTGGAGCCAAGGTCTTCACCCAGACACTGATAAACAACACAGCTGTGCCAGAATAAGCTTCATCCACTCCCCTGCGAGCTGGTCACTCCCCTGCTCAAGAACCCTCAATGACTCCCTGTTGTCCACCCACTCTCAGCTAGGTGCTCCAAGCTAACCACAGTCCAGACCACTTACCTGGCTAATCCTAATGCCCACTACTGCTCAGTGTTCTGTTTGAACCAACATCCCTCCAGCAGCCAGTCTGAGCCGGCCCCTGGGCCAGGGGCTATGCGAGCATTATCTTGTTTCATCATGATGAGCATTCTTAAACAAGGTCTTGTCCCCATTGCATAGATGATGAAACTGAGCCCACAGTGGTTGCTACAGCCTGCCGAATGCCTCACACCCATGAAGCCAAGAGCCAGTGCAATCCCCAGTTGAGATGTTCCTGCTGCCTGAGGTTGGGGCCATGTACCAAGCACTGGTGTGGGCACAAATGGAGGGCTTCTGAGGCAGTGATGCTGAATGGTGAGAGGGAGCAAGCTGGGTGATGAGCGGGGAAGAACATTCCAGAGGGATCAGCATAGACAGCCTTTCTCTGGGCCTCTGGTTTCTTCATCCGTCAAAACGTGTGTGTGTGTGTGTGTGTGAGAGAGAGAGAGAGAGAGAGAGAGAGTGTGTGGGTGTGAGTGAGTGGGGGAGTGTGGGGGGGGTGTGAATGTGTGTGGGGGTGTGTGTGTGGAAGGTGTTATTTTCTGGTTCTGTGATTCTACTTACACCCTAAGACATCTGAAATTTGTCTGAATCTCCACCTCTGCCCCGCCTAGAATCAGTGAGTGAGTGGTGGGTGCTTCTTTAAATGTCGTGCCCTAGGAACCTTCCTTGTCTCTCCTCTGGACACATCAGGCTGCTGGCTACAATCACCCTGGAACCTGAATCAGGAAATAAATAAACAGCCTGGCTGAGATTGGTGCGCTGGGAGTGGAGAGGACTGCAGTGGTCTCTTCTGGCAAACGTCAGCTGGACTTGAGCACGGGCTGCTCCCTTCAGACAAGGCACCAGCTCCATTACTCCTTACTGATAAATCCGCTCTTATGCATTTGTATCCCCTGCAAGGCGGGGAGTTTGCAACTCCTAAGCAGCACAGTTCACAAGGCAAGTAAGGGCCCCTACTCGATTTCTATTCTACTGAACACAATTTGGCAACTATGTTCCATCTCATTTGCTAATTTTCATTACTTATTTCTTACTTTCTTGCCCTATCGTCTCCTTTTCCTTCCCTCTACCATCTTCTCAGTCCTCACCACATCTCCCTCTCACCTTTATTTATTTCTCTGTCACATGGTGTCTCAATATGCTCTGACATAGGGGCACCCGGGTGGCTAAGCTGTTTAAGCGTTCGACTTTTGATTTCAGCTCACTCACAGTTGTGGGTTCGAGCCTCACAAGGGGCTCTGTGCTGACAGTAGGGAGCCTGCTTGGGATTCTCTCTCTCCCTCTCTCTCTCTGCCCCTCCTCTTCTCACACTCAAGCTGTCTCTCTTTCTCAAAAATAAATGAATAAACATTAAAAAATAAATATGCTTTGACATAAGAAGTCTGTCAGGCATCAGGACGGGCTTCAGTGAGATGGTAACACTTGAGCGGAACTTTGAGGGGTGAACGGGAGTTTGTCAAAGACAGAAGGAAGGAAGGGGCAAGAGACCCACACACTTAAATGAAGGAGCTGGATTCTTAGGCCAAGAAATGAATCCTGGCTTCTCTAATCTCAAGCTCTGTGATCTGGGTCAAACTATATCACATCACCAAGCCTCAGTTACCTCATCAGCATGACGGGAATTTCCCTAGCACTTCCTGAAGAACTGAACTCAGCCTTCAGTGAGGAAACTTCTCCTCACAGGCCTGGTTGCCTGACTTACAGAAGGCACTCGGTAGGCATTTGTTGACCGAATGCATAGATACTCCAAGTGGACAAGGTGGCTTCAAGAAAGGTCTGGAGATGAGACCAAGCACAGCATGTCTGGGAAATTGCCTCACTGCCGGAATCTGTGGCAGAGCCTGGTCTCCTGGTTCCTGAGACCCAGTCACGTGCGTCTCTTTCCAACTCTGCATTCGGTGATGTCACTTGGTAGCTTGGACTCTACCATGGAGGAAGCGTTCACACTGAGGAAATTGGCCAACACCTTGGTCAGAGCTTCCCACTCCCCTCCGATGAGCCAGTTTCCCAGTACACCACCCCCTGTAAGCTAGGAAGACGGGCCAGGGTTAGATTTCGAAGGGCCTTGCATTTCAAGGGCCTGGTGACATTCCATGCACTCTGTTGTGGGACTTCTGAGAGACCAGTTTGACCTCACTTGACCTGAGAAAGATGTGTTTTTCAAAACCAAAGAAGCTCAGAATTTGAGTTCCTAAAGAAATCCCAGACCTATAATCATTTCATATTCATATAACTCTAAAAAAAGATCCCCAGTTTAAAGATTAAAAAGACCATTTATTCTTTAATTATTAAAAAAAAAGAACATTTATTGCTATTGAATTGGCAAAACTTGAATTAGAAAAAAATCACTTATTCCCAAGCTGAAAAATCAAATGTTTTAAAAGAAATTATTCATTTTTTTAGTTTATTTATTTATTTTGTGTGTGAGAGAGAGATAGCAGGGGAGAGAGAGAATCCCAAGCAGGCTTTGTGCTGTCAGCACAGAGCCCAACATGGGGCTCGATCCCACAAATGGCAAGATCATGACCTGAGCCCTATTTAAGAGTCGGATGCTCATCGAACTGAGCTACCCAGATGCCCTAAAACATCAGATTTTTAACTAGGAGAAATGAGTGTGGGAGGCCTGGTGTGAGAGGGTGGCAACAGCCAGACCATGCCTGATTTTGTGGGAAAGGATATTGGCTTTGATCCTAATAGCAGAGGGAACTCATTGGAGGGTTTGAAGCAAATTAATGAGATGATCGTCTTCTGGTCTTGTAAAAGAGCCTTCCCACTCCTCAGTGGAGAGCCTGGTGGAGGCCAATATGGATTCAGAGAGACCAGGCAAGAGATGGCCAGTTGCAGATAAGCATGTTTCTGAAGACACAAGACCACATGCTCACCTCACTTCCTTTTCCTCCATAACACTCAGCTGGACTGCATTTCCTCCTCTGAAGTTAGGAGGGGTCATGTGATTTAGTTCTAGCCAATAGAGTATGGGAGGAAGGGATGTAAGCCACTTCCCCTTCCTGGACAAGTGTTCGGGTTGTTTCTCTTCCCCTCACACCTTATGCCAAGGATCCAGTGGAGGACTCCAAGGCCTGGGGGATGGCAGTGCCATAAGCTGGAAGGAGGCTGGGTCACCGAGTGGCCGCATGGGGCAGAGCCCCACTGTCTCCCTGCATTGGACTGCCCTGAGAAGAACGAAGCTTCGTTGTGTTGAGGCAGGACGTCTGAGTCTGCTTGTTATAAGCAGCTGACCTGAGCTATGTAGGGGATGGAAGCACAGACAGGTGTACACACCTGACAGTTTTTCAGGGGTAAAATCATGGGACTTGTGATCGGTTGGAAATGGAATGAGGGAAGACGAGGCATTGCAGGCCACAGTTCTTCCTGCACGGATGTGTCTTTAGAGAAAGCACCTTGGGGAGACCATCAGGGACATTTGAGACCCCAGAGTGCAGACATCAAGAGACTCGTCTTTCAGCCTCTGCAACACAAGAAAGTCTGGTGACTCCTCTGGGAGCACATCATGGTTGCAAAGGCCACCTGTCACTCATGGGGGACAGAACACAGGGAACGTCTGTCTCTGGAGCTATCAGGCTGCCCTTGACCAGAGCCTACCCATGAGGCTGGTGGGAATACTGCTTCCTTCCCACTGCAACTCACACCCCACCATGTCCAGACTGGGCTCTGAGCTGTAGCAAGGCTAATGTTGGGACATAATTTATTTCTTTTTTTTCCCCTTTCAACAAATCTCCTGACTACCCTACTATAATAATAATGTTAAAACTATCATTTATTGAGCACTTAGCATTATGCCAACACCTTATGCCAAGTACTTTACTATATGACTTCATTTATCTTCAATCAACAGAGATAAGAATTATGGCCCCATTTGACAGGGGGGGGGAAACGGAGGCTCCGAGAGGTCACAGCCCTTGAACCCAGGTCATCAAATTCTTGACTCCACCATTGCAGACATGGGGCCAGCCCTGCCCTGGGCACTGAGATTGACACAGTCTCTCAGAGCTGAGTGTGTCCCCATCTCCTGAGTTCTCCTAGTGAGGGCCCTTTCAGTCCCTCACGGTTCTTGTCCCTCTTGTGGCTGCCTTCTGCCACCCAACACATTGGCACACTCTAGCTCCCCCTTCCTTTGTCTTCAGGAAATATAGGGCCAAGACTCCATGTTTCATTTCCTTCCCCCAGAGGGCGCCATCATGGTGCCAGGTCCTGGAGCCAAAATTACTGGTCCCGCCACTGTTGGTATCATAACAAGATCATATGGCCCAAATTATGGCCCCAAGGGGCACAGATTCCCAGGCAGTCACTGTCCTCAGAAGGGGGCCACGGCTTAGTATCTAGAGTGGCCCCTAGGGTAGTCTGGAAAGCCATCTGAACCAGCTGAGGCCAAAAGTAGGGTTTAAGCATCACAGAATCCAAGGGAGGGTTTAACCAAAACCTAGAAGCAGGCGCCCAGATGCCACTATAGCGCTCTCCCCATCTCCTGTCTCTACTTCTTGAGGACTGTCACAGGGCAGAAGTGAACGTTGCCCACCCAACATCACTTTTCATTTAAAGAGCCCTGATTTTGTTCACCAATGCACTCAGCTAAATATTCTTGCCCAGCTTCCTTTGCTGTAGCCATGAGACATAGTTTTGGTCAATGAGATGTAAGCGAGTAACTGCTGTGGGTGTTTGTTTTTATCTGTTTTTGTTTTGTTTTTGATGAAAGGCATCAAACACAGTTGGCCTAGCTCTTTTCTACTTCATCCTTCCATGAATGCGTGTATGATGGCTGGAGCAGGAGCCACCACTTTACAGCCATGAGGGAAAAGCAAGAAAATCACAAAATTCTGGCTCTGACATCATTGAGTGACTAAACCGATGCCTATCACCTCCTTCTAGATTTCTTATCATATAAGAGAAATATGATTTTATTTATTAAGTCATTGATGGCTAGATTTGTTTTGACTTGCAAGTGAAAGTCATCCTGATGGAGACAATTGCTGTCATTTTCACTGTGGCTGCATAAATGGAAACGTAATTGCCCCCAGCCCCTGAGTTGCACATTTTACAGTGTCTGCTCAACCTTCTGAGTCCCAAGTTTGAAAAAACATTCCTGGATAAGGACTCACAGGCCCAGTTTAGATTGCTTATGCCTGGGCCAATCACTGGCGGCTGAGGAGGGCAGGCTGTGACTGGTCCAGTTGGTGCCAACCCTTAGGCCAATCAACTACAGGAGTGGGAAGGGTTCCACTTGAACATGACAGTCAAGAAAGCTCTGGGCAGCTTAACCTATCAGTGTCTGTTCTGGTCACCCAGCCAAGGCGACTGACCGGGTCATCTCCATTTACTCCCTCCATCTTTCATTCATTCCATCATGTTTATGATATATTCTCTGAGTGCTGCATGGTGCTGGGGCCCATGGTCACAGCTCGATCCCAACGACTGCTTGGCTTTCTGTCATCTTTGGACTCACTTAATAGGGTTCAAACAACCATTTCCTACCTTGCTCTATTTCCTCATCTGCAGCAGGTTGGGACACCCTACTAATCCTCTCCTGGCTTCAGAGAGCGTCAGGGCCAGCAGACTAGATTCCATCCCCACCTTGCCCCTTCCTGCCTGTGTGACCTCAGGACAGCTGCCTCACTTCTCTGTGTGTGATCTCCCTGTCTGTAAACTGAGGGGATAATCCTGACCTCCCAGGCTGTTAGGCTAAGAAGATTCATGGGATAACTCTGGTCACACAGGAGGTGCTCAGTAAAATCCTAAAAATAAAAATTTAATGGTCCCAAGGGAATGTGTGAGGAGTCAGTAGGCAGAAGTTCCCGAGGCTGGGAGGACAGTGGGCCCTGGGGGCTCCAGCTGCCCAGCCCCCAGCCCGGAGGTCCCACAGGAGCAGGCAGACAGAGCAGACAAAGGGTCTCCCAGACCCTGACTCAGGCCTGCCTCAGCTCATGGGACTGGTTGGCAGATGTGGGTCAGTGGTGCATGCCAGTCCCCAGGGTGAGGGAAGCAGAAAGCTGTTCCTGTCCATCTGGGGGCTGGCAGCCACCAAGGCCACATCCACATTGGAGAGAGAAACCAAGGGCAGCACTTGGGTCCTTCAATGACAGCTGCTGGCCACAGAAGAGAGGCTGACCTTCTCTCTGTACCCTGGGAGCAGAGCAGGGCTGGATAGGTAGACGGCAGCTCCAATCCAGACATTTAGGCAGCCTCCCCACACACACTTCGAAGGGCCTGGTCAGCTGCAGCCCAAGGGCTGTGAGGAGAACAAAGCTTCCTGTCCATGCCAGGCACCTACCACCACCTTCCTGGCCAGGCGCTGGGCCAGGGCTGCCCAGAAGGGCTCACTGTGGGCTTGGGACCCTCACTGACTGATGGGATAGAAATTACAGATTGAATTGGAACAGCTCTCTTTATTAAGGATCTGCTGAGTGTCGGGCACTGTGGCATGTTCATGAACACATCATTATTGCTCACCATGACCTTGAGAAAGAGGACCTTTCATTATACCTGTCGTTATCTCCATTTTACAGAAAAGGAAACTGAGGCTGGGAGTTGTGAGAGATGAGCTAGCTTGCCCAGGGTCATACAGCCAGTAAGTAGAAATGGGATTCCAGACCAAGTCTGTCCAACCCTAACGAGTGTTTTCTTTCTCCTGTGTGACAGTCTCCAGGAAGCAGGCAAAGAGTCAAATGGCATCATGGTGTCATGGGAAGCAGTTAGACTGGCCATCAGAGAACTACCCCTTGTTCTCCCCAAATCCCCACGGCCAGGCCTAGCTCTCTGCCTGAACCACCTCTCTTCCCTCTCCCCAACTTAGCTTTTCTGCCACTTCCTGCCTCCTTTTAGATGCTGCTTCCTCTGGGAAGTCCCCTTTGATTTCCCCCAAGTTGTGACTCCTTTTCTGAGCTCCCATAGTCCCCTCTGTCTGAACCCATCAGTCTGCCTTAGGAAAATTTAAACTCCAGAGGACAAGACTATTTCTGTCAAATCCCCCATAATGCCTTCAGGGTATAGCAGGGGGTCTGGCACATAGTAGGCTCTCAGTAAACATGTGGAATAAATGACTTTGACCAACAAGAGTAGAGACCCTTAGGTGGAGCGGGTAGAGACTGCATCTCTGGACCAAGGGGAGCAGGACAGAACAGACCCCAGGAATCCCAGGGATCCCAGGGACTGCCACTCAGGACCCTGTCCCCCACCCTGGGTGACATGTGTCCCCAGAGCCCAGCCCATTGAATTTTTTCCTGCCGACTCACTCTGTGATTCATTCTCAGCCCCTGGCATGCCTGGGTCTACCCAGAAGCCACAGGCCCCGGTGCTAAGTTTAGTGACTGCAAAATGTCCCCGTGAAATTCCAGGCAGAGCCAGGGGGCTGGTGGCACATTCCACAGGGCTTCCTTGGGCTGAAGAGGAACCAAGTGTCCTTCCAGTGAACAGCCTGGAAAGGCAGAGTCCTCATCTCAGGGCTTTGACCAGAGGCCACAGAGCTCAAGGACAAAAGCACCTTTTAATGTCAGAGGAGCTTAGTGTGGAGAGATGGGAGCCTGGGGAGCTTTCAAATGACATATAACAATGGAGAGAGGCTTGTCAAGATTCAGGGCAAGCCCCTCTCCCTGCAAATCCTATTGACATATTGCTTTTTTGCTGAGGGCTGAGGTCTGCCTCCCTGTGCCTACCTAGGAGATAGAAATGTACCAGCTCTACCTTTTGGGATTCAGACTCACCTGTCTATTGCCCTTCACAAGACAGAACCCCTAGTCCTCTCCCTGCTCTGTGGCCCCCTCCACAGTTTTTCTGTCTGTTCTGTCCCTTCCCCTGAGATGGACGGAAAACCCTCAAACAGGATTGAGTAGAGGAGAAGGTATGGGACACATGTGAGACCCTGGTCAAACCCCCCACAGTCTTTTCCCGTCTTCTGTACACAGTATAAACTATATATATGCCATGAAGGCAGTCAAGGAGATCTTAAATTACCTTAACTTATTGACCTGGATTGAGCTTGTGGTCCATTGAGACCTTCAGACCTGGTTCACATGTACATGTTCCCTGGGAAGGCATCCCCCAGGCCTGCATTTGGGCAATTGGTTTCAATCAATTCTCCCTCCATTTGGTTCTTTCCAAATGGAAGAAACCACATCTCCCTCAGGAAGCCTCAGTCTTATTGTTAGACAATCAGCTCAACAGGGATGAGAAAGGGCTGTCAGATCATGACACTCTCCCCAGCACCAAGCACAATAGCGCTGTCTGAGGCACTGAGATGGAGGCCTTCTCTAAATCTGAAATATAGACATTTATATACAAAAGAGAATCATAACAGTTTAAAGAATAACAATTTTAAAATGTTTTAAATCTTTTATTTATTTTTGAGAGAAAAAGAGAGCAAGGGAGAAACAGAGAGAGAGGGAGACACAGAATCCAAAGCAGGCTCCAGGCTCTGAACTGTCAGCACAGAGCCTGATGCAGGACTCGAACCCACGAGCTATGAGATCATGGCCCGAGCCGAAGTCAGACACTTAACCGACTGAGCCACCCAGGCACCCCAAGAATAATAATTTTAAAATAATAAACCAAGGCATTGAATCAACTCAATGGGGAAAGAAAAGTACTTTTAACAAATGGAAAAAATAGGATATCAGGGCAAAAAAAATAATCTCAACTGCTAACTCACTCCATACACAAAAATCAATTTGGAAATAATAATAATAATAGGGGCAGGGGCAAACTTTGGGGGGAGATGATGGATATGTCTATGGCCTTGATGGTGGTTTCATGGGTGTATTCTCACCTCAAACTTGTTGAGTTGTATACATTAAATACATATGGCTTTTTACATATGTAAAAACCAATCAATGTGAAATGGATCATAGACCTAAATGTAAAAAGCAGAACCAAAATTCCAGAGGACACAGATACGGATATTTTGCTACATTAGGGAGGCAAAGCACTACCCTAAAACAAAACAGAACAAAAAAAATCGTAAAAATTGGACTTCATCCAAATTCAAATTTTCTCCTCATTAAAAGACACCATTAACAAAACTAATAGGCAATACAAAGACTGGGAAAAAATAGCCAGTGAGTGTGTGTGTGTGTGTGTGTGTGTGTGTGTGTGTGAACTAACAAAGGACTTAATCCCAGAAAATATAAATAACTATAAATCAACAGTAACCAAATGCACAATCCAAGTATAAAAGGATGGCAGAAGACTTGAACAGTTATTACAAAAGGAGATATGTGAATGGTTAGTAAGGAAAACAGAGCTTGACACCAAGGATCTACAAAATATCAGAATTGAGGTTAAAATCACACACCATCTCATACCACCCAGAATGGCTAGAAGTCTGTAAAGCTTACAACACAGAGCACTGTGCTGTGGACATGGACCAAATGGAATTCTCTGGCTCTGCTGGGGGAAATACAAAATGGACAGATACTTGGGAAGGCAGTTGGGCAGGGAAGGAGGTTTTCAAGTTACCTTAAGTGAAGCACACATCCATGGCATGACTCAGTCATTCCGCCCCTAGCTATTATTTACTCAGAGAAATGAAAACACAAACCTGCACGGAGACTTGTGTGAAAATGCTCACAGCAGTTTTCTTCACGTTAACCAAGAATGGAAACAAGCCAGATGTCTATCACCAGGAAAGTGGAGAAATAAGCTGGAACATCTGTACAGTGGAATACTACTCAGCAATAAAGACACATGGACCACTGATAACAAGGATACATCTCCAGCATCCCAGGCGGGGGGGGAAGAAACCCGACCCAAAGAGTGCAGCTTGTGCAAATCCATGGGTGTGAACCCCTAGGGTAGGTAAAACCAACCCATGGTGAAGGATACCTGCGAAGCTGTTTTCTCTGGGGGACAATGGGTGACTGCAAAGGAGTACGAGGTAGGTTTCCAGGGAGCTGGAAACATTCCGTATCAAGCTCAAGTGATAACTACGACAGTGAATACGAGTGTAAAAACACATTGGGGTGAACACTTAACATGCATGCAATTTATTCTATCCTGATTATATTTGCCTTCAGCAAGATGTTTTTAAATAAAAAAATTAAATAAATGATAGCTATAATAATTTTTTAAGGTTTAATTATTAAGTGATCTCTACCTACACCGGGGACGCCTGGGTGGCTCAGTCGGTTAGGTGGCCGACTTTGGCTCAGGTCACAATCTCGTGGTTTGTGGGTTTGAGCCCCATGTCAGGCTCTGTGCTGACAGCTCAGAGCCTGGAGCCTGCTTCAGATTCTGTGTTTCCTCTCTCTCTGCCCCTTCCTGACTCACGCTCTGTCTCTCTCTCTCAAACATAAACATTAAAAAAAAATTTTTTTAAGTAGTCTCTACATCCAACATGGGGCTTGAACCTACAGCCCCTAGATCAAGAGTCACAGGCTCTATGGGCTGAGCCACCCAGGTGCTCCAATAATAATTTTTAACTAATAATCATATAACAGACTGTACACTTCCACTACCCAGCTTAAGAAATGGAGCATTAGCACTGTCTTAGAACCTTTGCATTTTCCTCCCTCCCTCAGGGGTGAGTACTAGCTGGAAGTTTGTGTTCATTATTCTTTGGCTTTTCCTCTTAATTGTAACACCTCTGCCGATTCCTTAAATAGTTTGTTGTATAGTGTGTCGGCTTGGGGACACCATGTATTTTGTTCTATCTGCAATCTTCTGAAACTTGCGTTTTTCACTTACATTGTGTCTCTGACACTTGTTCCTGTGGTCTGGAGCTGGAACTCGCTCATTATCATTACTGGATAGTGTTCTGGTGTGGGGCTGTAGGGCAACTGGTCTGTCATTCTCCTGTTGATGGACACTGATTCATTTCCAGCCTGGAGCAAACAGAACTTGGGCATGCCCTCTGACACACACAAGGGCACGCGCTCTCCTAAGGTATAAACCCAGGACAGGAATTGCTGGGTGGTGGTAAATGTATGTCTTCAGTTTACAAAGTGATTCTGATTTTACCAGAAATCGTTGGCTAGTTTCCAAAGTGACCCTAGGCAATTCTTTCTAAGTTACCCCACCACCATAGAGGATAAAAATTCCAGTTGCTCCACTCTCTCATCAAACCTTGGAATTATTGGACTTTTATTATTATAGTAAAACCTTGCTTTGCAAGCATCATTTGTTCTGGAAACATGCTTGTCATCCAAAGCACTCATATACCAAAGTGAATTTCAAGAACCATTGACTCAGTTGTGATCATGTGACATTTGGCGACTTGTACCACTCGTATTGCAAGAGATGGCTTGTTAATCAAATTAAAATTTATCAGAGATGTTTGCTGGTCTTGCAGAACACCCACAGAACAAGTTACTCACAATCCAAGGTTTTATTGTTGTCTTTTTTATTTTAGAGAGAGAGTGTGTGCATAGGAGAGAGGGGAAGAGAGAGAGAGAGAGAGAGAGAGAGAGAGAGAGAGAGAGAGAGAATCTTAAGCAGGCTCCACACTCAATGTAGAGCCTGATGCAGGTTCAATCCCATGACCTGAGCAGAAATCAAGAGTAGGACGCTCAACCAACTGAGCCCCACAGGTGATGCTGGACTTTTATGTGTTTGAAAACAGGATAGGAATCACAGTTCAGATGCCTTGGGAGCTACTAAAGTAACCAGTTATCGGGTTGGGGGCACAGTAAAAGAGGTGGGGACTATGGAAAATTGGAACACAAGCATCCTGTCTGAAAGAGGTGGCTTTGGCTTTGCTACCTGACTGTGGTTGGGAGGGCGTGTAGAACCCAGGGCTGCCAGGGTTCTGGAAAATTCCAAAGAAGCTAGAAATCCAGACTTACATGAAATCGGATTTTTAAATGTCAGCAACTGTTTCAGGTTTGTTTAAAACACTGTATTGTTCCAAGTACATCTGTGTACCAAACCCTAACTATTCTAATAGATTTCATTAAAATTCAATTCACTTTAATTTATAGCTATTGGAACTTTGGCAAGTGACCTCAGCTCTCCATGGCTTAAGTGCTTATGTGCTTTATAGATTGTCACTCCTTATGGGCACGAGCTCACCATTCTTCCTTCTGATTTATTATTCAGAAAGCTCAGATTTCCACAATCCCACTGTCTCAAAGAAACCAGGATAGGAAAGTGCTATTCTAGTCTGATGTTAAGTTAAACTTTATCCATTTCAAGCTACTGGAAGAAATCGTTCTCTTCTTCATTACTACAACCTTCCTGTATCTTGTTTTCCACTCAGCATCCAGATGGATTCTTACAGAATATAAATCAGACAGAAGCCCAGCCCTGTGGTCTTATGAAGTCTCCACGTGGATGAAGGATGGACACCCCTGTCTTGGGAGTCAGGGGGAAGCCAGCACCATCCTATGTGTGAAGGAAGTGGCCCAATGTCATGATGCATTGGTGACGAGTCCTGCTAGGTGCTGCAGGGCCAGGAGGTTAGAGTGTAGTCTGGAGGACTTGGTAGCGTAAGGAGTCAGGACATCTTCCTGGCAGGTGGAAGGGAGTGAGCAGGGGACAGGTAAGCAGGTGGGGGTGGGGACTGAGATGCAGGAAGGCACCAGGGTACCCAGGCCTCACCTAGGCCTCATTATGTCCCCATCTGCCCTTGACAGCACCAGGATTTCATTTAAGTGCCCTCCTCTAGGTACTTGGGGGGCTTCCACTCTAAGCCTGAGATGCTGCCACACTCACGTAGCACTTAGACCATGATTACTCCATGCCCAGCACTGGCCTGAGTACTTTGTTCACCTCTTCAGCCCTCACAGCCACCCGTCCAGATATATGCTATCCCTTCCCCGCCACTTACAAGCCAGGAAACTGAGGGAAAAGAGGGTAAGTCTTGGAGCCCAGGTCCGTCTGAGTCGTGAGCCTGGACTAGCCAGCTGGTGGTGCAGCCCCCCGCATTCTGAAGCAGCTACCACAGACTCGTTCCGTTGTCCCGGAGACAGCACCAAGGCCACTCTGAGAGGTGACTGGCCTCCGCCTCTGGGGGTATGCAAGCCGAGGAAGTTGAGGATGCTGTGGGATGGGGGTGGGTGGGCTGTGCCCCCTGCAGGAAAGCATTGTGGATGCCGTGTGAGGGGCCATGTCCATGCCACCTAACCCACCTGATCCCCAGCCGGTGGCTCCGTGGTCCAGGTGGGCAGGTGGGTAGTGGCAGGCGCACAGTGGGACTGCTTGGCCCAGAATGTGTCAGCCACCTCAGAGGTCAGCCCCCCAAGCTGGGCTGAGAGCCCCGAATCCTGGAGGCTCCACAGGGCCCAGTCCTGCCCTGCCCTTGCCTTTGGAAGGCAGGGCCCTCCCCTGAGCCAGGGCTGGGCACACCAAGAAGCTGCCTGGCAGCCAGCAAAGCGGAAAGCATTGCTCTAATTAGTCTAATATGTGCGCTATGTGCAGCGTGCATCTGGAACAGCCCCAAATACTGCAGGTTCCTGTCCCACAGGGGCCCAGCTGGGCCTGCCTGTATGTTGGGAAGTCTGGGGCCTGCCAGGCCGGAGTCCACGGTGGGGCCTCCTTCCTTCCTTCTTCCCCACCTTAGACATTTATTGAGCACCTCTTGTTTGCCACGTACTCTGCCTCGGGTCCCAAACATTGGCATTCATACCTTATTTCCCGGGGTGGGGACTGCCTCCTCTCTTCCAATCTGCCGTGTTGAAGAGAAGGGCTCTGACAGCCCTGGGTTTGAATTCAGGAACTGCCATTCGCTCACTGTGTAGCCTCACGTCAGCTGCTTCCTACTCTGTAAAATGGGCTGATAACTCAGCCTGTGCAGGGTGTGGCCTGTGGGCCTCAGGGCCACTCCTGAGGTGGGTTAAAGTCTCACCTCCCTCAGGAAGTCCTCTTGGACTTATGGGTCTTGAATCCCAAATAACTTCTCCCTGCTGGACTCTGGCAGTGAGTGCCATGACCACACACTGGGAGCCAGCAGGGTGGAAAGGCAAGAAGCGACCCTGGGGCTCCCCCCTCCCTCTGCAGGTTGTCCAGAGGAAATGAGACCCTCTCTGGGGACTGGGTGAAGAGCCAGGGGTGAAGAGCCCAGCCTGGAAATCACACGAACCTGAGTCTGAATCCCAACTTCCCCACTTAACAGCTAAGGGGCCTGCAGCCACTAGTTTACATATCGCTGGACCTCAGTGACTGCATCTGTAAATGGGAATGATAGTTATGTTATTGTTAGAATGCCTGTTGCAGCAGCCCTTGGAGGAAGCCCAGGTATGAGACTCACTGGCTCCCTCTGAACCTTGGCTGTGAAGGGATACTCCGCCTTCTGGAAAGCCAGAGGTGAGGTCAGCCACGGTGAGCGTGGGAAAGGGCGTGGGCTCTGGAGACGTGCTGGCTCAAAGCCTGGCTTTAGTTCTTCTCAGCTGTGTGGCTTTGGGCAAATTACTGAGCCCCTCTGGGCCTCAGTTCCCCATCAGCTAAAACAAAGTTAGTGTAGAAGCTCTCTTCACTGAGGCTGAAATGAGTTAGTATTTGTGAAATCCTTGGAGCAGTACATAGAAGCAGGGCTTACAGGGTGAGTCAAATGCAAGGCCCGCCTTGGGTCCCTCCCCCTGATCAGTACACTGTTGGGGGGTCTAACGCCTCCTTCCCAGAGGGCTCATGAGTCTATGGCAGAGCCCACAGGATGGGGGGTTTGGCCAATCTGGGAGATTGGCCCCTGACCCGGCCCCCCAGCCGTCTCTTGCAGGGAGAGTCACCTCTGGGCTGGGTGGGGGGTGTTGGAGTATTGGTCACTGGGTGAGCCAAGAAAAGATTAGAATGTGTCTACTCGGATCCTTTTAAACATTCCATTCGAGTCCGTGCTTTATAGCGTATATAATATGCTAGTTCAGTGACATATCTATACTTCATAAATAAATATCTGTCTGTCTATAGGGGTTGTGTGCTCATTCGAGCTTGAGAACATTTGACCTAAATTAATAACAGTCCTTGCCAGGAGCCAGACGCTGCGCTAAGCCCCTCAAGTACAGTCACTCATCTGATCCTCTGATGACCGTAGGAGGTGAGTGCTGTTATTGTCCCCACCTTCCAGGTGAGGCAAGGGAAAAATCAAGGTGATTCTTCCAGAGCAGGAAGCTGGAGGCAACCCAGGGTTCACACCCTCACAGGCTGGTCCCAGCATCTGGGACCACTGGGCTGTGCTGCTGATTTTTACCTAAAAGTCTAAAGTGAAAGAACCAATCACCTTCATGAGGATTAATTTTCTTCCTGTATTCCCCAAAATGCATGTGTGCGCATACGCACACACACTCACACACACACACCCCACCATGAACACCACCACCACTACCACCAGCTACTTGTATTCCTTCTGGCTTCTTAGAAACCTTGATGTTCCTTCTACCAGCATAACTGCGGCCTCATTTCCTGCGAACACAGACCCCAGCCTCCTGCTGCAACGTCTAGATCTCCAGTCACATCTCCTCTCGTTCACAAGGTGTCACTGAGCCCACTCTTGGGGTGGAAGGGGATGTCTGCTGCGGCAGGACTGGCAGACAGCACAAAGCAGCCGAGCCCGGAGCTGGCACACAGTAGGCCTGTTTATCTGTCTGTGGGTGCAGTTCATTCCCCTTTCTGCTCTAGGCTAGTGGAGCCCATCTGACTTTTGTGGTCACACTCAGGAGGTGCCAACAAATACTCCCTGCAAGAAGGAATGGAAGAGTAAGTCCTGGGAGGGTCCTCCCCTGTGAAAATAAAAACTCCAGGGGCGCCTGGGTGGCTCAGTCATTGAGCGTCCGACTGCAGCTCAGGTCATGATCTTGCAGTTCATGGGTTCAAGCCCCATGTTGGGCTCTGTGCTGACAGCTCAGAGCCTGGAGCCTGGTTCGGATTCTGTGTCTCCCTCTCCTTGCCCCTCCCCCACTTGTGCTCTGACTCTCTCTCTCTCTCTCTCTCTCAAAAATAAACATAAAATATTTTAAAAACAAAACAAAGCAAAACAAAAGTCCAGTCCAGTCCCCAGAAAGCCAGCCAGGTGGTAGTTTGGGTCCCACCATCGTCTGAGTTCAGAATTAAGCTCCTAACAGATTCTTAGGACATGAGAGGAAACCAAAGACACTGGGAGAGGCCAGTGCCCCTCACCACTCAACCACATTTTACAGAAGGGGAACTGAGGCCCAGAGAGACGCTACAAGTTGGGCAGAGTCTCTGGCAAGCCTGAGGCATGGTCTGGGTCATTGGATGAAGGAGCGAGTGCACAACTAGAGCCAGCCCCTTGCTGTGGACCAAACCCTAGGGACCCCTCCCCAGGGACCCCTCCCCAGACCCCTCCCCAGGGACACGACAGGAGGAGGTCAGTGGCCTTGGGCCTCAGCAGGGGCCAGCTGAGGCCAGGTCTTACTTTACTCACCCACCGTGGGGTGGGGTTGGGGGTGCTGGGGTGGTAGTATCTTCCCTGTGGTCTCAAGAAGGAGGCATAGCCCAGTGGTAAAGATGAGGTGCTGGGGGTGACACATCTGCCCTGGCCCTGACTGCAGCTCTGCAACGTGGCCCTTGACAGATGGACTCCTCTCTACAAGCCTCAGTTTCTCCATCTGTATATCAGGAATGATCACAAAGTCACAGCCCCACTGGTAAAACAGTGGCCACCCTTCACTGCTCACCTGCTGAGCACCATGCCTCACCTGGCCAGTCCTCAGGTGGCACTGGGTACGAGGACCGTCATTGTCCCTATTTACAGAGATAAGTTGGAGGCTTCTTTTCTTTTTTTTTTCTTTGGGCAACATGCCCACCTTTGCACAGCTATGAGCTGCCCAGTGTGTTGGGCATAGGTTGTCAATCTCCAAACTCATGCCTTTAAATTTGTTTTAATACTTATTTATTTTTGAGAGAGACAGAGAGAGAGCATGCATGCACAAGCGTAAGAAAGCACACAGCCAGGGGAGGGGGCAGAGAGAGAGAGGGACAAAGAATCCCAAGCAGGTTCCACACTGATAGCATCAAGCCCAATGTGGGGCTCAAACTCATGAATTGTGAGATCATGACCTGAGCCTGAGTCAGACACTCAACCGACTGAGCACCCCCGGTGCCCTCAGACTCATGCCTTTACATATTGTGTTGTGTTACCAGTTGCCTTGTGCCCACACAAACGAATGAACCAACAGATGTGCAAAAGGGCAGGGTCACGCCTGGCCCACAGAAGCACTGAGGAGAGGGTGGCACTAGTATTAGCTCTGTAGCTGTTGCCATGACCCGTGTTTACTGCTCAAACACTGCACGGAAATGCCCTGAGCCAGAGGCGGAGGCATCGGGCAAGAAAGTGTGGCCTGGACGTAGAATCTCTCTCTCTCTCTCTCTCTCTCTCTCTCTCTCCCTCTCTCCCCCGCCCCTCTCTCTCTTTTAGATTGCAACTGTCAGTCCCTTTAGAATCCAATGCCTCAGATGAAAACATTTTTGCCATTGGGCTCCAGGGCCCATCCATCGTTGGCCTGTGCCGGGCCCCCTCATGCTTGTTTCATTATCTCCTCCTCTCGGTTTTCATTTGTCACCATCTGCAGTGTGGACGACCGTCCCCCAGCGTGCATTGTCTGCCCCTTTGTGTGTGTTCTTGCAAAGTGCGTATACTTCTGGTCTCTGGGACGCCCGTTCAGAGGAAGTCATTCATATAGAGAAGGGCAGAAATGACACGTGGAGAGCTTCATGAATTTTCACAACTGAACACACCTGTGTCACCCAGATTAGGGAGCAGGGTCCAATGAGTGTGTCATAGAAGTTCCCACGTGCCCCCCCACATTCTCCCCCAAAGAAGGGCTGCTTTCCTTAATTCTAACACCCTAGAGTCGACTTGGCTGTGTTTGACCTTCATACTGATGGGATCACGCACTGCTTACCCCCCGCTTCTTTTGCTCAATAGCACGTCGGTGAGATTCTCCCAGGTTGCTGGACAGTTGGTCCCAGATAATCTGTTCTCTAGTTGTCTGTCATTCTCCAAGAGCGCCATTCTCCTGTTGTTGGGTGCCTGGAGGGTTTCCGGTGCACAGCTGTTCCAAACACTGCTATGCATTCCTGAACAAGGTCTTCGGCGACTGTAGTGCGTGTCTCTGTTGGGTAAATGACTCAGGGTGGAATTGCCGGGTCCCATGGACGTGTACGCTTAGCTTCCAGAGGCTTTGCCAAAGTTTTCCAAACGCCTGCACCATTTTACGCTCCTACGAGCCGTGCAGAAGAGTGCTGGCCGCCCCACAGCCTCACCAACTTGCTGCTTCCTGTCTCATCATCAAGGCCTCTACGCTGGGTGCACCTGGATTTGTAATTTCTGTAAACGTGGTGCTTCAGGGTTCTCATTTCGTTTTACTTTCCGCCCCCCATACAGCCCCTGCAACTTTCCTAATAGCTGGAAGCAACAGCTCCCGTGTGCTCAACACTTTATACACCAGCCTTTAGAGCTTAGTTCTATGTCTGTTACTTCACGTAAGCCTCACAGACACCCAATGAGGGAAGTCCCATTGCACAGATGGCAAAACTGAGGCACAGAGAGGGAAAGACCCCTCCCTGACACAGCTGATCACTTCAGTCAGCAGGAGAAGCGGTCAAAATGAAAACCTTCAGCATGACTTAGGGGTGCTCTGACCCGACCTCTCCTTTGCCTGAATCCTAGTCCTTCCCCAGCCTCAGTCTTTCCACCTGTTAAATGACCGTGTCCAGCACCAGGCACAAAGACACACATTTGCTCCATTAAGTGATGACTGACATCGAGACCCTACCGCACGCCAGTGGCCTTCCCATATTATCTCCCTTGATTCTCACACAATCCCTTCAAACTGTATAGGAAATCTCCTCGTCACGGCCATGGACACTGAGGTCCAGAGAGGTGGACACACTTGGGCAGAGTCAGACAGCAGGTGATAATGCTGGGATTTGAACTCATGTGACTCACCGACATGCCCGATCCCCTCGAGATTCCCCCATTCGGGACTTAGCTTGAGCTTTGTGGAAGCTACAGAACTGCTTAGGCATTGGAATGTATTTTTAAACTGTTAAAGAAAGATATTATTCATTTTTGGGGCACCTGAGTGGCTCAGAGGTAAAACGTCTGACTCTTGATTTCAGCTCAGGTCAGGATCCCAGGGTCGTGGGATGAGCCCTGTGTTGCACTCCGCACTGAGCGTGGAGCCTGCTTGGGACTCGCTCTCTCTGTCTCTCTCTCTCTCTCCCTCTGTTCCTCTCCCCAACTTGGGCATGCATGCATGTGCTCTCTCTCTCTCTCTCTTAAAAAAAAAAAAAAAGATATTATTCATTTTTACCCTAAATTAAGAGGAAACAAGATATTAACCATAGAGCTACTGTATGTATTCCATTCCTAGGCTTATACTCAAGAAAAATGAAGACATACATCCACATATCAGTATTCATAGCAGCATTATTTGTAGTAGCTAAAAGGTAGTTAAAAAATCAAATGCCCATGAATTGATTAATGGATAAACAAACTTCAGCACAGCCACACAATGACTGGTCGTCAGCAATAAAAAGGACTATGGTACTAGTGAGCCTAGACAGCTCAGTCAGTTAAGTATCTGACTCTTGGTTTCAGCTCAGGTCATGAGCTCACAGTTCATGAGTTTGAGCCCCACATTGGGCTCCACACTGAGAGCTCGGAGTCTGCTTGGGATCCTCTCTCTCCCTCTCTCTCTGCCCCTGCCCCACCTGTGCTCTCTCTCTCTCTTTCCCAAAATAAATAAATAAACTTAAGGGGAAAAACAAGGAATATGGTCCTGACACATGTCACAGCATAGATGAACTGAGCAGATGGCGCTGAGTGAAAGATGCCAGTCACAAAAGGCCACACAGTGTATGATTCTATTTATATAAAAACATGCAGAATAGGTCTATCAGAGAAAGTAGATTAGTGATTGCCTAGAGTTGGCAGTGGGGAGGTAGGGATAGGGAGTGAGTGCTAACGGATGCGGAATTTCTTTTTTGGAGGGATGCAAATGTTCTAAAATTAGATGGTGGTAATAGTTGCACAATTCTGTAACTATGCTAAAAAACACCGAATCACATATTTTAAGTGGATGGATTTTATGGCATATGATTATATCTCAATAAAGCTGTTATTTTAAAAAACTAAAGTAAGTGGCTGAACATGATGCATGCTGGACTGGACATGCGCTGGGGGCTTTCTCCAAGCTTGTTGCTGCCCTCACCCCCCACTGCTTGCCTCTTTGAGCTGGGCAGCTCGGCCCTTGCCACTCTGTGCTGCCAATTGTCCTGAATGCATGACAAAGGGTTATTGGAACGAATTTGGTATCCAGGCTTTGCTAAGAGCAGCCTCGTTTGCAGGAAAAATCCTTGGCCATCTTCTTTGTTGTTGGTCTTTCTAGGCCCCTGAACTATCTTTTCTGGTTCATTCATTCATTTTGTTTAGTCATCGGGCGTTTGTTGAGCACCTACTGTGTACTAGGTTCTGTGCTGGTCGTGAGATTCAATCCAGTCCCTGACCTCCAAGAGTAAACATTTTGTCATGGAAACAGACTCAAAAAGGGAAACATGGGCTCTGATACGATATATCTGGACACGTATTTGATGACTACTTATTGAGTACCTACTACATACTGGAACTGTGTTAGGGGCTGGGGACACCATGGTGCGGGAGGAACAGCATAGCCCTGACTCGAGCACCCCAGACCACAGCTGCACTGCCTGAGTTCAGGTCCTGGCTCTGCCACTGACCAGCTACATGATCCTCCTGTAAAGTGGGGATGAAAATAGAGTCTATGTTCTAAGACTAGTATATGTGAAGTGTCTGGAACAGCGCCTGGTCCCTAGGGACCATCAGCTATCACTACGATTGTCCTTTTAGTTCTGCTACATGTGGACAGTCTGGAGGAAGCAGGGGCATCGCAGCCTGTCAGGTGATGGTGGGCAAAGGATGTAGCAGGCAGAGGGGATGGCTTGGCCAGGAGCTTGGGGGCAGGGCGACTGTAGGGCAGAATGCACAGAAGAAGTTGTGAGGGCAAGAGAGCAGATGGGCTCTGTGGAGCTGTGGAGCTCCTGGATTTCTCTGCACTGGCCCTGTCTCTACTCAGGGGATGGGGGGCCTGTCCCTTCAGGCCCCAGCATCTTTATGGCCTTGAAGTCAGCGGAGGCCTCTGGAGCAGCCCAGGGGGAAGGGCCAGTGCACATGGGTAGACAGAAGCCGGGGACAGAGTTGGCTGCCAGCCCCTACGGGTCCAAAAGGGCAGGAGGAACTGGCTTCATGGATTCCCTTTATGAAGTTGGCATGTCATTCTCCCCACTTTACAGAAGAGAGATCGGAGGCTCAGAGAAAGGAATCACCTGGCCAAGGTCACACAGCCAGTGAGGGGAGGTGCTGAGATTCGAGCCCACTTGGATTTCTCTGAACCCTACATCCTCAGCCACAAAACCAGGGAGGAGGGCGGCAGTTGCAGAGGCTGGAGACTTGTGTTAGTATCAGAGTTAAGTTTTGCATTAGACTGAAATCAGACTTTCTATGAGCCCCAGGAATTCCTGCCCCTCCCTGGGCCTCAGTTTCCTTCTCTGTAAAATGGATGCAGCAATACCACACTCACCTACCAGGTGGCCTCAGGAGCCTTTGAAAGGCCAAGCATTTGATGGTCGAGCACCATCCAAGTATCTGGGATGGATGCTATCTGTCTACGTGACTTCAAGCAAAGCCTTCTGCATTCTAGGCCTCAGGTCACTGATGGGAAATGTGATTTCTGAGTCACTTTGGTGCAAGGTTTCCTGAAAATGTTCACCTGGGCTTCAATTCCGAGGGCATTTAAGTTAGTTGCAGGCTTACCATCTGGAGGTGAGGCATGTAGGCTGAGTGGGAATACGGTTGCCAGATTTAGCAAATAAATACACAGGGCACCCACTTAAATTTGAATTTCATATAAATGACAAATCCTTGTTTATTGGAAGTAGGGCCCCATGTAACACTCGGGATATACTTATACTAAAAATATGTCATTGTTTTTCTGGAACTCTAATTTAATTGGGCGCCCTGTGTTTCCTCCCACAGGCTTAGTAGGGGTACGTTGAATGTCTGCCCGAGAGACGCTGGGCAGAAAAACACGGTTCCCAGAAGCCAGAGGCTTTGTGGGAGGGGGTAGGAAAGCCAGAGGGAAAACACACCTCCCCCTCTAGCGTCCTTTCTTCTTCTTGTTGTTCTGAACTCACCCCTGCTGTTGGCTAAGCGCCAGCTGCCTCAGCACTGGGAGCCTGAAGAGATATGATGTAAGACTAAGCCTTTATCTGATGGGAAAGTTCAGAATGGCAGTTTGGGTGCTTGGGACCAGGGGATGGGTGGGTGGGGCAGGCAGCCCCGGGAACTGGCAGGGGTNCTGTGCCACCCCCTCCTGCCTGCCACTCCCCCCCATCACTGGAACCCAAAGAACACAGGGTTTCAGGACCGCCCTGCCTCCCGGGGTGCGCCACGCCCTGGGAGCAGGTCTGCAGCTTGAGTGGGGTCTCAGAGCTCTTCACAGGGACGAGGCCCTTCTCTCAGGGCCCTGTTTCCTCACCTGGGAAATCGGGTTTAATCTCTGACCCCTGCAGCCAGGGGAGACAGGGCTCTAAGCCCTTCAAGCATGTGCAGTGGTCTGCCCCCTGTCTGATTCCCTCTGCCCAGCCACGCTGCCCGCCCTGAGTTCCTCGAATGTGCCCTGTCCCAGGGCTGGCTGCATAATTTGGAGCCCCTCACCCCCGTTCAAAAGACAGGAATAAAGTATCATTAAAGGGACTAAGAGAAAACTTCTTCCATTCTTCCGCCGTCTTTCTTCTTCCAGTCTTTGTTCTCTTTCTCTTCCTCTCTGTCATGGTATTTTGTATTTGCCATTTAACGTCACACTCCCTTGAGTGCAGAGATGCCCACGGGGTCTCACACCTGCACCTGGGCTTTGCCCCCCAACTCGGCACTCCTGCACCCACTGACTTCTGGGTTGCCCCTCCCACAGGCTCCTGACCCATGCCGTGTGCCCCAGGCAGGGGTGGTGACCAAGCCAGACATCGCCCCTTCCTGGGCCTGTCACCCCAAACCACTGTGTGAGGCAACCCACAAGGTGTTGTGCCCAGCTTGCTGGGGCAATGTCCTTCTGTACGAGGTACCTACATCCCCCTGCAGCAGTCCAAAGATGCCTCCTGGTGCTGCCAGCTTGGGTCAAGAATTCCCATTGCTTTGTTCTTCTCTGAGGTGCTGTGGACGTGTGACCCTGACCCTCTCTCTGCCAGCACCCAGCGCCTGCTGGAAGACATGTCAGTCACTGGCGGGCCCTGGGGTGCTGGGGGGTGGGGTCATGGATGGGACCTTTAATGTCCTGGAGTGGTGGCAGAAGGTAGGACCACATGAGAGCAGGCCAGCTGAGGCTCCAAATCCCTGGTACACAAATTCAAGGATAAAATTATTATGAATTTCAAGGCAGCAACAGGGAGCTTTAAACCCCAAGTGTGGGGCCCTTCTGAACCTGTGACACTGGTGACACACAGGTGAAGGTAGCCTTGTCCTGCTCCCTCCTGCTTCATGGACTTTGCACGGGCTGTTCCCTCTGCTTGGAATGCTCTTCCCTCCCTTCCTTCCCTAATTCATTCGTACACACTCAGTGCCTGCTCAGGTACCCCTTCCCCAGGGAATCCTGCATCAATCCCTCCTCCCGGACTGGCTCGTGAGAGCAGGAAACAGATTTTAGCTATTCATCCTCACAGACACAGGGCCTGTCACAGAGAAGGGCTCGGCAGTGTGGAGTGAGTTAGTAATTGAATGGGGGGGGAGTGGGGAGAAAATGGGGGAGGCCTGCCCCAGGCAGGGGAGACAGTGAGGCAGCTGCGCGGAAGCAAGATGAGCCTGGTGTGTTTGGGAGAATGCTATTCCCTGGGTCAGAAGGCATACGAAGGGCTGGTGGGAAATGAGGCACAATATCAAGCTGCGGTCAGACTGTCAAGAGCCTCGAATGCCAGGCTAAGGATTCAGATTGTATCCTGGAGAGAGCAGAGTTCTCAGAGGGGACTCTGGCATTGGCATGCTGTGACCACAGCTGGGCTGCAGGCTGATTGGAGAGGGGGAGACTGGAGGCAGGGAGCCTGGTGGAGGCTGGTACAATTGTCCGGGTAGCGAGTGAGGAGCAAGAGCAGAGCCGTTGAGCCGCTGCCCCCTGTGCTGGGTCCCACATAGCCCAATCCCTTTCTCTGGCACGTTAGAATGAGGTGCTTAAATGTCATGTGACAGCTGGGCCCAGTGCTAGGAGATTATTGTACGCTCATGAACTCGGGGCCCGAGGAGGGACACACACCCCTCTGCAGCCACCGCTGAAGCTCGTTGCTGCCACGCAGCTTCTCGTACCTGATCGAGGGTCCAGATGAGCTCTGATTCTGAAAGCCCAGTCCTAGAACGGGAACACTGCAGATGTCAACCGAGGAGAGTAAGCAATGACTCCAGGAGTGGTGCAGGTGCTGAGTCCCGGCCCAGTGTGAAGGGTCGCCCTTAGAACTGGGTGACACTGGACCTCGGAGATGCTATGGGTGGGGATGGAGTCAACAGAAGGGGTGTGAGCGCCAGGCGAGGATGGTAGGCAGTGGACCAAAGATCTCTGAGCTTATCCAACGCCCTCAGTTCTGAGTGACTTCCTGGTTTAGGAAGAGACCCTGACCACGGGAGAGATCCTGGGCTGGGCTGGAGAGCCTGGGCTAGACCATCCTGGTGCCGACCCCGGCCGGGGCACAGCTGACCAGCCTGTGCCCACGAGGAACTGGGCAGTAAAGTGCCAGGTCCCGGTGGAAGCATGAGGTCATCACTAACAGAGAGCTCGTTAAATGAGTTAGTTTAATGAGCGTGTGCTTCAGAACTGCCCGGCACCACTGTGACACCCAGAAGGGCTGGGCAGTCAGACACTGCCTCTGCCCTCAAAGAGCTTCGGGTCTTGGTGGGGGGAGCTCCTGAGTGACTTACTGGGGCCTGGGCCCCAGGGTCCTCTCCCACGCTGGGGCTGAGCAGGTGTCCCCAGCCCTGACGGCGCATGAGAATCCCAGGGGCTTGTGACATACCCTTCACTGGGCCCCACCCCCAGAGTGTCTGATTCTGTAGGTCTGAGGATGGGCCAGGAAGGTGCATTTCTAACAAGTTCCAGAAGCTGCTACTGGTGTTCTAGGGACCCCACCTTGAGAACCAGCAGACTCGAGCAAGGGCTTTCAGACATCACTGTACAGGGCATAGCTTGTCTTGTGAACTCCTGCCAGAAGCTCTGGAAGAGAGGTGCATGGGCGGGGTGGGGGTACGACACCACCATCCACGGAGGTGACGCGTTACTCGCTCCTCTTTGTGCTCAGCAGCCCTGAGCTAGGCCCTAGAGACATCAGCGGGGTTCAGACAAGGTTTGCTGCTGACAAGGTGACCTTGGGTGAAGACCCTGTGTGCCCTCTCTGGCCCTCGGTTTCCTCCTCTGTGAAATGGATCATCATAGGAGTGAGCAAGGCATGAGGCTGCTGCTGTGGGCGGTCCGGTCAGCATTTCTGCTGTTGGGGCTTCTCCCTAACATCCCTGGGCGCCTGTGTTGTCTTCTGGCGTTCACAGCCAAGAATCCAGGCAGATTTGGCCCCCAACACCCCAGACCACAGGCATGCGCCGCCCCCACTGGGGAAGAGCAGGCCAGGGTTCGTCTGGCCCCCAGGAGCCCCCAGCTTCTGGCTTCAGGGCAGGCGGAATGTCTCCAATTACAGAGCCTCCCAGAGCAGCGGCTGTCTCAGGTCTGCTTCTATCTCTGCCCACCCCTTGCAAAGCCCCTCAGGCAGAGGCTGTCACGGGGGCTGTTGTTCGGTATTTTGTTACCGAATTCTTCTTCTTAAGGAAGAAAAAACCCACTGTGTCGGGCAAGGCCTGGAGGCTGGCAGGGCGAGAGGGTCAGCTCCCTTCCCTCTCCATCCAGGCTGCTTGCTGAGGGTAGAGAGAGTTCCAGGGGCTTGGGTTTCTTCTCCCAGGCTCTCCTTCCTCCAGGGAGCAGTTTCCAAAAAGTCATCACAGTTCCTGATGCCCACGTCTTGTGCTTGGCATTCAAGGTCCCTGGAAGCCAATCCCTCTTCTTCCCTCCCTCTCCTCCCTTCTCCCCAGACCCGGCAGGGCTTCCACAAGCCAAACCATCCATATCTTCCACTCACAAACTTTCATTCCCACCCCCAGCCTTTGCCGGGGCCGAGCCTCTCACCTGCCTTGCCCTCCCCTCATTCAAGAATGATCAACAGACCCAAGGTGCCCACGACTGAGGTTGCCAGGGTACATGGCTGCCAGGCTCAGGCTGGGACTGTCCCGGACTAATGGGATGAGTTGGTTGCTCTAATTCACTGTACGCACCACATCAAGGCACCATGTGTCCCCAGCAGGGCAGGGACGCAGACACAGAATGGAGTGGCATTTCAGAGTCAGCCCAGTGCAGGTAGACCTGGGCCCAGGTTCTTGGTCCACAGCTACATAGCCTCCTCCTAGGGACAGGCTCTGTCCTCTGCTGCCCAAAACCTTGCTTCCCGGAGCCTGGGATCTGCTTTATGGAGCAAGTAGCAAGTGTTAGGGAGGCCATGGAGGCAGAGACTGAGCCGGAGAGGCAGCCAAGGGTGTGGTCAAAGTGTGGATTTTCAGTCTCTTCCTCTTGCTGCTGTGTGGCCTTGGACAAGCCACTTTCCTTTCTGAGCCCATTTTGCCCGACTGTAAAAACAGCCTTTTGATACTGTCTTTAGTGGTATCAATAAATGGAGATCATATTATAATAAAGTTTAACCAGCAGCCTGCAGCACATAGGGGCTCCAAAATCTTGCAGTCCAGTACCCCATGTTCCTCGCATATTTGAGATGTGACACTCTGGCCCCAGAATAGAGGAGAAGGCACTGAGGCCACACAGGGAGTGAAGGTATCACAGTGTTGGACTGACCTCATGCTTCCTGGGATGGTCAGGAGAGGCCTCCTTGAGAAAACTACCTTTGGGCTGAGACACAAAGAAAGGGAGTAACCAAAATCTGGGGGAAGAACATTCCAGGTAGAAGAAATAGCCAGTGCAAAGGCCCTGAGGTAAGATCTAGCTGGATGTGTCTGTGGCTAATAGGGCCAGGGTAGGAGACAAGACCAGGGAGCCCAGTGTGGATCAGGTCATGCAGATGTACGAGTGCAGCAGATGTGAGTCTAGAGAGATCATTTGACCCACCTGGGGTCACACGTCAAGCTCAGGAGTACAAGACTGAGGTGAGAGTCATGAGGGGTTCGGGGTGGGCCCTCGGAGCTGCCCTCAGAGCCCAGCAGCCTGGGCCCAGCAGAGGGTGCTGCTTTTCTAGTGCTCACGAGCCAGAGAATGCTGGGGCCCTGCACCCCACACAGCCAGGGCAGGCCCCTAGACCTGACCCACCTCAGCCTCGGGGTGGTGGTCTGAGCGAGGAGCCTGTACCAGACCCCCTAGAACAACAGGACAGAAGGCATAGAAGGGCCAGCTGCATGTCTGGTCCTGAGCACTGAGTTCCAGAGGTTCTGGATAACACACGACATGTCAGCAAGACCTGAGAGCAAGGCCCTGCCTCCAGGGCCTCTGCCATCCCTGGAGGTTGTATGTGACCCTCTGTCCACCATCCACTTGTTCATTCATTCATCCTTTTACTCATTCATTTCACTCCCTCCCTCATTCATTCACTCAAAAAACTTTACTGAAGAGCCAGGCTCTGAATCAGAGCTTATTTATAGCAACAGAGCCTCAGATCCCAAGACTCTTACCAAAAAAAAAAAAAAAAAAAAAAAATCCCAAGAGGGACGTGTCCCTGGGAAAGGATCCCCAGAGGTGAGGACGTTTGTCCTAAGGCCGCAGAAGTTCTGTCAGAGAGGAAAAGGCATCTCGGCCTTCAGGTACTGACTACAAGGGCACAGAGCTGTGAACTTGCATGGCTTTTAGTGGCTGGGGCCAGGGCCACTCGGGCACAATTGCATCACAGAGTGCAGGGACTTGTGGGAGAGTAGGAGGGGACAAGTGGGTGTGAACAGGGCCGGGGGGGCTAATGCCATGGACGCCGGGAGCCACGAAGGGAACCACACCATGGGCTCCATACCTCCAGGCCATGTCCAAGCAGGCCCCAGGACCCCAGCACCTTGGCTTCCTTTGGCAGCTCAGCCACCTCTGCCTCTCCCTCCCGCCCTCCTAGGAGCTCCAAGGCAGGACTCATGTGTGTCTTTTCTCCTCCCATAGCCAATCCCCACAAATCAACCCTGCTCATCCTGGAGTTATTTTTTCACTGTGGAGATATAACCTTGCACATGCTTGGCCTGGAGCCACCCATTTGCTGGAAGGAGATATCAAGGCTCATATTGCTCAGGGCCCTGCTAGCCTATCCTGCCCTACCAATGCTGGGAAGGGCAACTAAACTGGGAACATTCCTACACTTCGGTCATTAAATATGTACAGAACAAGGGGCTGGACCCACTGAGGGGCTCAATGTCCACTGGTGGCGTTAAGAGACTAAGTCAAGGGCTCATCCTCTTCCCCAGCTTACAGTTCATGGGAGGTGAAGAAGGTCCTCAGAGGGCTTCTGCCATTCAAATAGACGCTGAACCTTTAATGTCTTCGCATTTCCTTCCTAAGCCCCCCACTTTCCTTTCCCAGTTTAGCAGGTTCTTATCCTGGCTGAAGTAACAAGGGTATTAATGTCCACTAAAACATTAGCTGAAAAAGAGGATGGTGGGTGATAATGGACGTGTTAACTGAGAAGTAAGGTGTTTAGCTGAAAACAAAGATGTTAGTTGCTACCTAGTGAAAAAAAAAAGGAGTTTGGAGTGCTTGGGTGGCTCAGTCAGTTGAGTGTCCAACTCTTGATTTCGGCTAAGATTGGATTCTCATGGTCATGGGATTGAGCCCCTTGTCGGGCTCTGTGTTGAGCATGGAGCTTACTTAAGATTCTTTCTTTCTCTCTCCTTCTGCCCAACTCCCCAGTTCACACACACACACACACACACACACACACACACACTCTCTCTCTCTCTCTCTCTCTCTCTCAAATTAAAAATAAAAAATTTTAAAAACAAACAAACAAAAAAAAAAGGAGTTAACTGATTGCCAAGGTGTGAGCTCATCTTTCAGATCTTGGCTAAAAATTAGGGACAGTGAATAACTCAAGTGTTAGTCGGTAACTAAGATGTTGGGTGAAATACTGAGCAATCAACCATGCCTAAGGTGAAACTGAAATGTTGATTTAGAACTAAGGTTTTCCTAACTCAAGAATGAAATGATTACCCAATTGTTGAGGCAGAAACTCCAAGAGATATTTGTACACCAACATTCATCTCAGCATTAGTCACAATAGCAAAAATACGTCCGTCAATGGATAAATGGATAAACACAATGTGGTGTGTGCACACAATGGAATATTCAGCCTTAAAAAGGAAGGAAATTCTGACACGCACTATAACATGGACAAAACTTGAGGACATTATGCTCAGTGAAATAAATAAGCCAGTCACAAAAGGACAAATCCTGTATCATTTCACTTATATGAGGTCTTTAGAGTAGTCAAATTCATAGAGACCAAAAGTAAGATGGTGGTTGTCAGGGCTGGGGCTGGGGAATGGAAAGTTAGTGTTTATTGGGAACAGAGTTTCAGTTTGCGAAGATGAAAAAGTTCTGGAGGGGCGCCTGGGTGGCTTGGTTCTTAACATTTGACTCTTGATTTCGGCTCAGTCATGATCTCCCGGTTCATGAGTTTGAGCCCCACATTGGGCTCTGTGCTGATGTTTCAGAGCCCACTTGGGATTCTCTCTCTCTCCCTCACTCTCTGCCCCTCCCCAGCTTACTGGCTCTCTCTCTCTCTCTCTTAAATAAATAAACTTAAAAAAAAAAAAAGACAAAAGGGAGCCAACTACTCATGTGCACAACACAAATGAACCCTGAAATAATTTTGCTGAGGGGGGAAAACAAGACCCCAAATAATGCACACTGAATGATCCCATTTATGTTAAAGTCTAGAAGAGATCATTGAATTGATAGTGACTTGAGGGATAGAGGTGGGAATTGTCTGCAAAGGGGCAGAAGGGTAATGTTTTGGGGGATGATGGATACATTTTGCATCTTGATTGTACCATTTACTTCATGGGTGTATAAACCTTTGTCAACATTCAGCAGAGTGTAAACTCAAAAGGGATATGTATTGTGTGGCCCCCCCCACCAAGTTCGTATGTTGTACTCCTGACCCTCAGCCCCTCAGAATGTGACTATATTTGGAGGGAGGGCCTTCAAGGAGGTGATTAAGTTAAAACGAGGTCTGAACAGACATTCTTCCAAAGAAGACATGCAGATGGCCAACAGGGACATGAAAAAGTGCTCAACATCACTCATCATCAGGGAAAAGCAAATCAAAACCACAATGGGATATTACCTCACATACGTTAGAACGGCTACCATCAAGAAGACAAGAGAACACTAGAGTTGGCAAAAATGTAGAGAAAAGGGAACGCGTGTACACTGCTGGTGGAAATGCCAACTGGTGCCGCCACAGCAGAAAACAGTATGGAGGTTCCTCAAAAAATTAAAAATAGAATGATCATATGAGCCAGCAATCCCACTTCTGGGTGTATATCCGAAGGAAATGAAATCACTACCTCAAAGAGACATCTGCACCCTCATATTCACTGCAGCCTTATTTACAAGAGTCAAGGCACGGGAACAATCTTAAGTTTCCTTTGGCGGATGAATGGACAAAGAAAATGTGGTGTATAAATACAGTAGAATAATATTCAGCCACAAAAAAGGAAATCCTGCCGTTTGTAACAATATGGATGGACCCAGAGGATATTATGCAAACTGAAATAAGTCAGAGAAAGGCAAATACCGCCTGCTCTCACTTACATGTGCGGTTTTAAGGAGTCGGGCCCACAGAACCAGAGAGTAGAAGAGTGGATACCAGGGGCCAGAGGGTCGAGGATAGGCGAGATAGCAGTCAAGGGCACAAACGTTTTGTTGTAAGAGGAGTACGTTCGAAGGATCTAATGTGTAGCATGGTGACTATAGTTAACAATCTCGTATTGTATACTTGAGATTTGCTAAGGCGGTACATCTTAAATGTTCTCACAACACAAAAATAGAGGTAACTGTGTGAGGTGCTGGATGTGTTCACTGACTTGATTGTAGTGATCACTGCACAACATGTACACATATCAAATCATCATGTCATATACCTTAGACTTATATGGTTTTATTTGTCAGTTACACCTCAATAAAGCTGGGGGGGGTAAAATGAGGTCGCATGCATGGGCCCTAATCTAATAGGACTGCAGTCCTTGTAAGAAGAGATCCGGACACAGACACACAGACAGAGGGATGACCATATGAGCACATGGTGAGAAGAACAGAAGCCTGAGAAGAAGCCAATGCTGCCAACGCCTTGGTCTTGAACTTGCCAGCCTCCAAAATTGTGAGAAAATCAATTTCCATTGTTTAAGTCTCCCCATCCCAGGTCTAAGGTATTTGTCCTGGCAGCCCCAGGACATGAGTATGTTTTACTCTATGAAAATTATAGCTCTAGAAAGTAGAATTAAAGGAGAAGGAAAAGATGAACAAAGTTGCGTGACAACTGGATTATATGGCAACTCTTCAGAGCTTGTGCACCCCCGCACTCAGGTCTGCTCATAGTGAGCCCTCTGTAAAGTCCTGGCTGCCACCAAAAGTATGAAGTGATGAACAGGTGCTCCCTGCCTTTCTCTGGGAGATTCTGGAACTTATAAAAGCCTCTCCAACAGAGACAGAAAGTAGGCTGGTGGCTGCCAGGGGCTGGAGGGGAGGGGGGAACAGGGAGGTAGTGTTTACCGGGTACAGAGTTTCAGCTCAGCAAGACAAAAAGAATTATGGAGACGGATGGCGGTGATGATTGCAAACAACATTATGACCATGTTTAATACCACAGAACTGTGCACTTAAAAATGGCAAGGATGGGGGGCGCCTGGGTGGCTCAGTTAGTTAAGCGTCTGACTTCAGCTCAGGTTATGATCTCATGGTTCATGGGTTCAAGCCCCGTGTCAGGCTCTGTGCTGACAGCCAGCTCAGAGCCTGGAGCCTGCTTCAGATTCTGTGTCTCCCTCTCTCTCTGCCCCTCCCGTGCTCACACTGTCTCTCTCTCTCTCTCTCTCTCTCTCTCTCTCTCTCTTTCTCTCTCTCTCTCAGAAATAAATAAAACATTTAAAAAAATTTTTTTAAATGGAGAAGATGGCACATTTTATGTTACATGTGTTTTACCACAGGTTTAAATATTGAAGAAACAAAAAAGGTGTCTCCAGTCCAGAGCAATACCTATTACATGCCAGACTAAATATGTAATAGTGGTCAAAGAATGCAGTGGCTTTCCAACACTGTGAGGCCATTATTTTCACCTTTATTGGACAGGTGGGGTTTCTGAGGCTCAGAGAGAGGCAGCGACTTGCCCAAAGTCACCCGTGAGTTGGTGGCTATTTCAATGGCCCCATGAAAGCCGTTGTTGCTGCACAGGTGGGTCATTTTCCACGGGCTCACTAGCTCCCTGGGCAAGCGCCCAAATCCTTGCAGGGGAGGTAAGCTCCTCCACACCTAGTTAGTAGGGCTCAGGATACTTAAGGCAGGAATTTTCCTTCAGGGCTGTCAGCTTCCTTCACTTGCAGGAGGCCGGACGCAGACACTGGTACCAGGGAGGCCAGGGAAGTGGCCTGCAAGGTGGGCTGGACTGTCCCGCCCCACCGAGCAGGCGAGCTGGTTAGCGACTGGAAGCCCAGGAGGTGTCCCCTGGTTGATGGGGGCGGGGGACATACGTCCCCCGCAGGGACCTCAGTCCCCAAGACTCACAGAGACATGGCCGCAGTGGAGAAGGCTGTGGTGGTGTGGTGGGGGTGGCTGCCGCAGCTGGCTGTGGCCTTGGGCATTTCTCTCCGACGCCTTTTCCTTATTTCACTTCATGTCTTCTGGTGGGCAGGTGGTCCTAACCCCAGCACATCGAGGGCGCCTCTGGCTCCCGCAGTCCACTGGCTGCTCACACCTACTTGCAACTGCCCTTGGACCTTTGTCCTCCCCCAAGACCATGAGCAGCCTGCACCTGCCTTCCCACGGAGCCCCTGTGCCAGCCACACGCAAAGGGAGCAAACACACAAGCTAGCGTCACACCTGCATTCAACTCCCAGCTCACCCACCTACCTGCCACAGGACCCTAACAAGTCACCACATGCCTTTGAGCCTCAGTTTCCACTTCTGTCAAATGGGGCCACTGAGGACTGTCTTGCGTCTCTAACTGCAGATGACATGGCATGGTTCAGAGGCTCTGAGGCTCAACCCTGGGACTCTCTTCCTCAAGAATCCCACAGCAGATGGGGAAGATGGGCCAGGACAGCCTCTGCCCAGGGGTGGGACTCTGCTGGAGAAAATCCCAGCAGGCTTCAGGGAGGAGGACACTCCTTGAGCAGGACCTTGAAGGACACCACTGGGCACAGTCTTACTAAGAATCATCATAAAGACAGTAATGGCAGACATTTCCTGAGGACATAGCCTGTGCCCGGTGTTGTTCTAAGAGCTCTTCACAGATTTGCTCATCTGAACCTCAGAATAGCTCTTACATGTGGTAACTCTCCTTAGCCCCTTTTTACAGAGAAGAAGACCAAGGCACAGAGAAGCTGCATAACTTACCCAAGTAGGAGGTGGCCAAAGTAGGGCTTAGCAAGTAGAAGGGAACAGCCTGGAGGAGGGCTCAGAGACAGGAAACAGACTGTGCATGGGGAGCCGGTGGTAGGTCGGCACACTCGTGGTTCCCATGAGTCACACCTCCCTGGTTTTTTGCCCTGGTGTAGCCCCCACCCACACCGGCTCCTGGCTTCGCCAGGCACCTCGACTTGGCCAATGGAACATCGGCAAACGTGATGTAAGCAGACATTTAGAAAGAGGGTTGCCCGAGGCACACTCAGCCTTGCTCTGGGAAAGCCACGTCCAGCAGAGAAGCCCGGGCTGGCCTCCTGGAGACACGGGGCTCGGCCAACAGCCACCATGCCAGGCCTCAGAGATGTCATCCTCCACCATCCGGCCCCAAGGTGTCTGCAGCTGCCCGAGTGAGTCCAAACAAAACCACAGAAGTGCCCAGCTGCGCCCAGATCAGATGGCAGGGCTAATGAAGTGGGTGCTATTTTAAGCCACTAAGTTTGGGGATGGTTTTGATGCATCAATAGATCATTAAGACAAACTTCTGAGGACTGTAAAGTAGCCTGTCCTGGGGAGCATCGTGGGAAGAACAGACTTTTTAAAGGGGGGATTCTGGGGCTCTGGCTTGCTGACCTGTGCAGCCCCTAAGGCGGTAGCAGGGGTTTGTACCCTCCTCTGAATTCTGGACCCTGGAAAGAACCCTAGTCTCACCTCCCACATCACTATTTCCAAAGCACCCAAATATCCTCAAAGGCTGTCCTGTCTAGAACCTAGCATGAGCCCAGGCACACAGTAGGTGCTTTAGAAATAGTCACATGATAGAGGCTGCATGGGTCCTCATGCCCCCACCCTGTACTCTGAACCACTGTGGGAACTCTAGATTTCAGCCGCCTTGTTATCCAGGGTGTGTCCACCCCGACAACACATGAAGTGTTCTCCTCCCTCTGGTGTCTGTTCTGCCCCCCTCCCAGGTTAGGCGGCATCCACACCTCCTCATGGAGCGAATGGGGGGTGTGGCTCTCCTTGGAAAGGATGAGTATTATCTGCCTCCCCATTTAGATCATGGGGAATGGGGCGCCTTGGTGGCTGGGTTGATGGGCGTCCAACTTTGGCTCAGGTCATGATCTCACAGCTCATGAGTTCAAGTCCCGCTTTGGGCTCCGTGCTGACAGCTCAGAGCCTGGAGCCTGCTTCAGATTCTGTGTCTCCCTCTCTCTCTATCCCTCCCCCCGGCTCATACTCTGTGTCTCTAAAAACTAAATAAACAAACAAACAAAAAAAGTTAAATCACAGGGAATGTCCACCTACTCCCTTACACTGGATAGGAGTAGTCCATTTCCCATTTGGGACTGGGAGCTCCTTGAAGGTAAGTAGGGTGCCCACTTCATCCACCCCATAGCCCCACTCCTAACATAGGACCTGGCCCCAAGGCTCTGCGGCATAGAGCCTCTGTTTTCAGGGAGGGCCCCAGCCTCCACTGCTTGATCTTTCAGTGTCTGTTTAGAGCTTGGACTCCATGTGTGATGGTCAGGAAGAGGATCTGACACACAGCCTGCTTCCATTTTCACTGGTTTTCTCTTCCTCGTCTCTCCCTCCTCCCCGACATGTTTCTTGTGCCCATTTCACAGAACATGAAACTGAGACCCACAAGTGATGTTGGGTGTGCTCAAGTCCCCGACAGGCAGGGTGTGGGGGAGCCAGGACTCAAACTCAGGTCCACCCGGCTGCAGGCCCAGCATCCCTGAGGAGCACACCAAGCGCCACTGTGCAGGAGGCTCTTGGGAGCCTGTGCTGTTTGCAAGGGTTCCTGTGTGAAGCTCAGGAGTCAATCTTGACACGCTGCCTGGAGAAGGCCCCTCTGGGCAGGCTGTGCACCTGGGCGGGGCCTCCAAGGATCACCTGTGGAGGGCTGCAGGGATCGCTCTGGACCCACAAGGACTCACAGGCCCTGCAAAGAGCACTGGACCAGGAGTCACACACATTAGAAGCCAGTCTTGACTCTACAGCTAACTAGCCACTTTGCCTCAGTTTCCTCATCCATACAATGGGGATAGTAATAACCACCTGAGAGCAAGGTGCTAAGTGCCTGGCCCCAAAGTAAGTGCTCAGTAAACATGAGTCCTCTGCCTCATGGAGCTCCCATTTCACCTTGGTCTCCCTGCCTCCTCATTCTCACAGGTGCCCCCCATTTCCTGGGCCAAATGCCAGCCACAAATGTCTTCCTCTTTTGACTTACCCAAGACAAGCTGGAGTTGGCCATAAAATAGAACAAAATACCTGCAAGGGGGGGGGAAACCCTCAGAATAAAAGGCCCCCAACGCTGAATGCCTCTGAGCGACACATGAGGTGGGGTCACTTGGACCGCCCTGACCATCCAGGGGCTGCCCACCTCACTCCAGCCGTCAGGGCTCCAAAGGACTGGGGACCACCCCAGGGCTCTGGAGCTGCCAGCCCTGCTCTTCATCCACTTTTCGGTCAGTATATGAGCTTCAGAGACCAGTGCCACCTCTCTGTGCCTCACTCTCCCAATCTGTGAAATGGGCAGAGAAATAGCAGCACTTTTCTGCCTGATAATCTTCTTTGCCTGTTCAATGTCCCAATGAAGGTCAAGCATCTAGCACAGGATGAGGCCAAGTCAGGCTTTTCAAGAGGCTGTTGTTGGCTTTCTTCCATGACAGGTGGACACCATTTAGTGCCACAATTTAGTGCTGCCATAGACTGTGCGCCCCCCAGCCCACAGCCCCTTCATACTCCACAGGGGCTGTAAGCACAGCCCAAAGATGGGGGCAGCCTCCCTTCGCCCCCCAAAAGCCTGCCCGAGCCCTACACCCACTAGGTCCTTTGCCAGTCATGGCATTTCAGCTCTGGAAGTTCATCTAACCCAGTGGTGTTGAACTTTTTTTGTGATAGGAATGTTTAGCCTCAGATCTCTTTCTTCAAATGCATTCTTACAGAGTAGCCCTTTGGATAAAAAACAGCACAAGGGCCCAAGTTCTGTCAGCCTGCTCCTCCTCCCCCTGCCTCCAGCCACGCCCAGACACCACCATGAACCATCGTGTGTTAATCCCTGCTAGAGTGCAGTAGTAACGACACCTGCCTGAGTTAATAGTGCTCCTGCTGTGTGCCCCACACTGCCCGAACCGGTCGTCTCCATCCCCTCCACTTTCCCATCGCAGTCGAAGAACTGACACATCATCATATTCCCTCACCCATACCCAGCTCGTATGGGGTGGATGAGATTCGCAGCGAGGCCTGCTGTGAACCCCTTCCACTGCCCCACGTGAGGCATGGAGAAACTGAGGCCCTGATGGGGGGAGAGAGCAGTGACTTCCTGAGGCCATACCCAAATCTACTGAACCTGGGTCACAACCAGTGTGATCAGGGTGACGTCTAGGCCGGTCATCTGTGCTGCAGCCAGAAACTGCCTGTGGGTCCCTGGGTGGGGAGAATTTTCTAGACTAGGATTTATCCAAGTCCTGGACTCAGCCTTGCAGTAGATTTATGTCCAGAGCAGCTGAGCTTTACAGTGTCTGGGACTGAATGCTGCCATTGCTTTTCACCCTGAAACCCAGCTCCAAGGCATGTGAGGGTGGCTCTAATGGAGGGATTATCATGTCTAACCCTATTGCTTACAGATAGGGAAATTGAGTCCCGGCCTTCCAATGGGCATTCTTGGTCACCATTATTTTATATGTAACACAAGTGACTGCATCCTCCCAACAACCCCAGCAGTCAAGGAAGGGATAACATTTATTAAGTGCCAACTCTATGCCTATCCTGATTAGCGTTAGTTTCTATTATGGAAGTATGGTTGACATACAATGTTATATTAGTGCGCAACATAGTGACTCTGTATGTTGACAATTCTATATGTTATGTAACTCTCACCACCACAAGCGTGGTCATCTTCTGTCACCATACAACTTTACCACAACGTCATTGTCTCTGCTCCCTAGGCTGTGCTTTTCATCTCTGTGACTTCTTTGTTCTAAACTGGAAGGTTTTACATCTTAATCCCCTTCACCCACTGCCACCTCTTTCCCCTGGCAATCCCCAGTTTGTTCTCTGTATTTAGGAGTCTGTTTCTGTTTTCTTGTTTGTTTTGGTTTTTTCCTAGATTCCACATATAAATGAAATCATATGGTATTTGTCTTTCTCTGACTTAGTTCTCTTAGCATAATACCCTCTAGGTCCATCCATGTTGTTGCAAATGGCAAGATGTCATTCCTTTTTATGGCGGAGTAATATTCTATTATATATATATAATATATATACATTCATAAATATATATCATGATATATGATATTATACATGCATACATACACACCATATCTTTATCCATTCATCCATCAGTGGACACTTGGGTTGCTTCCATATCTTGTCTATTGTAAATAATGTTGCGATGAACACATATCTTTTTGAATTAGTATTTTCATTTTCTTTGGGTCAATACCCAGTAGTGGAATTACTGGATTGCATGGTATTTCTATGTTTAAATTTGAGGTACCTTCATGCTGTTTTCCACAGTGGTTGCACCAGTTTACATTCCCACCATCAGGGCACAAGGGTTCCTTTTCCTCCACAACCTCACCAACACTTACTTCTTGTCTTTTTGGTACTAGCCATTCTGACTAGTGTGTAGAAATGTTTTCAACCATCATCTCCTTTGCTCTGCACGACTGCCCTTCTAGTAGAAGGGGGAACTGAGGGTCTGAGAGGTGACTTGCACCTTCCCAACGCCACAGGAACTCATGATAGGTGCAGCGGTGTGCAGAAGAGGGAGGGGTAATTTATTATTCTAGAGACAGCCACTAAGAAGCTCTTCTCCCCCCACCAAAAACAATGTGGACTCTTCCACACACAATACATGCCTACGGACGGTGGGGAGGGGGGGGAGGGTGAATGGATGGATGAGTCTCAGTAGGGCGCTTGAATGGTTCCAGGCCACTGACCCTAGAGAGGAGGGTCTGCTCCCATGCCCCCAATGCCACACCCCCAATTCTTTCCCGTTCTTATTCCTCTAGGGGAGCCCCCCCCGCCCAGCTCCGTTTCTCCTTTGAAAGTAATTGTTTCTGCTCCCCTCTGTCTCTTGCCTCTCAAAACAAGTTCCGTGATGCATTCCTTCAAGGACAACTCTTGACAGGACTGAGCACTGACGGGCTGCCTTGGCTCCTTTCTAGGGTCAAAGTTTATACTTCGGAAGGGATAGTCTTGAGACAATTGAATCTGAGGGCTTGGTGTGTGGTCTGGCAGCATGCAGGGTTGGGGCTCAGCCTGTAGCTGGACTTGGGACTCAGTGTGTAACCAGGGGAAGGGCTTAGCCAGGACAGTGGGTCATCCAGGAATGAGGTTAGGGCTCAGTCTACAACTAGGAGCAGGGCTCAGTCTTTCACCAGAGTCAAGACTCAGTTAGGAGCTAGAGTTAATCAGAGCTGAAGACTCAGTCTATAATTTGGGTTAGGATTCAGCTGGGTTAATGTTTGGGATGAGATAAGGATAAAGATCAGGTTTGAGTGTATAGTCATGATCAGAGCTTAGTTCATTCCATGAATCAGGATTAGGGATCAGTTAGCATCAGAGCTCCATGTAAAACCAGGATCAGGCATAATTCTATGGCCAGAACTAGGACACAATCTAAGACCCAAAACCCAGTTCTGTCTATGACCAGAGTCAAGACCCATGTTATGACCAGGAAGTGCTCAGCTTGGAACTAAAGTCAGGGCACAGTCTATTTGTAGGGTCAGGGCCCAGGCTGTGACCAGGGTCAGGCTTCAGTCTGTGACCAGCATCAAAAGCAAATCTATGAACAGAACTAGGGCTTGTTGGAGGGAGAAATTCAGGCCTCAGGCTGTAGCTAGGATGGGGGTCCAGTCTGGAACCAGGGCCAGAGCCAGAGCTCAATCTCTGACCAGGTTATGAAAAGGATCAGGTCTCAGTTTATGTATGAGGCTATGTTTATAACCAGACTATGACTGGGGTGAGGAGTCCATCTGAGACTATGACCAGGGCTCAGCCTACATCTAAGTGCAGAAGCTCCTCCATGGATTTCTAATGCCATAAAGGAATGAACACAGCTTCCAAAACCACTTAGCTCCCTCCCAAAATTTGGACCCCCCTGGAGCCAACTGAACTTTTCTTCCATTCCCTAAAAACCTAGCTTCTGCCTAGCGGGCTCTGCCCTGGTCCTTCCACACCACCAGGGGAGCTGCCTCAATGCGTCCACCCAGACCCTGTCTCCTCCATCCCTGCCAAGGAGCCTCCTGGCTCCAGGGTTATTAAGGGAGGAATCTGTGGGAAGAAGAGGGTAAACAAAATCCGTCACGCGGGGCCAGGGCAGGCGCCCGATCCTACCGTGGCTTCACCGACTCCGAGGGAAACAGCAGCACTGAGCCAGTGATGTTGACAGGAGACTTAATGAAATCCAGAGGGAGGGGACCTGGCAGGACCCACCTGGAAGGAGGCCCGAGATGGTAATTAAATTAATTCTGGTATATGTCCCAACAAGCGCAGAAGCGAGAGCTGGGGCCAGGGTCCGTTCGCCCAAGGCTCCAGGAGTTTGTCATAATTATAGGGAAAAATAAGTTTCAGAACTTACGTAACTCCACTGCTTGGGCCCCAAGGGTTAGGCCCAAATTGTTTTTCTTTTCCAGGAAATGCATATATGACAAAGCTGCACCTGCACTCCGGGGTCACCTCTGTGGGTCACAGGAGATGAAAGAGCCCAGAATGAGAACTTAATGCTTACCCCCCCTTCTCAGATGAAGCAAATGAGGCTTGCAAAAGCCTCTTGTCAGAGTTATGTGATCAGGGCATAGGACTAGCATCAAGCCCCAGAACAAGGTTTTGCTGCCCCCAAATCTCTCTACTGTGGAACTGTGGACAACCAGGGGAGGGCAGACCCGTTTTGCCTGAGAGAAAGAGGTAGCTCTGGAAGAGAGAGGAAGGGACGGTTCTGGGAGAGGAAGGGGTGGCTCTGGAAGGAGGCCCTCCTTTAAGGATGAGTTGACCAGGCTGAGAAAAGGAAATGCATACAAGGCAGAGGAAACAGCATATACAAAGGTGCAGTGGCTGGAAAGAGCACAACATGATGGGAGGAAGGGGTCACAACAGGCTGAGTGCCGGCTCCAGGGCAGGGTTGGAAGAGGAAGCTGAGGCTGGGCAGGTGGCAAAGACCCCCAGATGCAGGAAGAGCCACAGAAAGTTCTCCCGCCGCTTATCTTATTTAATCTCACAATGGCCCCATGAGCTAGATGCTTTCATTCCCATATGACAGATGAATAAACTGAGGCTCAGGTGATTTGAGACATCTGTCCAAAACAACACAGCCAGAAAATGGCACAGCTGGGATTAGAACCCACACCTGTCAGGCTCAAAACTGCTTCCTTAAATGCGTTTTTTTCCTGCTTCACCACCCCCCCCCAGGCCCCATGCTTTCTCGGCTTCCCAGCGCAGCTCAGCCTGGGTGCCATGCCATGGAGATGCCCCCGGCCAGGGTGGAGGACCAGCAGGACCTCCAGGAAATGGGGAGGAACAATGAGAGCACCAGCCCAGGAGCAGGACAGCGGCAGGGAGCTGGGGGCTGACCCCAAGCCTCTGGAGGCTGTCTGCAGGGTGAGGAAGTGGAGGGGAGGGGTGGTTCTTGAGAAGCCAGTCTCATCCAGGGAGACACATAGGCCGGGCACGGGCTCAGCAGCAGGAGAAGCATCTCTGAATTGGCCCCTCCCGAATCTGCACATTGACTGCTCAGGGGCCCCCGCTTCTCCTGGAAAACGCCATCCCTGGTGGTTGGCAGTGGAGATGCCATCACATGCCACTCCTAGAAGAGGCTAGGCCTGCCTGAGGGGTCCATTTGCTTTCAGGGGGATTCCCGCTGCAGATGCTTCTAACACCTTGCAAACAGCACCTGAACAGAACCTGAAAAAAAGTCTTTAGCCTGTGGGGACCTCTCTGCGGCATTCTGTGTCCTCCTTCAGCTGGAGGCAATAGACTCAGTAGCACAGAGATGAGCAGTGACTGACCGGCCATCACACAGCATGGTCAAGGTGGGCCCCCTGGAGAAGGGATGTGACCTGGCTCAACGCCCGAGACGAGGCTGTCTCACTGGGGTCAGAGGGTCCTTGACGTTGTCCTTAATCAGGAATAAGAGTGTTTGTTTTCAGCTGAATATTTCCCCAACCGCAGACGAGACGGGACTGCACATTCCAGATTCCTGGCAGCTTGGGAAACTGTACTGTGGGTCCTGCCTGGTCACTTCTCCTCCTCCTGGTGGCCTCGTGCCCACCCTCAAGGCCTTGGGGTCTGGCTGGCAGCTTGGATGAGAACACGACTTGTGGCACAAGGAGCCGGCAATATCTTACTGCCTCTCCTTTCCTCGTCCTTCCAGACTCCTCTGTTCCCTCCCCTCAGATCTCATCTCCATAAATGCTAACTTGGGCCATTGGTGTTTCACCAGACACAGTAAGGATAAGCATCTCAGGCAGGGAACAGCATGTGTGGCAGCCTAGAGGCAGGACAGTGGTGCAGCCTCCTAGGAGAAGGCGGGTGAGTGCGGTGGCTAAAGCACGGCTCCTGCTCAGCAAGGGGCGGGTGATGGGATGGGGCTGGCTTGCTGAGGGCCCAGAGCACTAAGGACCTGTGTTATCTAACAGCATCAGGGAGCCATAGAAGTTAAGCCGGAGAGTGCCAAGGTCAGAAACATACCCCAAAAAGCACCTTTTGGCGGGGGTCAGTGGGGGTGGGTTGCACAGGTGAGTGTGTGGAATCCAGGAAATCAAGGGAGGGAGCCAGAGGGGAGGGCCCAGCCTGAGCTGGGTGCAAGACCCTCTGAAAGATGAAACGGGCGGAGCCATGTCATCAATGGATATGGGGTCGACAGACGTGCATGTTAAGGCCCCTGTTTTACAAAAGAGAAAACTGAGGCTCAGGAAACAGTGACTTACCCAAGGTCACTTAGCCAGGGAGTGAGGGAGCACAGTAGACTCCAAACCCCTCACTGCTTCTCTCTCCTATGGCCTCCTTTGCCACCCGTGTCTGGAATGTCTGAGGTGATTTGCACCTGCCAGGACCCTGGTCGGAGAGGCACATCTCCTCCCTCCCTTCGCTCCCACTGGCCCTGAAGTGAGCTCTACTCTTCTGTGGGGTTCACTTTGGGAAGTTCAGAAGTCAGCCTTCTTGCTTTCACCCAACTTAAATCTGCCCCTTCCTCTCCAGCACCCTGTCCACCACTCACCTGGACACCTGAGCAATTTCCTCCCCAAGCAATGCATCCTATCGATCCCATGCCCGCTACCATCTTAGTGACACCAAACTGTGGGATGTCACTAAAATGTGTGCACTTTCACACGGCCTGGATGCAGGCCTAGGTCCCCTCCTCGTGAGCTCCTATTCATCCCTTGTTACCCAACTGAAAACCACCTCCTCAGAGTTTGCCCTCTCAGACTGCCACAGATGGAATCGGTCTCTTTCTTCCCCAAATCCTAGGGAGGTGGCTTGTTTGCCTGCTCCACCACCAGGGAAGGCCTTGGGGACAGAGCACCTGTCTCACCTCTGCCTCCTCAGCGTCCTGAACAAGGCCAGGTATACAGTAGGTACTCAATAACTGCTTACTGTAGCTGATTAGAGAGAGAGAGAGATGAATGAACGCACAAGTGAGTGAATGAAGGAATGACTCTGTGCTCACACCCCAGGAGCACAGACGGCCAAAAACAGGTTTGCAAGCCAGGTCCAACGTTTTGCTGGCTGGGTGGTCATGTGGCTTCGGCCCCCCGAACCTCAATTTCCTCCGTGTAGAGTGTTGGCAATCATCTTTGCCGTGCAGCCCGAAGAACAAGTCAGCTCACACACTGGTAACAGACCCAGCACAGTGGCACCTTGAAAACACGCTCCGCGAAGACAGCTGGCCTGTTTGCATCTGGCACTTACCAGCTGTGTGAGTTTTGACAAATTACTTGACTGCTCTGTGCCTCGGTCTCCCCATCTGCAAAATGGACACCAGTAGTGCCAACAGCAGAGGGCCATTTGGAGGATCAAAAGAGGAAACGCACGTAACATGCTTACAACAGAATGTGGCAAGTGATAAGTGCCAGGTACATGCTTGTTTCATAAACTCGTATGTGAAGCGCCTCACACTTGGTGTGTGTTTGAACCCACCTCTGCCCTGCAGCCCGGGAACCGGAGGGTCTGAGTAGCCATCACAGACACAGCGATGCAGTGAGTCAAGCGCTGCAGGACCCACTGTTTCTCCAAACAGAAATCCCACACAGGCATCGAGTTAACCGCCCATGTCAACAATACCGGCATTTGCTCCGGAACCTTCCATGGGGGAGGCAAATGCAAAGCAAGTCACGCTGAGAGGGGACCTGAGCTTAATGGGCCTCACCCTCTGAGCCCTGTTCCAGAAGCATCTTTTGAACATGCTTCTTTTAAGTCCCAAATCAAAGTGTCCCCTGTGAGTATGATTATTTTAGTTACTTTTTCTTTTTCTTTTCTTTTCTTTCTTTTTTTTTTTTGTGCTCTAAGTACAAGCTGGTTTGCTCAAATGATGATTTAATCCCTTTAGCTCATGATAAGAGTATCATTCCCAATGGAAGGAGAAAGAGGCAGCTGCTCAGAGAGGTTGCCGCATGAGCCCTAGTTCATCCAGCGTGGAAGTGGAGGCGGTGTCTGACTCTGAAGGCAGTGCTCTTCACATCAGTACTCAGCACTGACTGTACTTTGGAATCAACTGGGGTGCTTTGAAAATACTGACTCTGGGGTGCAGCCCAGGCATCAGATTTCAGGAAGCTCCCTGGGAGTTCCCCCCGACCACTAGGTTGGCAGGAGAGGTCCAGGGGACAGAGTAGAGGTCCAGGGGAGACACACGGGATGTGTACAATCCCTGCGGCTCTGAACCTTGCCCCCAGCAAGGGTGGCCTGACCATTTGTGCCTTGGTAAGCCAGCTCCCCCAGCCTCCCAGTGACAATTTAATCACTAAAGACCAGACCCCAGCCAGACACAGGCCTGGAGCTTCCAGAAAGCTGCAACTCTGCAAGAATCAGCTAGAAACCAGGAGCCTCCGCTGCCCCCCAGACTGTCGCCTGGACTGGGGGGCTCAGCGTGTCCCCTTGATCTGGCTTCGGTGCCTGCCTCCCCTGATGGTTCAGCTCAGGCCTGGCTTTCTGACTTCTCATTCCTTTATTAGCATGGGGTCATTTCTTCAAAGAAAATCTCAGGGATTTGGTTTCCCCAGACTTTGACTCAGTCCCATTCATTTTGACATTCCAATGAAATGTTTCTAAGCCAGTCCTCGTTGCTCATCCAGCTTCCCGGAGGCTGGCAGATTCCATAGCCCCTGAAAGAATTTAAGTTCTAATTCTGGTTCTGCTACCTTTGAACTGAGTGGCCTTGGGCTGGTCACTTAACTTCTCTGAGTCTCAGTGTTATTGCCTGTAAAATGGTCACTTACCCCATACTCATACAAAAACTACTGAGGGCGTGCTCGGGGCCTCAGGCGGTTAGATGTCCGACCTTGTCTCAGGTCACGATTTCACAGTTTGTGAGTTTGAGCCCCGCATTGGGCTCTCTGCTGTCAGCACAGAGTAGATTCTCTGGTCTCCCCTCTTTCTTCTCTTCCTCTCCCCTCTCAAAAAATAAGTAAACATTAAAAAAAAAAAAAAAAAGACTACTGAGATTAGATGAGATAAGAATGTAACATTCTTAGCCAGCGCCTGGCATGCAGGAAGCACTCCATAAAGACAGATTAGTAGCCTGATTATAGTCAGAGAGAGATAGCAAACCCACAGCCCCAAAGCCTCCGTGCCAGGCCTCAGGGATTCATATCCTATGTGACCCAAAGTCATGGTCCTGCAGCCAGAGATGGATCCCAGGTGGTCATCCTCTGCGTCAGAGGCTGGCACACGTACTGATACCCTGCCTGCCTCCCCTCTGCACCGGCCATAATAATGAATATAATGAGCTGGAGCCCTGAGAAACCCGCTGGGTGCCTAACACCATCTCCAAGGCTCTCTCATTCCGTCCCCACTGCCACCAACCTAGTTCAGGCCCCCATTGGTGCTCATGTCCTTACTCCCATCCTGCTTCTAGGCTCAGCCCACAGTGGTTTCTCTACCCTGCTGAAGCCACATAAATCATTTCATTTTGTTATTTTTTTAATATTTATTTTTGAGAAAGAGAGATAGAGTGCAATGGGGGGGGGGGAGGACAGAGAGAAAGGGAGACACAGAATCTGAAACAGGCTCCAGGCTTTGAGTTGTCTGCACAGAGCCCGACAGAGGGCTCCAATTCATGAACCGTGAGATGATGAACCAAAGTCGAACACTCAACCAACTGAGCCACCCAGGCGCCGCCTACATAAATCATTTTAAAACACTGTGATCATCTGGCTACAATCTTCCTTGGCTCCCTAGTCCTTCCATCTAGAAGTCACATAGCATCATTCTGTCTTTGTTGCTGGCCCACCCAGACTCAAGGGGAGAGAATACATGGGCCTCACCTCTCCAAGTGAAGAGGGTCAAAGTCACATCCTGAGAAAAGCCTGTACAGTGGGAGCTGGTTACAGCCATTCTCAGAAAACACAAAATGCCCCAGGGAGGGAGGAGGGAGGGGAAGGTAACTGTAACAACTATATAAGCACAGCAGCTGGGGACACTCAGTGCGGGGACAGATGTCCATGACCTTCGCTGTCTAATGTCTCGTGCCTCAGTGGCTGATACGGGCCTGACTCGGTCAGAAAAGCTCAGCTCTTAGTCCTGTCTGTAACACGCAGGAAACACGTGGGAAGATGTCTGTGCTGGGAACATCGGCCACGTAACAGGTTTTGAATTTGAAAGCTCTAAAGGTTAATGGTCTTAAAAATTCCCCTGTGATACTGAAAATGTAAGATGGGCCACAAGTGATTTCAAAGAGGTTTGGGGCAGGAAAGACAGGAAGTTTTCCAACTCGGCGCAGCCAGCTAAGGCTCACGTCCTCCAGAGGTTATCAGGAGAAAAGGATCTACCCGGCATCTACCCTTCCAAACACAGAAAGGACCTGGAATGTTCCAGGCAGATGTTCCAATGGGACTGGGTGTGCACACAACCTTACGTGCAGAGGTTACAGAAGGGAATTACAGGGTGGGGGTAGGGACCGCATGGGCAGGGCCAGCCCAGATGCCTCTCTTCTTTTTCACCCTGGGCCTTGCTTCCTCTTTCCTGTCACCATTTGAGCCCAAATAAAGCAGATTTCCAGATTGTGGGGATTCCTTCAGATCCCATGGTTTAGTCACTGATCCTTATTTTGGCCGTTTTCTGTGCACAGCCCCGCTCACCTCCAGGCTTTGGTTGGACCGTATGGATATCTCAGGCCTCCAGCATTGACATCTGTCTCCTTGTCCAAGAGAGGAAGGCCGTGCCACATGGTCCATGTCCCCTCACCTCTCTGAGTCACTCCTGGTAGCAACCTCTGAGCTGCTAGTCTCATGGGGCAGTTAGGAAACAACAACACAAAAGTGCTTTGTAAAGGAATAGTAATAGACTATGCAGTTCACATTCAATGGTAATAATGCTCCATGCATCATTATTGTTATTAATGTTCCCCGAGAGTGTGGGAAGAGAAAGGATTTTAGGGTCAGAAAGCATGAGTTCTTTTGATTCTGAGTGTGGGCGAAACTTTAGCTGAGCATTTATCAAGCACCCATGGTATTCCAGGCCCCAGGCAGTGCTGTGGAGACAATGACACACGATGTGGCCCTTGCACTTGAGGGCTCACAGTCTGATCTGGACTGTTCCAGAAACATGGGGGCAGAGGCTAAGCAAATCTGAAAGATGAAGAAGAATTAGCCAGACAGAGAGGCAGAGTCGGGGGAAGTATTGTCTTCCTGATAGAGGGAACAGCATGTATGAGGGCCCTGGAGTCAGGGAGCATAGAGATTTCTGGAGCATAGAGCCTGAGCCTAGAGGCAGAGCTGGAGGGGGAATAAATAATACAAAAGACAAATAAAGAAAATACACAGCATGTTAATAAATGGTAATTGCTAAAAAGAAAAGTAAAGCAGGAAAGGAACTGAGCATGTTGGGGTGGGGGCAGGCACTGGCATTTTAAACAGGGGAAAGGTTTCACCGACAAGAGGCCAAAAAAGTGAGACAGAGTCATGTGTATTTGGGGAAAGAGTATTCCAGGCTGGGGAATAAGTGCAAAGGTCCTGAGGCAAGGGTGTTCCTATACTTCGGAGGAATAGCCAGGAGGCCAGTGCAGCTGGAGCACAGATGAGGGGAGGGGGTCTCAGACGGGGCTCAGACAGAACAGGCTTTGTGGAGCACTGTGAGGACTTCGGCTTTTACCCCATGGGACAAAAGAAGGAACAGAGAAACAGAGGAAGGCGAAGATTGACTCATGTTGAACAGGACCCCTCTGGGCATAGGAGAGGAGGCTGTAGGGCAAGAGAGAGAGATTACGGTGGCTGGACCAGGTGACAGCAGTGGCTATGGTAAGAAGGGACAGGTTTCTGGATGTGTTGTGAAAGTGAGGTCATTAGAAATTGGAGAGACAGAAGACAAGATGGAGAGGAGAGAGGCAGACCCCTGGCGCGCACCTGTCTGTCCTCCTGGGCTCCCGACAAACATCATTCACTGTGACCCGCTGGCTCTTCGGGCTCTTCCGCACCCCAGAGCTCTAAGCTATCGCTCCCCCTAATCAGAGGTGAACACCCAGTGAGCTTGGAAGGCAGTCTAGGCTCCCATGACGACGGGAACCATTATTCGTGAGTACCTACCACGTGTCTAGCACTGGCTAGTTGCTTTTTTTAAAAAGCAATGTATTTTTTTAAAAAGTAATGTATAAAAAAGTAATGGCATTAGCTTCCCCATTCACAGATGAGGAAACTGAGGCTCTGTGAGGTCCAGAGACTTACCCAGAACTTCCCTGTTAGCAAGTTTAGCATCAGAATTCAAGTACAGCAGTCATTTCTTCCCAGGGCACCCCCAACTCCCCATGGGAGACCACCTCCCCCCAGGCTCAAGCCTCACTCCCTGCACCTGGGGCTCCTGGCCCGGCCAGGGCCCTATATTCCAGGCTGGTAGAGGCAGGTGTGGGCAAAGCACACCTGGAGGCTGAGAACGCCACCTGCCAACCCTCGGGCCGAACAGGATGGTGTGAAAGAGTGCCTGCTCCAATGTGGGGGGCAAGGTGCTGGCTGGGGGCTGGCCTGGCCCGTCCCAGGGGCTAAAGGCAGAGCGTGGCCAAGGTCGTCAGTTTCTTCCCTTCTCTGACACACGTAGCAGTTCAGGGCCAAGGGTTATTAAGGAAAAGTATAACTCAGGACATGACATCGTCTGTGCCTAGAGACAGGGCTGGCCCCTGTCACCTGGGCCACACCCCCCCTACTGGGCCATCTTCCATGTAATTAGAGGGCTGACGTGTCTGTGGTCTGTCCATCCTGAGGGACTGGACTGTGTCTAAGAGCCTGGTATGACTTAGGAGGCTCACGATGCCACAGGGGGCTCCAGACCTGAGCTAGGACACCGCTCTGTCACTTACCTGTTGTGGGGCCTTGGGCCAGTCACTTTACCTCTCTGGGCCTCTTTCCATGTAAGAAGGAAATAGTATCTACCTTATAAGGTTTTTGCGGGTGTTGTGAATAGTAATATACATAAAACATTTAGGACATTGTTGTTGTTGTTGTTGTTATTCATCCCTGAGACTTGAGCAGGTACCCGGTTGATCTGTGGAGAAACGGAGCAGCCGGCCTCCTTGAGATGGTACTGGGGTGGGAGTCATGAAGAAGGAAAGGGAAGGAGGGAGCCGGTGTCAGCTACCCCCTTGCTGTGTGACCTTGGAAAGTCTAGTGCCCTCTCTGGACCTCTGTCACTCTCTAGTAAGTGTGCCCGACATGTATTGACAACACTCTCCTTTGGCAACTCTGTGATGAGACTTTTTTGGCCCTTGTTGTGGGCCCAGCCCAGGGCCAGGTGCTTGCTGAGGCCTTGCTATCAGAGTCAGAGGGGGCTTGGGGTCCCTCCCCGTCCCTTGGAAGGGTGCTTGTTTTCTAGGGAGGGGACTGGTCTTGTTGCTGGGTTTCTTTCCCTGTGCACGTCCTTCCCACCTCCGTTCATCTATAAGGTCCAGGCGGGACCGCACTCTCTCAGTGCTCTGCCAAGTAGAGCACCATCATGAGATGGCCAAGCATGGGGTCTGCCTTCCTACCAGACAGGTATACTGGCAAGTGGGGGTCCTGCATCACCTGTTGCTGTGTCCCCGGGCACTTGGCCCTGGCCACAGCAGGCTGGGGGAGTCCTTGACGAATGATGGAGGAATGACTGGAGGCCACCTGAGGCTCCAGCCTCAGAAGGAAGGGATGTTTGATGCTGTCTGCCTGTCAGAATGGGGCTGCACTGAGAAATGGGCAGAGAATGAGGAGCCACATGGATTTGGGTCTAAATCCTGGCTCTGCTCTGTGCCATCTGAGCAGACTCCCTCACTCTGAGCCTCAGTTTCCTTATCTGCCCAAAGTGGCCAGTTCTCACTGCCTCTCAGGTGGGCCCACGTGGAAAGCTGTCCACCAACGTGCTTGGAGACAGCATGGGTATGGTACTGAAGGGTCCATGCTGGGTGACTTTCCATGTGTGTGTCCCCGCCTGGTCGCGGGCCCCCCCCAGAACCCACCCTGCCTCACTGGCTTCTTGCAGTAGGAGCACCTCTGCCTCACACACCCAGGGCTCGACTCCCGTGTCGAGCAAGGAGTGGTGGCCCTGTGGGGGGCGGTGGCAAGGGCAGCTACTGACGGTGTGTTTGCTCACAAGAGTCTACGCAGAAATCCGGGCAGGCTGGGCAACCTGCAGGCAGTGACCAAATCTCGGAGCCTCCATCACCTGTTAAGTGGGGACGCTCAGTATCATCTCAAAGATGAGAAGAGTTGTAGACACAGAGCCCAGCCTGGCTCTAAGGACAAGAGACTCGCCTGGGAGAGAAGGTTCCCCTCTGCTAATGCCGTCAGCCCCCTGGGGACATGGAGCGGGACGAGGGGTCCCTGTGCCCCCCTGGCCACTTGGTACTCTGTCTTTTTAGCAAACCAGACGCAGGTCTCTGGATCTGAACCCTCCCAGGTCACAGCATCTGGAGAAAATTATGAGGCCACGTGCTGTCTTTCGTTATATTTGTCCTTCTGGTACCTTCTGTTTACAACAGCCATTTCTCAGACGTGACGTGGCCATTTCTTTTTAAATATGCTGACCTCAGCAATCGTGTCAAGTGGCAGCGAGGTATCCCAGAGACTCCAGGGCCAGGTGGTCCCGGTTCCCACCCCAGCTCTGTGTCCCCGTTGCCGGGAGCCTTCAGGTAGTTCTTGTATGGATGAGAAGAGCACCGGGACCCCCACCTGGCCTGAGGGCTGTGATGGATGTTGAGCACAAAGCACTTAGAGCTGGGCCCAGGGCACAGCCGGAGCAGACATTGTGCAGAGGGAGTCGGGGCCGAGCAAGCATGTTGGACAGACCCGGTGACTTGCAGAAATTACGGCCTGGGAAATGCTGGCCCAGGCCGCCTGCCCTGACTGCCCCAAGAGAGCCTGCTGCTACCTGCTGCCCGGGTAAGCCCCCTGGCAGCAGCAGCGCCTTTAATCTCCAGGCTGGTAAACATGCGATCGGGTTTCCCAGGCTTTGTCCTGCTACTTGGAGCAGTTCTCAGGCCCAGCACCCTCCTCCCACCGCCCTTCCCATCGCCCTGACTCCAAAAGCCCCAGATTCCCTCTGCCCCTGAGCCACGCCTCAGTCTCCTCATCTGCAAAATGGGTGATGACACTTAAGCCTCACCCGTGCAATGGGCAGAAAACTGTTCTCACCTCCTAAGCCAGGACGAAATGCAGAGCTGAATGTCGTTGCTCACTGGCTGGCTCAACCCAGGCGCTTCAGCGGTGCCCTGTGCCCCCCACCACCCACTCTCACCTCTCAGCCCCGTCCTGAGCTGGGAGCGTCACCCTGATGCCCTTCCATTCTTTTCCATGCATCTTCCCTTCCACTCTGAGCATCCCACAGTGTGGGAACCCCAGGCATGGCCTGCCGCCTGGCCGGTGGGCTGGGCAGACAGGCCACTCAGACCTCGGGGACCAGCCACATGGGCTTGGGAAGGGCACTCAGTTCCCCGTGCCCATCTCTGCATCTATAAAACGGACACGTTAACAGTTGCTTCCTCAGGAGGTCATCACGGTGACTTTGCTAGCTCAGCCTGCCGCAGCTGCGTTCGCTGGCATCCTCATCGGTGTGAGTGGAAACAGGGAGGGAGGCCTGCCTCCCGTGGGGTGGTTTTCGGCACTGTCTTTGCCCTTAGCACATATGGGAAAACTCACCCAATCACACACTCTCCACACATGGCCACCTTGGCAGGCTGGCTGGCGCCTCTCACCCACCCGTCGCCATGGCCCCCGGCTTCCAGACCCCACGTGTGGCCAGCTCCTTCCCTGCTAGAAGCCTCTCATGGCACCTCACTGTCCTCACCTCCTCCCAGCCATTCTTCTGCCTCCACCGGTGCCCTGGCCAGCCCTCCTGACGTATGATTCCCCAGAGAGGCTGCGTGCTTTCCCAGCTGGGCCTCCAGCCCAGAGGGCTCTTGGGCCAGCCCTGTCCTGTCACCTGCTGAAATCTCACTCATATTCAAGGCCTCGGGCTTGCCACCTTCCTGGACAGAGCTTGGGGCCCCAGGTCAGCCAGGCCTGCGCCTGAATCAAGCCTTCACCTTGGATCTGTTGCTCCATCCTAGCTAAGTTCCCTTTCTTCCTAAAGCCTCAGTTTCTCTGACTGGAAAGTGGGATTATGCTGGAGACTCAGAATAACACAATTTATCAAGTGGTTCTGGTGCTTCAGGCACCTAGACAAATATTTCACCAGCACAATTTCATTTTCTCTTTCCAACTGCACTGTGGCATAGACAACGACTAACATTTATGAGCAATGACTCTGCTAAGCTGTTCCCAGCAATATATATATATTCATTCATTTAATCTGCAAAACGATGCCAGAGTCTCTCTGTTTTACATGTGAGGAAACTAAGGCACGGGATGGTGAGGTGACCAATGGAGCCAGGCAGTCTTGCTCCAGAAAGTATGTACTTAACGCTTTAGTGACGTGGTGTCTCAATATACCCATGTCAGATGAGGAAACAGACCTAGAGAGGGAAAGTGAGTTGTCCAAGTCAAAACAGCAGAACTGAGTCTGAGGTTGGGTCATTCCAAAACCCACACCCACTGCCCTGTTCTGTGCCTGGCACAAAGCCAGGTACACAGGAGCGCCTCTCCAGAAAGGATTGAGTGGGACTGCCACTGACTAAGGGACTGTCACTCTCCCTAGGAATCTGCACGGTCCTCTTTGGGACTCCTGGACCTTTCTGCCTGAGGAGGAAGTGAGTTATGAACAAAGGTACCTCTCCTACCCACCTGGGGGCTCCTTGATGATAAGGGCTTTGACTCATTCATCCCTCCACCTAGCCGCCCATTCATCCTTCCACCCAGCCACACACACTCCCACTCATCCATCCACACCTACTCACCCCTCCATCCATCCACACCACCACCTACTCATCCATCCATTCACATACCACCCATCTATCCACCTATCTATACAACCATCCGCCAGTCCATCCATCCATCCATCCATCCATCCATCCATCCATCCATCCATCCACCCATCCATCCATCTATCCACCTATTTACCCATGCATCCATCTATCCATCCACGCATCCATCCACCTACCCATCACTCTACTTTCCATCCATCTGCCCCTCTATCCACCCATTTTCCCACTCTCCCTCCCTCTTCCTTCCTTCTCTCTTTCTTACTTTCCTCCCTTTAATCCTGCATCCATCCATCCATCCATCCATCCATCCCATCCATCTTCCATCCATCCAGCCAGGCAGCCAACATCTCTTCTGTGCCAGGCTCTGTGCTGTGCTGTGCTGAGGGCTTGGTCAGTTGTCCCTGGTCCCTAACGTTTAAGATTCACCCCCCAGTAAGAGAGACCAATTTGTAATTTAGTGGCACATGATGTGACAAATGCTATGCAACTGAGGCAGCATGAAGACCAGAGAAGGTGGAGGACTCTACCTCAGAGTCAAGGAAGGAGGTGCCTTTTGAAGGACATCTGTATTGGTCAGGGCTTTGCAAAGAAAGAGAACCAATAAAAAGTATATATGAAAGAGATTTATTTTAAATTTAAATTTAAAAAAATTTAAATATTTTAAATAAATGTATGATTATAGAAGCTGAAAAGTCCAAAATCTGCAGAGCAGGGCAACAGGTTGAAGGCACAGGAACAGCTGATATTGCAGTTTAAGTTGGTCTGAAAACCAACTGCTCAGAGGAGGTCAGTTTTTGTGTTCTATTCAGGCCTTCACCTGATTAAATGAGGCCCACCCACATTTGGAGGACAATCTGCTTTACTCAAAGCCCACCTTTTGAAATATTAATCTCATCCCCAGACCCCCTCACAGAAATACCTAGAATAATGTTTGGCCATATTTTGGGGCAGTATGGCCCAGCCAAGCTGACACAGAAAATTAACCATGACAGCATCTTACACAAGAAAAGGAACAGGGGCTTAGAACATTCAAGGCAGTAGAAACAACCTTTTCATTGGTCCAGAGGCGGGATGTGGCTGTGGACCAATGAGCAATCTACTAAGGACAGAGCGTGTGGGCAGGAAGAGGGGCAGAGAGGCATGAGTAGGTGACTCTGTCTGACACACAGCAGGGAATATTTGCCAAATTCTAGCTGCTCAGACAGATGTGGTGGAGCTGTGCGGGTTCACAGCTGACAGTGCCCGTCCATTGCCCTCCCCCCACCTCGAGGGCGATGCCAGGTCAGAGCCGGATGTGGCAGGCAGGGAAGAGGGCCTGGCAGGCCACTGTGCTCCAGCTGCTCCATCCAGCTGCCCCTGCGTTAGGGCCCCTGTCCCTGCCAACGGGGAGGGGCAGGCCTGGCTGCGTTTCCTTGTGATCACCACCCCCTCACTCTGATCCTTCCCACCTGCACCCTTATGTCTCTGTTTGCCTTCGCTGCTATCTGCACTTTTGTCTCCAGCTGTATCTGCTTCTCCCACACCACCACCTCTCTCGCTATTTTGTTCTCTCTCTACTTGTGTGCTACCTGCTGTCTGTGTGGGTCTCTCACCAACTCTCAGATAAATGAGGCACGTCTCAATGGCTCTGCACCCAGGCATTCAAGCATCCCCAAACAGAGACTATCTCTGGAAGTATCCCAGAGACCACCTTGCCCACCAGCTGGGATAATCGAGGCCTTTTAGTCTTGCCCAACATCAGTCAGCAGGTAAAAGGGGGTAAGATGTGCCTTCCACCTTCACTGACTCAAAAGTGAGCCACCTCAGGTCACCATCTCGGGGTTCATGGGTTCAAGCCCTGGGTCGGGCTCTGCTCTGACAGTGTGGAGTCTGCTTGGAATTCTCCATCTCCCTCTCTCTCTCTGCTGCTCCCCTGGTCTCTCTCTCTCTCAAAAATGAGTAAACTTTAAAAAAAAAAATCTTAAAAAAAAAAGTGGGCCATCCATGGGGCTTCAGGGTCTGGGACCCTTTTTCTCTTTGTCTGCAATTCCTAGGACAGCTAAGCCCTCAAAATAGCAGCAGAACCTCAAAGCAGCAGCTANAGTGGGGGGCAGTTGCTAAGGGCAGACGACATTGCTTGCTGAAGAAAAAGTCCCAGTGCCTCAGAAGTTTCAGGACAGCTGAATGTCACTGGACATCCAGGAAGAGGGGGCTGGGGAGGCCAATGGCGCAAGTGTGCCTCCGTTTCTCCACCTGTCTCTCTCCGCCTCTGTGATGCCTCCAGTCCTCGGAGGCTGGGGGCCTCGTTTGGGGATTTCCACAGGTCCAGGCCCCTCCCTGATCTGCACCCTCGCAGCCAGCCCGCATTTCCTGCTCTTCAGCCTCTCTGGGAACATGGCCTTGGGCAAGTCAAGCCCCCACTGTAAAAATGGGGCTAAGCATCCTCCTCTGGGGCAGGGCTCTGGTGACAACCAGGTGTCAAGTTCCTGGCATTCATCTCCCTGTGCCTCACTTTTCCCACCTATCGAATAGGGATAATAGCACCTGCTTCTCAGAGCTACTGTGAAAGATGAATTCGTTCATTTTTAAGTGCCTAGGATGGTGCCTGGCTCAGAGTGGGTACCGTGATCCCCTCCTCCTCTCGCTTGCTAGTGGGGTTATGACTGCCACTGCAAGAAGTGGCTTCAGCCTCTTGTTTCTCTGAAAAGAAGCCAAATCTATTGCATTCACTCTGGAGAAAGAGCTTAAGGAATTCTGGCCCGCTGATGCTGTGATGTTGCTAACAACTCCATCCAAAGGGCGTGGGGTCTAGACCCTCACCCACCACTGCTGGGGGGTCACAGGCAAGTCCTGTGCCTCAGTTTCCCTAATGGGAAGTAATTTTACCCCAAAACCCTTCCAGCTCTGACATGATTCAAATCTGGAAAATTCTGGCAAAAATCTCAGCCCAGCTATTTAGCGTGAAGTGCCCCAAGGAAGAAAGGAGAAGTAGCCTGAGCTCCTGGTGGGGGACAGAGGGGCCCAGATGCCAGGACTCTTCCCAAGTGACCTCCGTGCTGGCACGGAGGGACACGCAACTGGCGGGACTCCTCACCTTTGTGTTCTTGGTTGGATCAACCTCTCATTGGGCCCTCTCCAGGCCCTCAAATCTAACTCTTTTGCAGGCACCCCCTAGGCTCAGCTCAAATGCCTCTTCTTCCATGAAGTCTTCCGGGCTCTGCACCCCAATGGCTGTCATCCCATCTCCTTGTCCCTCCTGCCTTCCTCTCTCTCTGGTTCTCTTTCTCATTCCCTCCCTCTCTGTTCTCTGGCTCCCTCTCTTTGCTGCTCCCTCAGGCACTTACAGCCATGCTAACCTCGGCACCCAGCCTTCCTGATCCTCCCTTCACTGGCTTTCAGCATTTGCCCTGAAGTCATGCATGTGAGCACCTCCCCCCTCCCCATCCCGACAAAGGGCTGAGACCCACTCACCACTTCTTCCCAGCCCCTATGCAGCCCCTGCCTCCTCTGTCATTCCATCGGATCCCACATCAGGGCTTGCCCAGGGCACATGGCATGCCCAGGGGTCACACAGCCTGAGAGTGGCAGTGCCAAGATCAGACCCAGGCTGTCTGACCCAATTTCCAAGCTCCTGAATCAACTTGCCCTATCTCCCTCCAGGGTGGAGCCCTGTTCAGGCACAATCAACTCACAAGGGGGCCTTCTGAAGGGGGGGCGTCGGACATGGGAGGCAGAAAAGATGGAGGCTGAAAGAGTTAAACCAACAGGGGTGGGGATGGAAGGGGCCAACGGGGCCCTGGGTGCTTGGCGACACCCAGAGATTTCCTAGCAAGGGCCCGCCTGAGCCCTGAGCTGTCTCTGAGGGTGACCTGAATTGGCTCTTCCTGCCGGGTTCACGTTTGTGTCAAGCCAGTGCCTCGTGCCTGAGTGAAGACGTGAGGGTGGGCAGGCTCCCCTGGCAGCAGTCGCCCCTGGCAGGATGGGCGGGGCCCTGTGCCAGGTGCCAAGGGTTGATGGTCTCTGGTGGGTAGGCAGACAGGGGCAGCTGTGGAAACTCTGACAGACGCCAGTGC
>NW_027530006.1:71590-160071 GCF_008692635.1 Crocuta crocuta | reverse complement strand
GGGGGGGGGGGGGGGTGGGTGAGAAGGGGAGAGTGAAGGGGACAGGAGGACGGGGGTTTTCCTCTGGCCCCCGTCCTTGGGGTGACGTGCCTGCATGTCTGGGCCATGAGCTGACCGACCGATTGTGTCCACAGCCACATCCTAGAGCCTGCCTAGCAGGGGGTGGTGCCAGCAGCCAGCAGCTCCGGGCTCCGGGATGCTCACTAGTGGCCCTTGCAGGCTCGCCTTGGAGGCAGTGCTCTGCTCAGGTCAGGGAGGGGAGACACGACTCGCCTCCCTGTAGCCTGGTGAGGGTCTGGGCATCTCCCGAAGCCCATTCCACAGAATCACGGAGAGGGCAGTGCAGTCCATGCCCATCTGCAACTAGATAGACCGCACCTTCCACAGCAGTGTCCTCTGCTCCATCCCGATTCCTAGTCTCCATCCCTGTCGGATTCTCAGTGCCCTTAATGCTTGGTCATGACACATGTCCAGCGCATGCTTGCTGAATGAATGAATGAATGAATGAATGAATCTGAGCAAAATAGCAATTAGTAGAACCATGATATTGTTAAATTTCAGATGTTCCTGAACAACACTCAAGCCTGTCTCTGAGCAGGTACTACAGTTATGCCCAAGTCACAGATGAGGAAACTGAGGCCTAGAGTCGAGTCTGGCTCTCTTATTCAGCATCCCTGGCAGGAGGTGCCTAATGGAGGACAGTCTACCCTGGGATTTGTATGTACCTCCTGTGCAGTGGACAGAGGCCCCAGACAGATTTGGGCTGGGGTGGTCTGTGCCCACTGCACCTTCCCAATCAATGCCATTTCAAGGCCCTTCTCCCGACTCCCCGCCCCCACCGGGGAGGTGACATAGCCCTAGGTCTAACCCAGCTGCATGGTCTCTTCCCCTTTTTGTTCACAAAACCAAAGATAAAGGAGTATGTGAGCCACCTTATTCAGTGTTCAATAGGGTTTTTTCCCGCCACTTACAAGCTGGCTAATCCCAGATAAACTCTTTACCCTCTGGGAGCCTGTTTTCCCGTCTATAATATGGGAACCAAAATCATAATCACCTGGACCAGTGGGAGTAAAATCAGGAACAAAGGGCAGGAGCCTTTCCAGGGAGTACTACAGAGCAGTGAAAAATATACGAGCATGAGTTACATGTACTGACTCAGTGAATACTGCACAGGGAGAAAAGGCAAGTTCAAGAGGAGCTCTTGGTGTTGAACTTATCTGAGGCACAGTTGTGTTAAAATATAACGTTTACGAACATCATCTGTCCAATCTGCATCGTCCAGGTCAGTGATAAAGGTGGACAGGACAGGTTTGGTGGCAAAGGAGGGGCAGATTCGACTGGTATTTTGAAGGTATATTTTGCCAGGTCCTGCTTTGGGGTTGGATCTGTATTTGGGGCAACTGATGTGACCTCACGGAGTTCAGGCTCCTTGTCTGTGAAAGGGGGAGCATCTGTGCATGAAGTGCTGTGTGGGGCAGTAATGTCTAGCATAATACTTGGCTCCCTCGGGCACTCTTTAAGAGGTGGATGGTGTAACCACTAGCATTGGGGCGGAGGTGGAAGGGGGAGAAGCTGCATGGGGGCTCCAAGACTTTGTCCCTAAGCTAGGGCAGCCCCCCACAGGCCCACTAGCAGTTCAGGGCCTCTGCTGTCCCCGCCCCCAGCCGCCGCCCCGGGGCAGGAGATCAGGCCCAGAGACACTTTGCTTCACGGCAATCCCTGCAAATCCCTCCCCACGCGACTCATGGGCCCCACTAATCGGTCATATGGTTGACCCGGAGCACAGAGGCTGAGCCACACAACTCAGTGCCGCCTTTCTCCCACTGTTGTGAAGCCCTAGGCTGGTATGGAGCCCCCCACCCCCCCACCCAGTGGGAAAGAGAAGCCAGCTCCTGCAGCCCAGAGCATTCCAGAGGGCAGACTGAGGGCTAGTGCACCAGCATCTGTGTGCGCTCCCAGCACCCACTTATAAAAGCCTGGGGTTAGGCTTGGCTCTAGAGCGTGGCCGGTCCGTCCAGCTGTGAGACTCTCCTCTCATCCGTCAAATGGGGCTATGACAGTGCCCCCCACAATTGGATGATGCATGTACATTGCTTGGCTGAAGTGGAGATAGCATTATTGTTAGTATCCATCTCAATGTTATCTCCAGGCCCTGTTCCTGACACAGGACTGTAGTTTTAAGCACCAGAAGGTCTGTTTCATCCACTGCTGAATCCCAGTGGCCAGCACAGGCCATGACAATACAGAGTGTGATTAATTGCTTTGTGTCACATAAACGTTGACCTCTCAGGAGGTCCCTGTCATGGTCCTGAGCCCATGATTTGACCCCTCGGTGACACTATCCCCCATCTTCTTGTTCTCCTGGACACACTGATGGTGGACAGGACATCAGGTGCCCTTGGCAATGAGGTGTCCGTGTCTTTTCTCCAGGAGGAGAAACCTTCTCTTAAAACCCCTAGCAGACTTTTTCTTATGTCTCCTTGGTCACATGGCCACTTCTGACCTGTCACTGGCTATGGGAATGGGGTGGCTGAACTGAGCATCCCACTCAAGGTGGACCAACCCAGGAGACATGTTACTCCTTCCTGAAGTCAGAGTTCTCTTGGCCAGGACGAAAGGGATGCCTATTGGGGAGACAGTGTCAGGGGAATCCTTGTACGTTTTTGGAACTGGGAGATAATATGATTCCTTATCTCTTTGTACCTTCTTTTAAGCCTTCCCAGGGGCTTGGGGAGCAGCTGGTGATCTCAAAGGGGACCCATTTCACAGATGGGCAAATGGAGGATAAGGGAGGCAGGACTTACCTAGCCCTGGCTGGACCAACCCCAGATTCTCTGTAAATGGAAAGACTACAAGGACTTCATGGGCAAAATGTCATGGAGGTGCAGGAGAGGAGAGTGTCCATCATACCGGGAGATAGAGCCAAACTTCAAGGACAGTGTAGCACTCGGTGACGCCTGGAGTGCAAGGGATTTCAACAGAGGCTAGACAGCATGTCAGGGGGAGGGAGGCAAGTGAGCAAGGGCAAGGAAGGGTGGGGTACACCACATATCGGGGCAGTGAGAATGGAGGAGGGCAGCAGAAAAGGAGGATACGGTCAGAGTTCAAGGCCACCTGGAGTGTCCAAGGAGGGCCTGCTGGCAGCCAGGAGCCCCTGAAGGTCCTGGTGGGCAGGAGTATTGCAGAGTGAGCTGAGAGAGAGCTGCAGGGGCGAGATGGGGACCAGGACCATGGAGCAGGCTGGCGCAGTGGCAGGGAGCTGCAGAGAAGACCCAGAGGCAGCTCAGGGGCCCAGGGGCCGACAGGGCCATTTCTTTGGGGGAGAAAACCTCTACTTCCTGGGTGATTGGGCCTTCCCTGTGAGATAGCAGTGGCAATGCCACCTCATGAGAGTCTTGTAAGGACTAAATTTCTTAGCACAGCACCTGTCCCTCAGAGGTCCTCCCCTCCCCTCCCGCCTTCTGGGGCACAGCCATTTGCTGCCTGTGTCAGCCCACTTCCTACGTCGCAGCCCTGTGCTGAGGACCACACTGAATTCCTGCAGCCACTTGAGGGGACCGCATGGTGAAAGGCCCTGTCCCTGGCACACAGCTGAGGAAGGGTCTGGCCCTGGTGTCCTGGAGATCGGGGGCCTGTGCACGGACTGTCGTGTGGCCAGCCCAGCTCTAGGGCTCCCGGGACCCGCAGTGGCCTGCGTCAGATGACGCCATCGTGTGTCTGGCCCATTCCCGAGCTGCCTCCTGCACCCCCCATCCCTGCCTCTGCCCCGGCACAGCTTCGTCTCCCAGACCCCGGCTTCCCTCTAACCCCTTCATCCCCCAGCTTCCCCCGCCCCCCCCCTCCTTGCTGGCTTGGCCTCCTGGAGGCCAATGCTAGGTGCCTGCAGCCAACCCCCTGGGGCAGAGCTGAGAGGCGGGCCTGGTTTTGTCTCAAGGAAACCCCACAGCCTAGAAGAGGCACTGAGAGTCTTCCTGAGGGGAACTGGGAAGGTCTGTGGTGACAGGAGATCAGCTGGAAAGAAAGCATTAGGGACCCTGAGGGTAGGGCTGAGGGGTCTCATCCCTTCGGAAACAATAGGGAGCCACCAAAGATTCTGTAGCGAGAGTGACCTGTGAGTTGGCTTTTCCCCAGGGACCCAGGTGGTGGCAGAGCCGGTGAGGAGGGCTCTGTTAGGGGTGAGGCAGAGAGGCAGAGCCACAGTCAGGGGCAGGGTCATTGGCTCCCCATTAGCTAAGAGTCCCCTAGGCTGCCAGGGGGCAGGAGTGGCTCAGGGCTGACCAGGTGGGACACTGAAGCCCCAGTGAGGAGCAGGAAGAGGCTGTGAGAGAGGAGCTTCTGGGTAGCTCAAGAGAGCTGGACTCAGCCCTTTATTGCATAGGTGGGCTCACTGAGGCCCAAAGAGGGCCTGGGCCCCAAGCCCAGGTGTAGCTCCTGACCCCGGGCTCTGTCTACCTGGCCAGGTACCCCCTTCCCTGCCTGCTCCAAAGTCATCAGGACCCTGGTCCTGCTCCCGCTCCCCAGGGTCTGCCCCAGTGGGGAGATGGCTCCACTTCTCTGTAGGCAAAGTGGGGACGACAACGGCCCAGACAGGCTGCCGCGAGGAGTAAAACAGATTGAGGGGGTGCCAGAGCTGGGGTCAGGGGCTGGCACACAGGAACATCCCTGTGCCCACTGTCCCCTCCGTGTCCCTTCCTCCCCTCTCTTCCTTCCTGCCCTCACTCCCACACACAACCCTATCCCCTATTTTGTTTTGCTCTTCCAGATAAAACAGGCACCCACCTGGTCAGGTGTGTTTTATGAAAACAAAGAAGATCAAACCCACCGCTCCCTGGGAGACTTGCCAAGCAAGGGGAGCCTCTCATGACCCCACCACTCTCCGCAGAGCTCCCCCTCCCCATAGGATTGTGCTGCTGGCTCTCACAGCTCCAAGGTATGGGTGAAGATGCAGAAGCCCAGAGAGGTAAGGTCGCTGGCCCAAGGTCACACAGCTTGCGATGATGAGCGCTGGGGGTGTCTACTCCAGATTCTCTGTGCGCCGGGCCCCAGTGCTGTGTCGGAGGCAAGGGCTGGCCCTCCGGGGCATTGTATCTAAGGAGATTTCACTCACGCACGTGCTCATTTATGCGTTCACCTGCCATCTCTGTGTTTCGGCGTGGATCTCACATGTCTCAGACTCAGACAGTTGTGTTTACTTCCGAATCCCCCAGTCCTAGGAGCATAGAAGGAGCCCCTAGACGGAAGTGGAAGAGATACACACATGAGAGAATATTTTGGAACACGTCCACATTCCATGCCTTCTGTCCATCTAGCTTTCTCCTGGAGCCTTGGGTTCCGACATCCTAACCTTGTGCTTTGTGAACCGCATCTTGCCAGTGCCACACAGCTCGTATTTGTGTGGACACATCCGATGGCCCCTTGCCAGTCCTCTTTCACTGAGCTTCCTTTCATCCCACTAAGCCCTCCTTCACGCCTCCCATGCCTTCCCTTGACCCATGAGACATGCCCTCTTCTGATGTCCTTCAACTTCCTGCCCTTCTTCTTCAGGCCCCTTTATGAGTTCTTCTTCTGAAACCCCCTCCTTCAAGGTTAGGGTTCTCTTCTCTCTGAACATACTCTCCCTCTATGTGTTCTTATTAATTCCCTGGACTTGAAAATGCTCGTAAGGATGGCTCTCATGAAGGGCACCTAACCCCAAACCACCAACAGGAGCCCCTCTGTAACTAAGGCAGAAGAAGGGAGCCAATCTCAGGTAAAATAAGATTAGTGGGAAAATCACCAAACCCACAAGACGCTTCACCTTGTTTCTTTTACCTTTGACCACTTAAGAAGTAGTTCACCAGGAGAACATTGGCATTTAGTGGGCATTCTCTCTGTGGTATAGGCACTGACCACCGTGCTTACTCCTCACCAGCCCAGAAAGGATTGGAGTGGAAGGTATGGTTAGCATCCACTGTTTAACAAATACCCCAAAACTAAGGGTCTTAGAACAATAAGGATGTGTTTGGCTCACAGTTCTGTGGGTTGGTGGTTTGGACTTGGCTTGGCCAGTTGTTCTTCTGCGGGCCTGGCTGGGCTCCGTCATGGGGTCCTCACGGCATCTCCTTGGCCAGCAGGCCACCCTGACTTTCACCACCTGACAGCAGAAGCAAGGCCTCTCAAAGCCCAGGCTTCAAACTGGCACAGCGTGGCTCCCGGCATGTTGATTAGCCCGAGCAAGTCAAGGGCCAGCCTTGATTCAGGGGCAGCAGGAGTAGACCCACCTCTTAGTGGGGAGGGCTATAAAGTGTCATGGCCATTTCCCAATCCACCACATGGTATTCTTCATTTTCTTAAAACATGTTTACTTCTTTATTTTGAGTGAGAGAGAGCATGCGCACATGTGATGCTGGGGGAGGAGCAGAGAGAGAGAGAGAGAGAGAGGGAGGGAGAATCGCAACCAGGCTCCACGCTGACAGTGTGGAGCCAGGCTCAGGGCTCAGTCTCACGTGCCAGGCGATCTTGACCTGAGGTGAAACCAGGGGTCGGACACTCAACCGACTGAGCCACCCAGAAGCCCCGAACAGTCTTCATTTTATGAAGGAGGCTGGTGGGGACAAAGGCGCTGTCTACACTGCAGGTCCAGTGCCTCTCCCACAAACCCAGACCCGTGTGCCTTCGAGCGCAGAAAGGCAGGCCTCACCAAAGAGGCTGCTCTGAGGGGTCCCAGGCAGGCCGGTGACAAGTAGGGGCTTGACTCAAGAGGAGGATTAAGGACACTAAATCCCTCCCTCGGGTTTGAAGCCTGGCCAAACCGGCAGGGCACCGTTCCAAGCACAGGCCTCTGAGGGACGAGCACAGCACCTCCCCACCAGGCCGCTGGGCTCCAGCTTGGCCAGTCTGTCCCGCCGGGACGCCGAGCACCTGTGCTGGGCCTGGGGGCCTGCTGGCTGACCGCGGTCCTTGCCCAGCTATCAGGACACAAACTCAAAGCCCTCAGGAACTTTTCCCCCGTAGATGTCCTTAGGGCTGGGGCTCCTGCACCTGCCTGCGTAGGACCCCGACCTTCCTGCGTGCTGCGTGGGCGTGCAGCCGCGGGCACGTCACAGCCTCGGTTTCCTCCTCTGTAAAAGGGGATTGAAGATTACGTTCCTCACAGGGACCGGCTGATGAGGTTTAGGGAAGACAGTATGTCAAGGACCTCTCTCTGGGCCGGAGAGAGGTGACATTGGCTAGAGAGGACACCCAGCATCAGTTACAGCGTAGGGTCCAAAGTCCTCTCCGCAAACCCTCGAGTCCAAATGTGATTGAGATCACACCTATACCGCATATCACATATCACCCCGTAGGGTCCAGAGCTGCCCCTCCTGGCAGCCCACCGTATGTCTGTGGTGAAGTCTAGGACTAGTGGTGCACGGGCTAAATAAAGTTTCTAGATAGCTCTGTAGAATTCTAGTTTCACCCCCAGATTCGCTTTTAGATTTTTGTTGTTCAAAAAATTGCTGGCTGTGGAAATTACGGTTAAGTGGATCATTATAATTATGAGTTGTGATTCTCAGCCGTGGCTGCATATTAGAATGAGCTGGGGAAGGGCGCCTGGGGGGCTCAGTCGGTTGAGAGTCCGACTTCGGCTCAGGTCATGATCTCACAGTTTGTGGGTTCGAGCCCCGCATCGAGCTCTGTGCTGACAGCTCACAGCCTGGAGCCTGCTTCGATTCTGTCTCTCTCTCTCTCTCTCTGCCCCTCCCCTGCTCATGCTCTGTCTTTGTCTCTCTCTCAAAAATAAATAAACATTAAAAAAATTTAAAAGAATGAACCAAGGAGCTGGTTAAAATGCAGGTTCTTGGCCTCACACCAGATGAAAGGACTCAGAAGCTCAGGAGATGGGCCCTGGGGAACGGGCATTTTATTTTTAAGTAATCTCTACACCGAACATGAAGCTCAAGTTCACAACCTAGAGATCAAGAATCACCCACTTCAGGGTGCCTGGGTGGTTCAGTCGGTTAAGCATACAGCTTTGGCTTAGGTAATGATCTCATGGGTCATGGGTTCAAGCCCCACATGGAGCTCTGCACTGACCGTGCCTGGAATTCTCTCTCTCCCTGCCCTTCTCCCATAGTGCGGTGTACACGCTTGTGTGCGTTCTCTTTCTCTCTCTCTGTTTCTCTCTCTCTCTCCCCCTCTCTCTCTCAAAAGTAAATAAGTGAACCTTAAAAAAAATTTAAAAAGAGTAGCCTGCTTCGCCGATCAAACCAGCCACGTGCTCTAGAATGGGTATTTTTTAAAAAGCTGCCAAGCTGAGTGTGACATAGAGCCAGGGATGAACCATACCCTAGAGATTATAAGCCAACGGTGGGGTCGGGAGGGGCTTCACTAGTCTAGGAAGACCAGGGAAGACTTCCCGGAAGGCGGGACCAAGCTTGAGCAGAGCAGACAGGTGAAGAGGGAGAAGAATCTCATCAGCAGAGGGAACAGTATGCTCAAACTCCCTGTGGCAGGAAGACTGTCGGCTGCAAATTACACATCGTAGGAACTGAAGGGTCCCTAGGGTGGCTGGAGCCTGTGAGGGAAGAGCCCCAAGGCTGAGCGGCCTTCTCTGCTTCCTGTCTGGTGGGATTCAGGGGGGAGCTAAGAGACGGGGGTCTTCCCTGAGCACAAAATCTGTGCAGATAGACACGCTGTTCCCAGAGAAAAGCGAGTGGGTGCAAGGAGGTGCTTGGACTCAATAGCCCTGTGGTATTAAAGTGTTTTCAGTGCTCGCTTGGGTGGCATGTACACTAAAGGGGAAAGACACAGAGATGATTAGCCTGTGGCCCCTGCAGGAGGGGACATGCAAATCCGTGAAGCATTCCCTATTTTAAAAATGTATAAATTACTAAAGTGTTCTTATTTTTGTAAGTAATTTTAGTACCTTTTTGTCAAACGAGAGACTTTCCCACTGTCCCAATAATGGTTGGGGGCAAAATGGTGGTAAAACTGGGGGAGGGGGGTCTGGAGTCCTGCCCTCTCTCTGAGCTCCCCCGGGGCTCCCCAGGTTCCTCTGGGACTCTGAGGGGCCCAGCGGGAAAACTCCAGGGAACCAAGGCTCAGAGAGGGGACACTGGGATTACCCAAGGTGTTCCTATTCATGAGGGCAAGGCTGGGGCGGGGTTCCAGCCCCCTGACTCCCTTTCCCATGCTCTTCTGGCCTGGGCAGAGTTCCCAAACCTTTGTCCATTAGGTCCCTCTGTACAAGGGTTTCCTTTGCAACGCTTAGGTTAGGTATGGGCTGAACAGTGTCCCCACCCCACCCCCCCCAAAAATATGTTGACGTCCTACCTCCCAGCACCTGTGAATGTGACTTTATTTGGAAATAGGGTCTTTGCAGATGCAATCAACTTAAGATGAGGTCATTAGGGTGGCCCTAATCCAATACAACTGACCCTTGTAAGAAGAGGGGATTTAGGTTCTTGATGGCTGGCTCCTGAGGATGTGGGGTCCTGCAGGGTGAAGATTTAAATCCCAAGGTCATTGCAAAACGTCTGAAGTTCATTGCCAGGGCTGTGATGGTACAGGAGGAGCCCTACACAGAATCCTCACCATGGATGGGCTTATTGAGGACATCAAGGGACAGCACTACTATGAAAAGCCTTGTGCTGTGAAACCTGCTGGCAGATCTACAACATGGAATGACTCAAAAAACCAACTTGATGAGACCAATTGGGCAGATCAGTGGCAGGGCTGCTGAGGCCTGTGGATAGTAGGCCCAGTGTGAAAATCCCTATCCACTGTCTCCTTTCTTTCTCCAGCCCCATTCTCTCTTACCTTTCTTACAATAAACTCGATCACATATATGCAAGACAGCCTGCATATATCGAAGCAATCCTACAGTTAGCAGTGGACCCTCACCTTTATTACATGAAAGAGAAATTGAGTCAAAAAGTAGTCTAGGGAGGGCACCTGGGTGACTCAGTCCGTTAAGGGCCTGACTTCTGCTCAGGTTGTAATCTTGCAGTTCATGAGTTTGAGCCCTGAATTGGGCTCTGTGCAGAGCACGGAACCTGCTTGGGATTCTCTCTCTCTCAATCTCTCTCTCTCTCTCTCTCTCTCTCCACCTTTCTCTCTGTCCCTCCTCTGCTCACACACTCTCTCTCACTGAAAATATATGAACATTAAAATAAATACTTTAGGGGCACCTGGGTGGCTCAGTCGGTTAAGTGTCCAACTTCGGCTCAGGTCATGATCTAGAGGTTCATGAGTTCAAGCCCCACATCGGGCTCTGTGCTGACAGCTCAGAGCGTGGAGCCTGCCTCAGATTCTGTCTCCTTCTTTCTTTCCGCCCCTCCCCTACTTGTGCTCTGTCTCTAAAATGAAGTCCCTGCCACCCTGCTGATACCTTCATCTCCAGCCTGTGGCCTCCAGGAGTGTGAGAGAACAGGTTTCTGCTGCTTGAAGCCTGCAGTTTGTGGCCGCTGGTAAAGGCAGCCCTAGGAAGCTGATATGCCTTCCTAAATCACTGCTTGCTTCATTTTTTCCTTCAAACGGACTCATTTTCAAACAACTTGCATACATTTTGCTAAAAGTAAACCTCCCATCACTGCTATAAATGGAAGACCACAATCCTTTCTATAAATAGAAGGAATCTTAAAAATAAAGACAATGAGGGGCGCCTGGGTGGCTCAGTCGGTTAAGTGCCCGACTTCAGCTCAGGTCATGATCTCACGAGTTTGTGAGTTTGAGCCCTGCATCGGGCTCTGTGCTGACAGTTCAGACGGAGCCTGGAGCCTGCTTTGGATTCTGTGTCTCCCTCTCTCTCTGCCCCTCCCCCTCTCACATTCTGTCTGTCTCTCAAAAACAAATAAACCCTAAAAAAAGAAAAGAAAAGAAAAAGGACATGAGCAAGTGACAAAGGGTGCTGAAGATACACAGGCACCTCGCTGAGACTTATTGACTTATCCGAGGGATAAAAAGAGAATTGAAAAGAGAAAAGCTGATTTTACCCAAAAATGTTCTCATTCTGAGATATGTCTAATGATGATAGGGGTGGTCATTTCCCCTCCTGCCATCTCCCCTTTATGTTTGAGGAAACTGAGCCCAGGAAAGTTCAGTGATTTGTCCAAGATTGCACAGCATTGATGGCCAAGTCTGGATTTGGGCTGCACTCCTATGTTCTTTCCAGGAAAGGACTCCCCAGTCCCATAGAGCAACCCCGGGTCATGTCTGGAGGGCCAGGAGCTGAGCACATGGATGCAGGGCAGGGTGAGTAAACTCTCAAAGACCAGTAAATAGACACTGCCTATGTGTGTTCCAATCCCACAGAAGTTATAGCCAAGTCAAGTCTGTGCGGGATTATTATTTCGAGCTTCGAGCAACTGGACCTGGGCAAAAATTGGCTCACACCAAGGGTTATAACCCAAGTGATGGTCACAAAATTTTTTTCTTCTTGTTCCATTGGACCACGTAGATCAAAAATCAGGGTCCATGCAGGCAGCTGTCCCACACCTCATCACATATGGTCACATGCTAAGCAACTGAGGTCATGGGGCACATCTCCAAAACCAAGCACCTCCTTCACCCTTTTCTGACCCTGATGTCATCTTCTTCCTCCTCCCTCTGCTGCTCTCTCTTCTCTTAGCTTTGGCCTATGGAAGGGAGCAGGGTTCATAGCTTAGAGTCCAATATGCTCAGATTCAAATCCCAGCTCCACTGTGTGGCCTCAAGCCAGTGGCTCATCGTCTCTGAGATTCGGTGTTCTCATCTGTGAAATGGGTTCCCTCCTCCCTGGTTACTGGAAAGGGTCAAAAAGATCATGCTTGTGAGCCTGGGAGCTCAGAAAATGTTCATTCTCTCCCCCTGCCAGGCTGCAAGAGATGAGTAAGGGCTTCTCAGCACTGTTGTGTATCCTGGGGCCAGTCACTCACCCTTTCTGAGCCTCCACTTCCCCGGGGAAGTGGCCTCAGAGGGTGCCTATGGCCATTCAGAGATAAGGGATTCTGGGATTCCAGGAGTAGAGCCGGGGTGGCCTGAGAGCTGGGGCCCACCCTGCCTGGCTCAGATGACCTGTCCCGAGGGCCCAATCAGGCCAGCCTTGGATCAGGCCATAAGTGGGAACAAAACAGTCAGGGAGCTCGCCTCTCTGGCTTTGTTTATTGTCTGGGAGCTGGGAATATTTTGAATTGTTGTGTTTGGGGAGGGAGGGAAAAATAACCAAATATAAGAAGGCAGCCAGTGAGAGGCCCGGGCAGGAATGCAGAGGAATTAGGCCTGCCTGAGTATGTCTGGGAGATGGTGATGCTCCCAGAGGCCCCAGCACCCCCTACGTCAAGTATTCTCATCTCTGATGAACCACTCAAACTGCCTGGAGAACTTAGTTTTTTTTAAGAGCCCCATGCCCAATTACATTAGGATTTCTGAGGGTGGGACTCCGACAGCAGGACTTTGTAAGCTTTCTGGGTGACTGTAGCCAATGTGGCGAACGAGTGCTCCCAACAACCATGTATCAGGAGCCCCCGAAGGGCTTGTGAAGCATGATTGCTGGGCCCCCAACCCAGAGTTCCTGAATCAGGAGGTCCAGGCTCTGCCTAGGACCATGCATTTCTCACAGGTGCTGCTGCTGCTGGCCTGGGGGCACAGTCTGAGAACCTCTCCTGCACTCTAGTGACTCAGAGGTGTTGCCTGTGGACTACGGGTGTCTGAGACAGGAATCTTGGGCCCCTCCCCAGACCATGCCGTGGAATCTGCATGTGAACAACACCCCCGGGTGACTCTAAGCACTTTGTAGTGTGTGTGCACACAGGCGCAGGACGGAGCTGGTGATCCCTTATGTGGATGTAGATACAGCACCTGTAGATAGCTAAAGCGCCATTCATTCATTCAGCAAACATTTCCTGGGTACCTACCACGGGCCAGGCACTGTTCTAGGCCCTGAGAATGTGATGCTGGACCTGACTGATTCAGCCCTGCCCATGTCAAGGGGGCAACCTTGATAGACAGAAATAGGCCAATAGATACACGAGCAAGGTACATTCATGCTGTTATCCAAGTTAGGATGAAAATAAAACCAGGCCACGGTGCAGCGCTGGGGGGAGGGGCAGATGGTTAGATGAGACACAGTGGTCAGGGAAGGTCTTTGGGAAGGCGACACTGGCTGGCACCGAGGGCTAAAGAATGGGAAGGGAAGTCTTCGGGGTGGGGGAGCTGCCACAGCAAAGGCGGAGCAACAGAAGGAGCTTAGGTTGGAGGGAAAGCCAGGAAACCAGTGTGTCGGGAGGGGGTGAAGGAGAGGTGTGCTAGAGATGGGAGGGGCCGGTCTCAGAGGAGCATGGGCTTCCGTGACCACGGTGAGAGCTGTGGCGTGGCTTAAAGCCGGAAGGACAATGGAGTGGGTCTGAGGACCTTTGCCCTGAGGTGTACATTGCAGTGAGTGAAATGCACATATCTAAAGTATACAGGGCACAGGTGTTCGCTGTATAGGTATACCTGTGCTCAGGATAAAGCCCCCTTCGAACCCTCAGGAGGGTCTCTCCAGGTCCTTCCAGACACCCCCTCCCCCATCCCCAGAGGTGATCCCTGCTCCAAACCCTAAGTTCACTTGGCCGAATTGAGAAGTCCACATGGTCTGTGGTGTGTTTTGGAGACAGCACCCCGCCCGCCTTGGTTTTGTACATCTCAGAGTCCTTCATCTGTTTGTCTGTTTTTCCATTCTCCTGTGGGCGTTACGCAACCAGGATTATTTCCGTGTTTTTTTGCTTATTGTGAATAGTGCTGCCATTCACATTCTTACACAAGTCTTTGTGTGGACGTATGTTTTCATTTCTCTTTGGTCAATGTCTAGGCATAGAATGGCTGGCTGTAGGCTAAGTGAATGTTTAACCTTATAAGAAATTGCTGAACTGTTTTCCACAGTGGCTGTGCCATTCCATGCCCCCACCAACCAGCCGTGGAGGAGAGTCCCGGCATCCCTCTGGCTCCTACGTGGAGATGGGCTGGTGGGCAGGAGAGGAAGCCAAGAAGCCAGGAAGCAGGCCTCTGGGACGGCCAAGGGGCTGGATCTGCAGCACTGTATTAGTAGATGAATAAATATGCACGTGTAACCCCCTCCCCTGAATGTCTGTTCCCTGCCTTGACACCTCTCATCCCTGGGACAGATTTGCCACATTCCTGTCAAAGGAGAGGAGGAAATGAGTCCTTGGAGGCTTGCCACCCACAGGCCACGTCCAACAAGCATTTCCTGGGATCTTCTGTGCTCTGGGCCCCATACTAGGGACCCCTGATTTATGGGTGCTCCCGGTCTGGGTCTCCAAGTTTGGCTGAGGCCCAGGTTCCAGCGAGGGGTGGGGGTGGGGGCAATGAGCAAAGTGCTTTGGGGAAGGGAACCGCGTGGAGGAAAGCCAGAAGGTGGAAAATCTCAGGGCATGCATGTGAAAAGGCCAGTGAGCGCTGTTTACCCCAACATTAGACTGTGTGCCCAGCACCAAGCTCAGTGCTTTGCACGAATCCCCTCCACTTAGTTTTCACAACAACCTGGGGCAGAGAGGTTATGATTAATTAGCCTAGCTTAACAAATTGGGAAACTGAGGCACAGAGATTCCAATGATTCGATCTAGGTCACACAGCCCCAGACACATGATGCTAGGATGTGCAAGCAGGCAAGAGGAGGTTGGGTAAATGGGAAGCAGGTTCCTGAAGGTTCCAATGCTCTGATAAAGCCTCCATAGTTCAGGGGTCCACCCATACACACCCAGCAGGGTGGACACAGGGGGTGTGTCCAGGAGGAAGTGTCCAGGATGGGGACCATTCCACAGTTTCATGAGTGCCCCTTTGTCTCTTCAGGGAATGCCGTTCTGAGAGGCTGACCCCATGACCCTCGGCAGGGCTGGTGCAGACGGATGCACTGCGCTGCCAGAGGGCCCAGCACGGCTGGACCTCCAGCGAGAGTTCCAACAGCTCCGGTTAGTCGTTGGTCACCTGACAGAGGAGACAAATTATTCTCTGGCAAAGGACTAAAGGTTTTGTTCCAAGTCCTGGATCAATTTTATTTTATTATTGCCAGTTGCTGAAAAAAAGCACGATCAGGAACCTTTTCTAAATTGCATTCACTGCTATTAAGGGCAGTGCACGGAAGCCTGAAACTTGGCCACCTTTCCCCCCATGCCCTTCACGAGCTCTTCTGGCAATCGATTTTCATTCTCAAAACAGTCCCGACGGAATTTCAGGCTAGAATGTGGCTTTTGAAGGAAACCTCTGCCTGGGTTTCCTTGAAACTCCCTCCTCGCTGCCAGCGCTTTGGCTCTCTCGGTGCTCCCTGTCTCTCCCTGGAGTTTCCAGCTGCCACCCCCTGGCAAGGCGCAGGCGGCTGGTGCACAGAGCACACCAGGCTTCTCTTGGACTGCTCTTTGCAGGGCCAGCTGGGTGGCATAAATGAGAGAACTAGCCGGGTGGGGACTGTGGCACCCTGAGGACCCCCTGTCCCCCTGCGAGCAGCTGGCTGATGCTACTTGGCTCCAAGGAACGGTGGACAGGCAGCTAACGGCTCGTGGTGGCTCCGCCTTGCCATTTTCTAATGTGAAATCTTTCCACCAGACATTCAGAATTCTAATATGTGAAAACCTCCAAGGTTCCCTTCATGGCAATTAACTCAAAATATTTTAAAGCCAAAAAAGCCCATCTGGGAGCTAGAATCTGCGCAAGGCCCCCAGTTTGAGACCTTTTGTCACCGCAGCTCAGTGAGGCAGGACTCACTGTCCTGTATCATGGATGAGGAAACTGATGCCCAGAGTGGGCGTGCAGACTCCAGTCACACAGCTGGACAGCAGCAGAGGGGGAAATGTGAACTGGGGGTTGCTGGCCTCCACCAGGAGCTCTCTCCACCCCACCCTGTATTTTCCCTAAGTCCCCCCATTTCACCACCCTTCTCTGCCTCTTATGCCACCTTCCCTTGGGATTGAAGTTAGAGCACTTCCTGGCTTCTCTTCTCCTTCTCCTCCTCCTTCTCCTACAGCCCTTCTCCTTCCTGACTTGAGTGTAAATTCCAGCTCTACTACTTACCAGCTGACCAACTTTGGACAAACTATTTAATTCCTCTGTGGCTCAGTTGTCCTTTCTGTAAATGGGGGAGATTAATAGCATGTACTTCATAGGGTGGTTGTGAGGATTCAATGAATTGAAATATACAAATGCATTGAACAGTGCCTGCCATGCAACTAGGTGTTACCTATATGGTTTGCTAAACGGAATGAGGGCAACATACGTTTATCAGGTATCTATTGTGTGCCAAGCCCTATGATGGACCCCAGGACGCAATGAGGGCCCAAAGGACATGGTCCCAACCTCATGGAACTTATGGTCTACGGGAGGAAGGCACATGATTGGACAAGCCTCATCTGTGTGTCCTAAGCTGGCACCATCTGCACTATACCCACCTGCCTGAAGCTTGTATGATCCAACAGGCTCTCCACTGGGCCTGCCTCGGCCCCGGCCCCCCACTCCTCCTATGGCCTCCACTGCCTTCGCTCATTCTCCGTGACCCTCAGCTGGCCCATATCACCTTGGCTTAGGGCCCAGCCACTCTTGCCAACAAGCTTTTCCACAGCAGCTTCCTCCACTCCCCCCTCCCTTCCCCTCAACCCTTTGGCTTAGTCAAAGCCTCCTCTCCAGAGTCACTTAACCATACTATGACCTTCCACTTTGTGCTGTGGGCAGTGACACACGCAGGGAGGCTGACGAGTTCTTGGTTGCCGTCTGCTCCTTCAGCTCACTGGGAAGCCTCACTCACATAGGGAGGGAGGGGACACATGTGAGGACTCAGCTGCCCTCTCCCCCAGCTTTGTTTTCCTCACCTGTAAGGGGTGCAATCACCATGAACTCAAAGGACCGAGCTGAGGAGCTGGGAAGTGGATGCCACCTGGGGTGGCTGGAGGAAGGGACAGCTGGGGACAGCAGAGAAGGGCATGGGAGGCACTGGAGGAAGGCGGGGGAGGGCATGTCTGCTCATCTGCAGCTGGGGGAGAAGGTGGCCCCCTAGAAGGTCAAGATGGAGGCAGACAGCAGGGGGCCTCAATGAGAAAACCAGGCAGAGAAGAAGCCATGTTCTCCAATCCTGCTCCTCAGCCTCCCTGGTCTGCCTTCTGGGGCTGTTCTGGAAGCGGGTGTTATGAAGCTCTTCCAGGCAGTGGCTCCAGGCTGGGCCACGTATGACGTGGGGGGTGGCTCTCTGTGGAGCCTCTATTTCCTCTTTTATCCTCTGTCGAAAAGCTGGAAGGATCCAAGTGTTCTGCACACAGCCTCCCAGGTGCAGAGAGGGAGCGAGTGAGAGGAGAAACTGGAGAGCTTTCGGAGAGGAAAAGGCCTTGCCAGAGGTCACACAGCACTCCTCCTCATGCCCACACAGGGCAGGAGTGTGGAAAATGGTCTCAGAGGAGCCACTCGTGCAAATAAGGACAAGAATAATGGCACATTCCCCATTTTCATTTAAAAATAGTCACAGTAGCTGACACTTGCTTGGCACTTTCTAAGTGCCGATGCCTTTCCGAACTTTTTACACTGTTAACCTTGGATCTTCATAGCAGTTGGAGGAGATAGACTCTATTATATTTATTTCCATTTTACAGATGAGGAAACTGAGGCTTAGAGAGCTCCAGTAATCCCCCCACCCCAACAAAGTGACCAACAGGGGCACAGCCAAGAATCAGAGGGCTGCTGACTGCTTCATATCACAGTCTCAGGTCACTCTCATGCCTCTGGGGAGGCAGCGAGGGCGGGGTTACTGTGCCCATTTTTCAGAGGAGCTAACTGAGGTTTCGAGAACCTGGATGACGGCCCAACAAAAGGAGCAGTGGAGTGGTTTGGGACCTGGCCACTCAACGAGCCGCAGACCCCTGTTTTGAGCCTAAGTGGATGGGCGAGTGTTGGTGGTTGGTGTTAGGGGAGGGGCGGGTCGGGGCAGGGGGCTCTCTAGCTCTTCTTGCATAAGCAGCAGGAGGCTGAGGACCGGCTCTGGGAAGGAATGGGTTTCCTTGAAGAGTGCGCTCTAACGGGGAAAGCGGTGGACCACACGTTCGCCGCGCTGCAGGAGGGTGTGTGCGCGCGCGCTCGGCGAGCCCGGGCTCTTTGTCCGAGCCCGTGCGCGCGTGCGTGTGTGGTGTGTGCGCGTGTATGTGTGCGCGCGTGTGTGTATGTGTGNCCCGGCCCCGCCCCCGGCCCCGCCCCCGGCCCGGCCAAGCTGGTATTTTTCCACCCAGCAGGATGGGTGATGCTGAGAGCTGCCTGCTCAGACAACAGACACGCGAGGTCAGGAAGAAGCCGCTTATAAATTACCGCTTCCTCCGCGCCGCCGCCAGCGCAGAGCTCCGGGCCCTGGCCGCAGCCCCGCTCGCTTGCCAGCACCGAGCCCCGAGGACCGCGAGCCCAGAGACCGAGCCAAGCCGAGAGGGAGAGCGGAGCGCCGAGCCCGCGGGCCAGAGAAGGAGCGGGAGGGCAGCCCCCGGCCAGTGGAACCGACTGCAGCCGAGCGCGGCGCCGCGGCCACCCCAGGTACCCGAGGGAGACGGAGCCGGGCGCGCGGAGCCGCCTCCCTATCCCTGCGCTCCAGCCGGCCCGACCTCCCCGCCGAGGGCCCCCCATTCCGGCGCCCCTTTCGCCACCGAGGGAGGGACGGAAGGTCGCCTCTCCGACCCGCTGGCGGGGCTGTTATTGTTTCGCCAGCCAAAGGGCTTGGGCTTTTCGTGCAGGCGGCAGGTGTGTGTGTGTGTCCGTCTGTGTCGGTGTCTCTGTGTCACCAGGTGTCTGTGTGTATCTCCATGTCCCTGTGTGTGTGTGTGTGTGTGTGCTTCTGAGGGGGGCTGTTGCTCCATTTCTCCAGCAATATGCACAAGTGTGTCTCAGAGTACGCCTGCTATTCTGTGTCTTGGGTTGTGCGCGTCTGTGTGTTCTGGGGTGGCTGTGATACCTGAGTGTGGCAGTGGCGGTGTGTCTCGGATGTGTGCACTTGTGTGTCCCGGTGTGTGTCTGGGGTGAACCTGCTTCTGTGTGACTGTGTCTCCCAGTACCTGGCTGTGCACGTGTGTATCCCAGAGTGTGGCCGTGCCTCCGCGCCCCTGGTTGCAGGCACTTGTGTGTCCCCTCGGCAGTACCTGAGGGAGTGTCCCCAGTGCCTAGGGGGCGGAACAGCCGAGCTGATTCTCCAGGGCAGGCGCCGAGTCGGGAGAGGTGATAGGGGGGCATGGCTCCAAGGGTGCTGCCCGGGTGCCGCGTGCAGGTGACAGTGCCAACATCCAGCCGTCTTGAGTGGCAGGACGGAGGCCCCGAGGGACAGCTGGGGGCCAAATGGGCAGCAGCAGGGACAGCAGGACACATCCTCCTCTAGCCTTTTCTTCTTCCTTCTGAGGGTTCCTCTTTTGAGCAAGAGATTCTCGTCCCCCTCCCACCAGGGAAGCCAGATAGAGAATCTCCCGGACCTCCTCTGACAGCCCCAAAGCTTCAGCCTGTACTGCCGGGGGGGACCTGTGGGCCACCCTCCCCGGCCTTCAGAGGGAGGTGTGTGCTGGGCAGGGCCACCAGCCTGGCTATTTTGGTCGCTGCCTAGCCTCTGCCAGATCCTGGCGTCCCCTAGGACCAGCCCCAAAGGCTTGGGAGGCAGCCCGAGCCCCCATTTCCTGCCTGGAGAAATAAATCAGCTCAGTAACTGCCCAGACACTTGAACGGAGGGTCTTTGGGCTGAGGTTTAGTGGCGTGTGGCTGGCTCCATTCGGACTTTGGTAAATTGGCCCACACTTTGGCACTGCTGGCGTTCAAATAAATGTCAGGGAGAAGTCTTTTTAAATTTTCTTTTTAATTTTTTTCTTGGCTAGAAGGGAGGGGATCTCATCCAGAGCCTCCCAGCCAGAAGGAGTTTATTTTTGTGAGAAAGAGCGGGTGAGTGCTTAGCAACAGCCTGCCTCCCTCTCGACCAGGGTGTCATCCTGAAGAGTGTGGGGTGGGCATGAGAAGGTATGGGGGTGGCGTGGGGGAAGGAATTTAATCAGGATGGTGTGTGGGGGGAAATTAGAGGGATGCCCGAGGGCACTGGCAGAGAACTCACCACAGAATGGGATTGGCAGAACAGCTAGAGTTCTTGGGCCTGGCTCAGCCCCTAGTTGACCTTGTGCAATCTTTTCTTGGCCTCAGTTTCCACATCTGTAAAATGGGTGGAGTAGACTGGTTGTGGAGTAAACCGGGACTGAGAGGCGGGAGCACGTCCCCAGGGAGCTGAATTCAGTTACTGAGCCTCAATTACAGTGTCTTAGTCAGTGGGTGACCTTGGGAGAGTCTCTTGGCCTCTTTGAACCTCAGCTTGGCAGCAAGGACGGCCAATGCCGGCCTCGCTGCGTCCTTGAGGGGATTGAGGGAGATGAGGATGAATAAGCCTGTGGTAAGCTGTAAAGCCAGGCTCAGCTTCGTGGCTGCCGATTAGAGGGTGTCACGAGGTCTCAGGTCACTGTGGTATGTGGCAGGGCCAAGGTGGACTCTTGAGCTTTTGTCCTTCAGGGATACCCTTGTGCTGGTCCAGGATACAGCTGCAGTCAGCCTCCTCTGCCCCGTTCCTCTCCTTCATCCCCTTGCCCTGCAGTGACTGGGTTACCTCTGCTTTGCAGAGTCGGGAGGCCCGAGTGAGAAGGGCCCATTTTAGAGATCAGCAAACTGAGAGCTGCCCAGAGGACTTTGCCTTGATTGCATAGTAGCAAGAGAGGGCTTCAAAGGCCTTCCCTTGGCCAGCCGTGACTTTTGGCCCCATGGAATTTTAGTCACTGATGTGCTGAGGTGGCAAACGTGGACCCCAGCCGGGACCTGGGGAAAAGATGGGACAAAGATGTCCCAGGCCTCAGGGCTGGAGGGTGAGTGTGGACTCACCTCAATTCTGTCCCTCGTTATACATTCTCCCTTTTTTGTGCCTTCTGGGAGAGCCCTGCCACTCTTCCTGAACAAGAGTCAGTCCCCAGGAGGCAGTTGGGGCTCTGTGATGGTGTTTTCGACTCTCCCAACTTCGAAAACCTGTCATCTGTCAAAGGACTTGGGAGCTGTACTCTGAAAGTCTTTGCAAAGTCCCTGAAATGATTAAGACCCCTGTAAATCATTGAACACCTTCCTGTATATAGGAAAGAGTTAACAAATAAAGTTCAAGGGCGCACCAGGATGCACAGCAGGGGGGCAGTTCTGGGTGGGAATAGGGCTGACCTCAGAACCCCAGGGTCACCCCTACAGGTGCAGGCTGGCCATTCACCTCTGCAGAAAGTCGTAAGCAAGAATCAGATTCTTTGGGGCTACATGTCACTCCTTCGGGTTGGCCAATTTATCTTGGCCCAAGTGTTTGTTTGAATTTATGGGTTCTGGGGAGGAGCTGTGGATGTGGACATGCCCAGGGTGGCCTTCAAGTGTAAAAGAGAGCTCGTTTATTTGTTTTGCTTGTTGTTTTGAGAGAGAGAGAAAGTGGGGGAGGGACAGAGGGAGAGAGAGACAATCCCAAGCAGGCTCCATGATGCCAGCACAGAGCCCGGAGTGGGGCTCGATCACAAACCATCAGATCGTGGCCTAAGCCGAAATCAAGAGTCGGATGCTTAACCAGCTGAGCTACCAGGGACCCCAAAGAGAGCTTTTTTAGTGTGCCTCTTCTAGTTGCTTAAGAAACCTAGCTAGGGTCAGTCCTGGCTAGGCACTGGATTTGGGGTAGAATATTGGCTTTCGAGGTGCTCGTAGCCCAGAGGGAGAGAGGACAGTGACCATGGCATCCATGGCACGCTGCGAAGACTCAGGTGACTGGGTGTACATTGATGGCAAGGTCGTAGGCAGAAGGCACTTCATCTTCTTAGAGGAGGTGAGGTCATCTTCTATGACTGGAAGGACAGTATGGGCTGGCATTCTGGGCAGAGGGTATAGCAGGTGCAAAGGCACAGCGGCATGAAATAGCCAAGCGTGATAAGCCTCGCAGGGTCCCTGCTGGCGAGAGCAGGAGCCAGGTGGTAGAGGGGCGCGAGTGCTGGGTACACGGGCTTGAGCTTTACTCAGAGAGCAGCAGGGATAGAAACAGCATCAGCAGCGGAGAAGCCAGTTCAGCCCAGCAGCCCAGAAGACCCCTGATGGTAGGCGACGAACCAGGCTGGGGTCCAGGAGACTGAAGGTGGTCAGGCCCCTGCTGGTCAGGGCACAAAGCGTTTTCTGTGCCAGTGACCCTTGCCCTGAGCTCTTTTCGTAAACACAGGGTGAGGGCCTGGACATACAGTTTAATAGGTACACAGACCATTAACTTGCTGGCTTTGACCTCCCTGGGACATGGAGCCCAGGACTCTTTAGGGTAAACGGTGTCTGTCCCCTGGATGGGGCTTGGGCGTTTCCCTTCCCACCTCACCTGGTCACAGCCTTCGTTTGGAAACCTGAGCTGAGGGGCCGGGGGTTGGGGTGGCCAAGAGAGGGCAGAAAGAAAGGAAATTGCTGTCCTGTTGCTAGAGCCCTGTGAGTCAGCCCACTCCCTTGTAAAAACCAATATACCCAACAAAAAAATCACCCAAAACAATAAAAGGGAAGGGGAGTAGTGTAGGGGGCAGGGTTGGGCAGCGTTAACTCTAATTAGGTGTAGAATGACCCGAGTCATTTTTTACAAATTCACATTCCCAGGTCCAGCATGGACACACTGAACTGATGCCCATGGGGAATCTGTACTTTAAATATTTTCCTGTGATTGAAAAAAAATCTTTTTAAATTGAGATATAAGTTACATGCAGTGAAATGCAAAGATTCTGTTACAGTTTGATGCATTTTGACAGATTTATTTGCCTGTGTAAGTAGCACCCTGACCAAGGTAATAAATAGACTGTTCCCAGCTCCCTAGAAAGCTAGTCGTCTCGTGCCCATCCCTCCCAAAGGCAGCTAGTCTCGGAGTTTTGGCACCACAAATTAGTCTTACCAAGTGTAGAACTTTGTATAAATGGACTTGTGTGGTCTGTACGCTTTTGTGCATGGCTTTTTTCTGCTTGATGTCTTTGAGATCCATCCAGGCTGTTGAGCATATCAATAGCTCCTTCCTTTTATTGGTGAGTAGAATTCCATGGTATGGATTGACCCGATTTTATCCATTCACCTGTTGGTGGACATTTGGGAGTTTCCAGTTTGGGACGATCACAAATAAAGCTGCTATGAGCATTTCTGCACAGGTCTTCTAGTGGGCTTATCTTTTCTGTTGCTCTAGGAGTGAGACTGGGTCACAGGGTAGATAAATGTTAACCTTGTGAGAAACTTTCAAAGGATTCTTTTAGTTACAAAGGTAATACACCTCAAGCAGTATAAAACTGTATTAACTGAAAGTGATTTTTTTTTTTTTAAATTTGACATTTATTCATTTTTGAGAGAGACAGGGAGGCAGAACATGAGCGGGGAAGGGGCAGAGAGAGAGGGAGTCACAGAATCCGAAGCAGGTTCCAGACCCTGAGCCGTCAGCACAGAGCCCAACATGGGGCCTGAACCCACAAACTGCGAGATCATGACCTGATGAAGTCAGACGCTTAACCGACTGAGCCACCCAAGCGCACCTACTAAAAGTGATTCTTAAAGATAATTTAAAAAAAAACAGTGCACTGTAACCGCTCCATTTATTTGTTTCTTTCTCTAATAACAATAAAGGCTGGTAAGATTACACATTTTCCTCTGCATACAGCTTTACCTGTATCCCTCGGATATTTACATGGACATATATATTCCTGTTTATTACTTTCTAGGTCAGTTTTCTCTTCAGTTTTGATTTCCTCTTTGATCTGGGGCTATTTAGGACGTGTCCAGCAAGCTGGCTGTCATTCTGTGGTGTTGTTATCGAAAATGGCGTCATACTGTTCTTGGTTCTGCCACTCACTCTTCAAACAATGGACCATTGTGGGACCGCCGCGCATCAGAACGTACAGGGCTGCCAGGCCACCCTGAACAGCTAGCTGCCTTTGGGAATCACTGACCTAGTCGGGCCTATCTTCATCACTGCAAGTGCTGCCAGCTCCGTGAATAAAAAGCGCCCACCCGGTGACTTTGAACTTAAGCAGGCCGAGGTGAGAAGGGGCTGACCCTTACTGAGCACCCACAATGCCTTTCTGCATTTAAGCCCTGTGCCTGACTTGGAGGTTCTTCCCTTCACCTTTTAGATGAGTTCATCCAGTCTCAGGAAGGTGACTTGCTGTAGCTCACACAGCCAGGAAGTAGGAAGGGAGACAGGGTCCATCCTTATTCTGCAGGCGGCCCTGCAGAGGTTTACTGAGCACCTATTGGGTATCAGGCTGAGTGCCAAGGCCAGTAGGGCAGGGATAAGTAAATAAAACAGCCCCTGTGCTCAAGTGGCTCAGTCTCACAGGAGGGGAGAAGATCTGTATCAGGAAGAGGTTAATGAGCAATTCCAGGAGGCTCATGCCAAGGGCAGGCAAAAGTCCAGGTCCAGGCAGGGAAAAGCATGGAAGGTCTGAGGCAGAGTGGTCCACTGGCAAGGAAAAGTGTGGGGACTTCGAGATCTTTGAGTTAAGCCGCTCATCCATTCTCTGGATCTGGAGAGTGAGGTCTGAGCGAGGCAGATAAGCTATCAAAAGGGCCATTGTTCCCAAACTTGCCGCCCCACCCCCCCAGACTCTATTCAGTGATTATGTTAAACAGGTAAATTTAAGGGCAGTGTTTTTACCTTTGTTTCAAACTCTTGATGGCCACATTGTACTTCAGCTCCTGATTTGATCTCAGCTAATGGGGAAGGAGGTGAGAGGACGAAGCCATACTGATCCAAAAGACCCCCACAGAATCCAGAACGGGGCTTCCTGGAAAGCAGGACCGCCTGGCTCCCGTGTACAGCTCTGGCCACTGGCTGTACTGTGGGATGGTATCAAGGCAATCGCAAGAGGCCTAGAGGGCTGGGGCTGAGTTCTGGTTTTGCTCACTTGGATCCTCCCTCGTCTCTTCGAGCTTTAGCCTCCCCATAAGCAGAGGCTGGGACCACATCTCTGAGGGGAGCCCTAGAGGGGACGTTCTGAGAGCCCTGCCCTTCCCACGGCTCTTCTTTGCACACAGTAAACGTGCCAAGCCCCTCACCGTCATGTTCCACCGCCCCCTTTCTGGCAGAAAGTCTCTAAGCCAAGCCATGATGCCCGTTGCCTGGTGGAGGGTGGAGGGGTGAAGTGAATTTCAGCAGAGACCTGCTTAGTGGGTGAAGGGCACCGGAAGGTGGTGGTCGTGAGGGCTCTGCCCTCTTGCCCTGTAGCCTGTCTGCACCTGGAGATGATGGCCACCAAGTTAGGCCTCATGGAAGACGCAGGCCATGATTTCAATGACATTCATGCTCTCACCATGTGGCACTTGGTGTCTCTTCTCTGGGTGGATATCCCTACGGCTTGAGACAACAGGCTTCTTGCCAGCCTCCATTCCTCCTAGGCACCTCTCTGTGGGGGCATGCCACTCTCCTTCTCAGAGGCCTTCAATGGCTCCCTAGTGCTCTATGAAATCAGGTCCTCACTCCTTAGCCTGGCATTCGAGGCCCTGCAGGATCTGGCTCCTGGCCCGTGTTTACCCTCATCTGCTACCATTTCTCCCCTCTCCTCGTGATTTGGCTGTTTTCTGCTCCGAAAATGAGCCTGGGGCTCTCTTGGCACAGCCCTGCCTCAGCCCACAAGGCCCTTCCTCCTCCCTTTTTTTTTTTTTTTTTGAAAGTAGGCTTCACACCCAACATGAGGCTTGAATTCAAGACCCTGAGTTCAAGAGTCCCATGCTCTGCAGATTGAGCCAGCCAGGTGCCCCGCTCTCTTCTCTTCTTATTCCCCCTCTTCATGGGCCAGCTTCTTCGTGCCTGCTTCACAAAGCTTTCCTTCAGCCCCTTCACTGTGCCGGATACATAGTAGGCACTCAAAAAGGATTAGATGAGACCGAGCACATAATCTAACCTTGCACAGAGCAAGATCTTTGTGGTCCTGCCTTTTATCCATGCATCTGACTGAGGTCACATCAGGGGAGGGAGGGATAGATGCTCCTGCATCCAGAAGAGGGTATAGTACACAGTAGGTGCTCAGCGCATAAGTAAAGACTGTCTGATTCCCTCTCCTCTGAAATGGGAGCCTATAGTTTAAACAACTGAGTGGGCCCAGGCTTGGAAATCATATTCACCCATCACCATCCATATTTATTGGTTCTGGGCCCTAGAGACATGGCAGGGAACCATTCAGACCAAATCCTGTCCCTCATGGAGCTGACCATAAAATATTTAATGAATTATCGCAGTGGCGTGGAGCACCGGAGTCTGGTGCCAGATTAAGTCCTGGGCCTGGAAAAACAGTACCAGTTGCTGCAGAATGGTTCCCCGGGGCCAGCTCTGGACCACAGGCACGTTTTGTGTGGTCCGCACAGAGCTGGATCGTTCAAGACGTGTTTTCAGCACAGGATTTATTTATTTTGCAGCCGCAGCTGGACGTTGTCTAGCATCTCTGAACACACTACCATCCCACCTGGCCACCCCCCTCAGCATGTGCCCCTGGCCCCCAGGTTGCTTCCTCAGGTCTGGCCTGGCCCCAGAGGCATGGCAGTATGGTACCCACAGATCCCTGGGAGGTAGAGGCATTCTGCTCTGCTCATCCAACTGGGAGACAGTGAATTATGAAGGCGGGCTTCGTGTTTACAGCCCTGCTGCAGAGACCTTGGTGTGTTAAGGGGGGGCCATTTGAGGCTGGTGCCGGGGGAACCCGTGGCACACCCCTACGCCAGGCAAAGGCACGCGCCATCCCAGGCAGCCCCGCGTGGTCAGCCTCTGCTTGAATACAAGAGGCAGCCTTCTGCAGAGAGACTGCTGGAAGCCCTCTGTCTGCGACCTGCAATGCTGTTAGGGCATCTTGTTACCTTGGCCGAGCCCGTGAGTGAAGTCTGGTGATCAGTACCTATTCGTTAAGTCCCATTGCAGGGTACAGCTGCCCCCACCCCTCCCCGAGCCATGGAGGGGCTTATCGTTAGTGGAGGGGCTGAGAGGCATGGGAGGAGTTTCCTTCCCTCTCCAGCCCTTCCTTCCCTCTGGCCCGTGCTTGCAGCTCCCCCAAGACTGGGTTGTTGGGACCTCTTGGCTGTGTCCTGGGGATGGTAACAACACAGCAGTGCTTCTCAGACCTTAAAGCAGTAGCGGTCACCTGAGAGCTTAGGATACCCCTTCCCATGCAGGAGGGCTGAGCCGAGGGCCTGAGGTTCTGCATTTTTAACTCACTTGCAGGCAGGGTCCTTGCTGCTGGTCTGGAGAGCATGCTTCGAATAAAGGGGGTCAATTACAGCTCCTGGGCGCCTGGTCTACTTCCTCAACCAGCCCATGTGCCCTGTAAGCATCATCTCCCGAACCATCACAAGAGATACCATGATTTCCATTTTGCATGTGGAAAGTTGAAGCCCCAGAGACAGCAGGTAATTTGCCCAAGGTCACACAGCTGGGAGGCAGCTGAGCCAGGCCAGGCCTTCTGGGCCAGCGTCACCTTGGAAAGGATGCTTGTGGGGAAGCCGTTTTCTACTGAACGGGTGTCCACGGTCCAAAAGCCACAGGAGGCTTTTCAAGGCAGCCAAGTCGGATGTAAATCAGGGAGAGCCCGGGGCCAGCCAGGCGCGCTGACAGCAGGGCAGCCTGAGGCAGTGTGTCAGGATCAGGTCTGGAGTGGGGCTTGGGGCTGGCTTGCTGCCTGGCGTGAGGAGCTGTGGGGGGATGCTCCCAGCTCCTGGACGGCCAGCGTGGGGGCTGCTGGAACCCAACGAGGCTTCTCATCAGTCGTACAGCCTCGTTATTTAGATGAATCCCAGGGTGGAGGGCTGGCCGGAAACGGAGGCAATGGAAGGGCTGTGAGTTGGGACCTGGTGCGTCATTGTTTAAATACAGGTTCATCCTTGCAACCGGGGATCTGATGAAGGGCTGAGGTTGCTGAGATCTCCTGCTTGGTCGGAGCTTTATTTTTGTGCTGGGCACCTGCCCCAGGTGGTTGGGAAGAGAACAGATTTGGAGTTTGGGTCCTCAAAATGTGGTCAAATGGTGTACAGTCACATTGTCACCTGGGAATTTGTTAGAAGGTAGAATCCTGAGCCCCACCGCATACCTGCTGACTCAGACCCTGGGGCCAGGGAGGGTCAGTCCTATCCTTTGCTACAGGTTCTTGGCAGCCAGAGTACCAGGGTTGCAGGGGGACCTCAGATTCATTCATCTATGCCCCACTTTTCTGATGGCCTGCATGTCAAGTAAAAGGGCATGTATAAAGTTATACAGCACATCCAAGGCAGGAAACAGGTCTGGATTCTTAGAGTTGCAAGTTGCAGAAATCACTTCAAACTAACTTTAAAAAAGAAGAAAGAATGAAAAAGAACATTTATCAAGGCTGGATCCAGGTGCTGAGATAGGTCATCTGAGCTCCATTTCTTTCTCTTCATTTCTAGGCTTTTCTGTTGGCTTCATTCTCCTTGAGCTACCCTCAGCTGCATAGGATACCTCCCCTCCCAGCATAGCCATCTCAGCCTAGAAAGGGCCTTTCCCCCAACCTCTCTCTCTCTTTTTTTTTTTTTAAGAGAACGTGGGAGGAGAAGAAAGGGGCAGAGGGAGAGAATCTTAAGCAGACTCCATACTCAGCATGGAGTCTGACGCAGGGCTTGATCCCACAACCCTGGGATCATGACTTGAACTGAAATGAAGAGTCAGACACTCAACTGACTGGGCCACCCAGGGGCCCCCAAAGAGCCTTCTTTTTTCATGATGGTTTTAGCACAAGCCCCTGTTGTCACTCTCACTGTCCAGGCTTGGTCAGGTGCTCATCCTTGAGCCAGTTGTCGCAGCCAACTCACATGCTGGCTAGCCCTGGCTCACACGCCCACCGAGAACCCCTCGGGCTGAGAGCAAGGGTGCATGGGCCTCCAGGGAGAGATGGGAGGCTGTCCCCAGAAGAAGGGGCATGGGTGCCCACGGGCTGTCCCCATGGGAACTAAGTGCCACTCTCCTCCTCCTGAGCTGGGCTGCCCTCATGCAGCTGCTCAGGTCTCACACCGGACAGAATTAGACTCCTTTTTCTGGTTCCCTTAACATTATGCTTATAACTGTGCATTACACACACCACCTTCATCTTTCCCCTTTTCCCCTCTTCTCTTGCTGTCAGGACAGCAGGTTACCGTGCCACAGCACTGACCCCTGCTGCAGGCATTACCCATCTGCCCCAGCCTTTACAATGCCGTGTGAGCGTCTGAGGCAGTGTGTCACATGGGGATCTGGGCCCCAAGACAGGGCTGTCTTGTTCGTTGCTGTGTTCCCAGTGCTTAAAGCAGTGCCTGGCACATAGTAGGTGCTCCATGATTTTTAAAAATCTGTCTTATTTTTAAGTAATCTCTATATGCAACATGGGGCTCGAACTTAAAACTCTGAGGTCAAGAGTTGCACACTCTACTGCCTGAGGCAGACTTAGTAAATTATTGACTGACTATACCTACCCCCACAGGGCCTTGGGCACAGTGGGCACTCATGTGCGCCCACAGGACCCCCGACATGGCAATGAAGTTGTCCAGTTTGGGGGACCCGGAATGCTGTAGACTGCTGGGGTCAAGGTTCTGTCAGGGAGGGGCCCCCTCAGGTCCTGGGAGGAAAGACTGGCCCGCCCTTCCCTTCAGGGCTCTTTCTCCCTCCCATTGCCGTCCCCTTCCTTCTCTGCTATTCCATTTACATGTTCATTGAAATGTGAGATCTTAGTTGATAAGGAGCCATTTCCTGGGTTTCTGCATTTTTATATTCTAGGAAACTAGGGGAGCTTTCCAGAACAGCTCTGCTGGTGGAGTGAGAGGCAGGGGTGGTCTTCCCTTNGTTAAAAAAAAAAAAAAAAAAAGGCTTCTGGGGTCAGTCACCTCTGGGGACCATGTGGCTCAGCAGAGTTAGGCAAATTTCCTTGGCTCGATGATTCTCTGAGCCTCTAACCAGTCAATGAGGTACCTTGTTCTCCAAGAATCTGGGGCCCCCAGGGCCTCCCTCAGCCCCTCCGTCTTGCCTTAGTGTGTGAGCACAGGGAACAGTTATTGACAGACTCAGGCCCAGGACTAGGCTGGTGTGGGGCTCCCAGGGATGCGTCAGGACAGGGTGGCGGCCTAACGTTTGTAGCCCCCAGCCCAGGCTCTTGATGCTGACAGTTTCAGGGGCACTGCACCCGGGAGACCGGTGTGCGTGGGCCCGCGCCTGTGTGTGTGAGCATGTGCGTGTATGCAGGAGCACCTGAGCACCCTGACTTTCCTGGCCCTGGCCCCACTAGGAGTTGCTTTGGCCCCTGCCAGCGTGTGGGAGTCGGACAGTCTCACGTGGAAGGAGAGTCGGGGTCCTGTGTAAGCCACAACCTGACCAGATCTCTTCTTTCCTTCTTTGCTTCTTCTGGTAATAGGTCCAGAACAACAGCCCTTTCTGAGGAGCCTCCAAAACGTAAGTGGTATTGGTGTGTCCCCGATTTGGGGCGCTCAGGAATGGGGAATTGTGAGGACCAGGGTCAGACCCACGCACCTGGGAGAGCCGCTCGGCTAGGATGCTCCAGGACTCGGGGCTGCTGACCCAGCTGTCTCTTCGTTAAACTTTTTAGTTTTACAAAATTGAAAACCTTCAGAAAAGTTGCTAGGATAGTACAGTGACCTCATGTATACCTTTCACTCAGATTGTCCCATTGTTAAGATTTGCTATGTTGGCTTCATGTCTATATATGTGCTATAAAATAGTCACATTAATATTCTATTTTTTTCCTGCTGACTCATTAGGGAGTAAATTGCAGGCCTGATGCCCCTTTACCCCTAATACTTCATAATGTATTTCGTAAGAGCAAGGCTACTTGTTCTCTTATATAAGCACATGCTATTATCAACCAGGACATTTAACATTGACACAATTCTGTTATCTAATCTACAGACCTTAATGACATTTTGCTGACTGTCTCATATTTACAGAAGCTTCCTCCCCCTCTCCCCCCAGTTCAGTATCACAGTGTTTTTACAAGGGGGTTAATGGGGCAGGAATCAGACGTTTCTACAGATGACTTATTTACCTGGGTTTAGAACATCCTTACTATTGGGGCTTTCAAAGTTTCTTCATTATGACGTTCAGTAAGAAATAGATTTACGACAGGATGCTACCAGTGTGCTCCCATGTACACACACACGCACACACACACACACACACACGAAAGTGAAACCAGCGTCATGGATAACTCCCATCCTCACCATCTTTAGGGCTCTGTTATATCATTTTTATGAAGGTGATAGCCCTGACCCTTTAAGTTGATTTCATGGCCCATTAGTAAACTCTGCTGTGGAATTTGAACACTCTGGCTTCTTGGGCAGAAACTTCTCCCAGGGAGGGGAGTTTGGGGGTAGGTAATGTCCTGACCAAGCTCCCACTGGTCCTGAGATGGAGTTTGGTGGATTTGGGGTTACCTGGGAAGCTAGGACTAGGAGAAAGGCCCTGAAGACCCTGGCCATGTCTTCAAGCCATGGCTGCCCATGATGGACCTGCTCCCATCCCTATAATCTACTCCTCACCCCCTCTCCGGGCCACCTCAGCCCCCTGGAGACCTGTTCTTTATGCTGTGACGTCACAAATGGAAAATCAAGCAGGTGTATCCCTGGGGGCTTGGGACACCTCCCTGGCCAGCTGCTGAGTGGGAATGGAGACATTCCGGTCCATGTCAGCCTCCAGAGTCACTGCCATAGTTGTCACAAATGTCAGTATTGGACTGTAATGGCATGCCCGATATGGCCCTGAGAGGTTCAAGGTACAGGAGCACACTTTCCCCTACATCAGTCTTAAGATGTGGATGCTGCTGTTATTTGTGTAAAAATGACAGATACATTTGCTGAGCACTTACTCTGTATCAGGTACCACTAGGCACTTTACAGACTCCTGCAGTCTTGAGAGTAGCCGTTCTGAGTTAGATATGGATATTAGCTCCACTGAATAGGTGGGGAAACTGAGGAGAGAGAGTTGAATTGACTCCCCCCAAGGTCACCCAGCTGGGAAGGATTTGAACTCCAGGTTTTTGACCCTGGTGTCCACACCATCCAGCACTGCTCTCCCCACCCCTNCCCCTGCCAGTCCCTTCCCAAGGCCTTGCACTGGTTAATGAGTAGCCCGGGGCAGCCTGGAAGCCAGAGGCCTGTGGCCAAAGCTGGAGTCTAAGTTCTGCTTCCAGATAAAGAGTCTTGTGCAAGGGGCCCAGCCCCCATCTGGTCTGCTGGCTTCATAGGCAACAACGAGTCCCCGGTTCTCTCCTCCGAGATTTGCTGATCCATCCCCACTTGGTGGGAACCCATTTCACAGGTGAGCCAGTGGAGGTGGAGAAGCGGGTTTGCTCTCAGGCCTGTATGACGCCTCCTCCACGCAGCCCTTTAAGTTTACTTTTTCTGAGAACAGAAGCTGTCCCCTCTGTTCGGGCATGCAGGTGTGGTGTGGCCCTCCTCCCTGAGCCCTCCAGGTTCCCATCTGAGAAATGGGATGCTAGTTGCTACTCACTGCCCCCCCTCCCCCCACACACACTGGGCGTGCACAGCGGGAGGTGATGGAGGGCCGGCTGGTTTCAGTTGTTTCGCAGACTGCGCTGTCAAGGAAATGGCCCAAACAATCATTCCTGACATGCACAACCCCTCTAGTGGAAAGTCTGGGGAGCTGGAGGGGCAGATAGTCCTGGGTTCAGATTCCGTCTCTGTCCTTTGCCGGCTGTGTGACCTCAAGGGGAGAGTCCCTGAACTCCTCGGAGCCTCAGTTTCCCCACCTGTAAGATGGAGCAATAAATGCGCCCAGGAGGACTGGAAAGACCGCCCGTGTGGTGCCAGGGGTCATGGTCTTTTTGTCGTCATGGTGGAGGTGTGGAGCACTTGACAGGCCTCACAAAATCAGCCCAAGCATCCCTGCATGTTCTAATTTCAGCTCCCTGGCCGGAACCTCCCTGGGCTTGCCAAAAGAATTCCCGGGGACCTGTGTCCCCTCATCACCCCTCCCTAGAGGAGCCCAGGCAGTGAGAAAATGGTATTTACTGTTTGTTTGCCCTGATCATAAAAGTGAACATTTTTTAAAAATTTAAATATATGTGACACAATATTATGTCAGGTTTTTTTAGACAGTTCTTTTTCTTTTTTAATGTTTATTTATTTTTGAGAGAGAGGGACAGAGACAGAGCATGAGCAGGGGAGAGCCAGAGAGAGAGGGAGACACAGAATCTAAAGCAGGCTCCAGGCTCTGAGCTGGCTGTCAGCATAGAGCCCAACACGGGGCTCAAACTCACGACTGTGAGATCATGAACTGAGTTGAAGTTGGAGACTTAACGGACTGAGCCTCCAAGGTGTCCCACAACATTGTATAAGTTTAAGGTGTTAAATGTTTTAATTTGATACATTTATACAGCGCCATGGTGTCACTATAGCCTTAGCTAACACTGCTATTGGGCCACGTCATTATTATTTCTTTTAGTGTTGGGAGGTAATGTGTTGTATTTTATTTATTTATTTATTGAGAGAGAAAGTGAGCACACAAGCAGGGCTGAGGGGCAGAGAGAGAGTGAATTTTGTTTTTTTAATTTTTTTTTTAACTTTAAGAGAGAGCACATAGAGGAGAGGAGCAGAGGCGGGGAGAGAGAGAGAATCTTTTTTGAGAGAGAAAGTGTGTGTGTGTGCATGGGGGGTGGGGCAGAGAGAGAGAGAGGGACAGAGGATCTGAAGCAGGCTCTGCACTGACAGTAGTAAGCCCGATGTGGAGCTTGAACTCAGAAACTGTGAGATCATGACCTTAGTGAAAGTCAGATGCTGAACCGACCGAGCCACCCAGGTGAGCCAATTTTTTATTTTTATTTTTTAAAAAAATTTTTGAGAGATAGAAAGAGAGACCATGAGCAGGGGAGGGGCAGAGAGAGAGGGAGACACAGAATCCAAAACCGGCACCAGGCACTGAGCATCCGCACAGAGCCCAATGTGGGGCTTGAACCCACGAACTGTGAGATCATGACCAGAGCTGAAGTTGGCTGCTCAACTAACTGAGCCACCTAAGCACCCCCCCTTTTTTTTCTATTTGAGAGAGAGAGAGAGAGAGAGAGCTTGTGAGTGGGGGTGAGAGGCAGAGGGAGGGAGAGAGAGACAGAGAGAGAGAGAGAGAGAGAGAGAGAGAAAACCTTAAACAGGCTTCACGCCCATCAGGGAACCTGACTCTGGGGGCTCAATCTCAAGTCCTTGAACTGAAATCAAGAGTCAGATGCTTAACCGACTGAGCCACCCAGGCGCCTCAGTAATATATTTTTAATACAGAAAATTTGGAGAGCACAGAGAAATCAAAAGAAGAAAATGTAATTTATCTCTGTTCCAGCCATCCAAACATAACCATCTAACAGTGCATTTATAAACGTGTGGGTAAATATACATTATTTAAATGTTTCCTTTTCAAGTTGAATTCACAGTGTAGCCATGTTTGGGAGCCAACTTCCCGCCCCCACCCCCTAACATATTTCTAAGCGTTTTTCTGGGTTTTTGGTCTTCTAAGTCAGGGTCAGCAAGTTTTTTAAAGGGTTGGATCGGATGTATTTTGGGCTTAGGGGCCATGTGGTTTTGCCTCCACTGATCTCAGTGGGGTTTGTCTCGCCTCTGCGGTTGTAGCCAGAATGCAGTCTTAGACAATATGCAAATGAGCAGGTGTAGTTTCATGCCAATAAAACTTTATTTATAAAAACTAACCTGCTAGATTTGGCCCAGGGGCTGAGGTTTGCTGATCCCCGCCCTTTCTTAATTTGTTTAGATTTGCTTGAGTAAACCATCATTTATTTAATTAATCCTATAGTGATGAGAGATTGGCCGTTTGTAGTTTCTCTTTCATGTAAACCACTCTGCTGTGAACATCTTTTTTTTTTCTTTCTATTTTTAATTGTGGTAAAATATACATAACATAAAATTAACCATCTTAACCATTTTTACGTCTACAGTATAATAGTGTTCAGTATATCCACATTGTTGGGCAACCAATCTCCAGAACTTTTTCATCTTGCCAAACCAAAGCAGTGAGCATCTCTGAGTGGGCATCTTTACACACTGGTCTGTTTCAGAAAATTGGAATCGCTATCCTAAGTGGGGGGGTGCGTTTTTATAGTGCTGAGCACATGCTGCCGAGTCACTGATGCTCGGAGATGGCCCCAATTTTAAGCCTTTGCCTATCAGCAGTGACAGTGTAGACGCATCAAGAGGGAGAGATGCCCCCTCCCTGGGGAGGGAACAGCAGTTAAGGAGCAGTGGACTTAAAACAACTCCTCCCAGATGGAGTGCCTGGCGTCTGACTTTGGCTCAGGTCATGGTCTCATGGTGTGTGAGTTCAAGCCCCATGTCAGGCTCTGTGCTGACAGCTCAGAGCCTGGAGCCTGCTTCAGATTCTGTGTCTCCCTCTCTCTCTGCCCCACCCCTGCTTGCACTCTCTCTCTGTCTCTCAAAAAGGAATAAACACTTAAAAAAAAAAAAAAACAACTCATCCTAGAGAAGCAGCTCCCAGGCTGCTAGCCTTCCTCTGTTGGGAAAGAAGAGAACAATTCAGTAAACCAGATACACTATGAATACCCAACCAGATTCAGGGGTTTGAAAAATATACCCTTTAGAGAGAGGGGATGTGTGGTTAAGACCTCAGCTCATGTGTCCAGATGACATTGGCCAATGACATCTGGGTGTCAGTGTCATTTGGCCTTGGCCTTGACCTTGCTGTGTGGCCCAGGGCATGTCACTTAACATCTCTGGGACCTAGAGTCCTCTCAAAATAGACCTGATGTAGAATGATTTAGAGTCTGTCCTCTGGTTGGAGGATCATGGAAGAGAAACTCTGAAAGTTCTTAGCACAGCGACTGCACGCAGCCCTCGCTCGTTACACAGTGGTGATAATTACCATTCTTACTATCCTGGTGTCCATTGCTTCTAGCACCTCTGTCAGGGCTGTCTGCATAAACGGACAATAATAGCATGTGTGGCCCTTTGCAGTTAGTTCTCAGAAAGGTTTTCCATCTGTAATACTCACATTATTTTATAGTGTAGTTATTACTGTCCCCATGTGACAGGTGAGAAATTTGAGGCTCCAGAGGCAGTGGCCGACCCCAGGTCAGCCGTGTGTCTTTGCTGGTGGTCGGTTCCACACAGCAGCTGCTGGGAGCTGGGGCCTCTGGACGACCAGGGCGAGCAGGAGCCTCCTCCTCTGGCCTCACCAATGTGGGAAAGCTTGGGCAGTCAGGTGGGGGGAGAGAAGATTCCCTAGCTTATTTTCCTGTCTTGGCTCTTGGCCCATCGGATGGGGTTTTTTTTCAAGGAGAAATGTTATGATTCTAATGAGGGGGTTTTCCCTCTACACCACCAAGCAATTCTCCAGCACTGCTGGAAGTCTTACCTTTTAACTCGCTTCTGACACTATCTACCTGGAGATAGCGTCAGATTCTGCAGGTTAATGATTCAGTGGCCTCTCGCCACCCCAACTCCCACCTATACCTGTGCTTTCGCCAACTGGCTATAAATTGGAGGTTCCCACAATCTCCTCCTTGGGTTTGATTAATTTGCTCACAGAACTCAGAGAAACATTTTGTTGACCAGATTAGCGGTCTGTTTATTAAAGGACATAACTCAGCCAGCCAAACAGCCACATGGAGGAGACGCATAGGGCGAGGTACAGGGACGGGGGCCCAGAGTTTCTCTGGTGCCTCTTTCCCCAACTCCATGTGTTCATCAGTCTGGAAGCTCTCTGAACCCCGTCCTTTTAAATTTTTATGGAGGCTTCAAAGAATAAAATAAAATAAAATAAATTTTTATGGAGACTTCATTACTTAAGCGCGATTGATTAAGTCCTTGGCTGTGGGTGATTTAACTCCGTCTCCCATTCCTCTCCTTTCCCTCTCCTTTCAGTGGAGGTCAGAGGGTGGGGACTGAAACTTCCAACGCCCTAGCCACCAGCCCCCATCCTTAGGTACTTTCTAGAATCCCTCGTTAACATGACAAAAGGCACCTTTGTCACTCTCCTCACTTAGGCAATGACAAGAATTTTTGGAGCTCTGCCAGCTTTGGGGACCAAGACCATATAGATATATAGATATATAGATACATATATNATTTTTCCGGAAGCTGGCGGGGCATTTCAGAGACCAGAGTTGTCCACCGACGTGAAACCTGGCTGGGGTTTCCGGGACATGTTCCCATCTGTCAGTCTGTTCTCAGCCTGCAGATAAGTCCAGAAACCCAGGCCTGGATTTCTGGATTCCTAAGGCTGCAAACAGCTCTGGGTTTGGAGGGGCTGGCTGCCCGGAGCACCCCTGAGTCAGTCTTCTGACCTAGTCTCCCAAAGGGGCCCCCATGGCGCCATCTTTATCTACCCACTTCCCCACCAACTTCCTGGAGGACCTTGGACACGTCACTTGCCTTCTCTGGGCCCTTGTTTTCCTCCTGTGTAAAACCAGGGTCTGGAATCATTTTTCCGGGGAACTCCTGGGTAGCAGTGCCCAGCTTTGGATGTGAGCCTCAGCTCTGCTGTTTAGGAGCTCGCTGTGATGGTCCCCTTCCCTAGGCTCAGTGTTCTCTATAAAGCAGACATCAGTGCACATGCCCCATAGGGTCTTTCGTGTGCTTCAGGGCTGCCCCCCCTCCAGCCTGGCAGCTTGGTAGCACACCCTCTGTCGTGGCTCCTCGTAATAGATTTTCACTCCTGTGCCATATGCCTTCATCCCGAGGAGTAGCCAGAGGCAGGTTTTTTTTTTTTAATGTTTATTTTTTTGAGAGTGCACACTTGTGTGGGGGAGGGGCAGAGAGAGGGCACAGGAGTGGGGGAGGGGGAGAGAAGGGGACAGCAGGATCTGAAGCAGGGGAGGGGCAGAGGGGGGAGGGGCAGCGAGATGGAGAGACAGGATCTGAAGGGAGCTCTTGCACTGACAGTAGAGAGCCCGATGCTCAACTCAGGCACCCTGAGATCACAACCTGAGCCCCGCCCCCCACGGCACCCCTGCCAAAGGCAGTTTTTAATGGCTCCTCTGCTCTTCATCCCCAGCCGAGCTTAGTTCCCACATTACCTTGCACACGAGTAGAGATTTGTGTTTTCAGGTCGAGTTCTACTGTCTCTTTCTGTTTGATTCCTTTCTAGTCTTTTCTGGGTGTCCTGCCTGTCCTGACCATGCCTGCAACATGAGAGCTTTCTTTCTTTTTTTGTTTTTTTAATTTTCATTTTTTTAAATTTTAGACAGAGGGTATACGATTGGGAGAGAGAGGTAAAAGGAGAGAGAGAAAGAGAATTTTTTTTTAAGTTTATTTATTTTGAGAAGGAGCATTGGAGGGGGAGTGAAAGAATCCCAAGCAGGCTCCATGCTAATAGTGCAGAGCCTGACATGGGGCTCCAACCTACCAACCTCGAGATCATGACCCGAACCAAAATCAAGTCAGATGCTCAATGGACTGAGCCATCCAAGCGCTCCATGAGAGCTTTCTCTTGTCTATCAGGTTACTGAGGCCCAGAGAGAGACCATGTTTGTTTGTTTGTTTTTAATTTTTTTAATGTTTATTTTCGAGAGAGAGACAGGGCGTGAGCTGGAGCAGGGCAGAGAGAGAGGGAGACACAGAATCGGAAGTAGGCTCCAGGCTCTGAGCTGTCAGCACAGAACCTGACACAGGGCTCAAACCCCCAGGCTGTGAGATCATGACTTGAACCAAAGTCGGTCACTTAACCAGCTGAGCCCCCCAGCCAGCCACGCCCCGAGACCATGTTTTAATAAGGACTCTAGGCTGGCTTCTGACCCATGGGAAGGATGCCGTGATCAATTAGCAATGTCTGTCAGGGGGCAGGATGGGTGGATATGGCATTCGGGGCATGTGAGGTGAGAACTATAGGACATCCTTGGGATTGGATCCCTGCTCAGGTGAGAAGCTTCCTCTGGGTGGGAAGAAAGAAAGGAGCACACCTGCAGCAGAGTGCAACCCTTCCATCCCAGGGTATTTGTTTCATTTGCACTCAGGTTGAAGTTTTCAGACCAGACGGCCAAAGTATTTGATCCCTTTTATCTCCTGGGTGTTATATTTTATGCTGGATTCCGGGGGCGGGCGGGGGACAGTGACAACAGGGATCCCCCAGACACTCTGAGTGAGGTTGCTAGATAAAATACTGGGCATCCAGTTCAGTTAGAATCTCAGCTCTACGGTGAGTCCCTGTGCAGTATTTGTCAGTCTGGCTGGCTTACCTTGCAACCTCCCTGATCCAGGCCATTCCTACAAACTGGGCTGAACCGCTGCTTGAGCGAGGTTGTGGACAGTCCCCAGGAGCCGTGCCTCATCCAGCCATGGCCCTCCTTGCGGGGAGGCTCTGAGATGTGGCCTCCTCGGGCATCGGCGCCCTCATCCGGGCACCCTAAGGGTCTGCCTAGTTGACTCACAAGGTCTGGTTCTGACACGGAGATGCCTATTGACCTCAGTGACGCCCCAGACTTTACAGTTGCTTCTCAGCTGAGCCATGAGACAGGCCTGTGACAAAGGTCTGATGTTCTCTGTGTCACGGGTGAAAAAGCCAGCCTCAGAGAGGTGCCTGGCAGCACTGCTGCAGCCACGCAGAGAATGTGGGAGACGGGACTGGGGTGCTCTGTTCCGGGCCCAGGCTCCCCGCCCTGCCCTCCTTCCACAGGGTGCTGCTCTTTTCTAGATCATTCCCTCCAGACTTTCTCCCATCCTGTGAGGATCTCACAGCTGAATGAACAGAATCACTTAGGTAGCATTCCTTTGTTCATTCACTCACATGGTGAGCATTTGTGGAACACGCTGTATACCAGGCCCAGTGCTGGGCAGTGGGCACAGAATGAGGAACAAGGCCAGAAGGAAGAGATGTCACAGATGGTCACAAAAACCACTGTTCGGTTGCAGAGTGGAATGGGGGTTCCAGTCCATGTGCATAACCAGGTCTTGTCTCTGGGTGGAGGGGAGAAGCAGTCTGGGAACATGAGCTGCTTCTCTGAGCCCGTCTGCCTCCATCCTTCCTCGTGGTGAGCTTTCTGAGGCTCAGAGAAGTGCCGTGACACGCCCAAGGTCACATGGCACCTTGAGACCTAGGGCTTCCACTCCTCCCATAACCACCCAGGGCTGTCGAGAGAATAGTCCATGCATGCTCTGCTGCTTCCTGGCTCTGTGACCCCTGGCCTGTCCCATCTCCTGCCTGGGTTTCGGGTGCCCCATTTGTAAAAGGGGGACTGTGGTGCCCACCAGGCTAACTGGCAGCAAGGAGGAGAAAGCAGTTTGATGTATTCAAAAGCTTGATGCAAATATTTCTTATTAAGGTGTCTTAGTAAGTATAAATGGTTGTATTAAAGTACTTTCCGGGGTGATTGAGTCACATTACATAGTCCAGACATCCAGGACTACTTTCAGGGGTGATTGAGTCACATTACATAGTCCAGACATCCAGGAACTTCTCATCTGAAAAGAAACAAAATTAGAAAAGCTGCAGCAGCTCTGGAAGGCCCCTGGGGCCCAGGCGGCTTCTAGGTACTGGCTCCCATCCTTCTCTAGCCTTGTCTGGGATCCCAGCGGATCCCCACGTGGCCAGGCCTGGATGCGGGCTTCTGGGGAGACAAGCCACCCCCATTTTCCTTAAAAAATTAATTTTATGGGGCACTGGGTGGCTCAGTCGGTTAAGTGTCTGACTTCGGCTCAGGTCATGATCTCGTGGTTTGCAAGTTGGAGCCCTGCACTGGGGCTCTGTTCTGTCAGCTCAGAACCCGCTTCAGATCCTCTGTCCCCCACCCCCACTCCTCCCTTTCTTATGCTCCCTCCCTCTTGCTCTCTTTCAAAAATAAACATTCAAAAATGAATTGTATTTTATATTCATAAACTATGTGACGGGTGTTAGTGACACAAATATAAATAAGACACAGCCTCCATTTTTTAGGATCTTACAATCTAGTGAGATACATGCGAAGCTATAAATTACATGAAAATTGAGTGTGAGCTTTCTTTTCCTGTCTTACTGCGGAGCGGTTGGCATACATCACTGTACCAGGCCTGCGGCCTGATGGCTTGCTTCACAGGACACTGGGACGTGATCATCATGGGCTCTCTTGCTCTGTGTCATCTCAGATACATCCAGTGGCTCCGTAAGGTCATGGTGGGGCAGACCTTTCATTTTCCCTTTGGCCTTTATGGTCCATTTGAGAAGTTCGTATGTTTTCAACCTCTTCCAGCCCTGCTGAGTGGGGGAAAGGCCCAGACAAGAATCTCTGATGTCAGGGGAAGTTTGGGGAAAACCTGTAAGCATCTGAAACCTGAGAGTTGAAAGTCTGTTCCTTCAGTCATCAGAGAGGTGCTGTGGGCCCTGGCCGTGCCCTGGGGACCCAGAGCCAACCTTACCATGCCCAGCCCAGGAGCTGCTGGGCCGGCGAAGACGCAGGTCACTGCAGTCGGTAGGGTCTCCTGAAGACACTGTGGGCAACAGGGTGCAAAAAACTTTCCCAGAGGCCTCGGAATGACAAAAGCATGGCAGGCAGACGCTAGACAGGAAGGGCAGTACCGGGAGAGGCAAGCAGCCCTGAAAAGGGAAAGCCGAAAGCCTCAGGGAAAGCCGCTCCAGATGCTACAAGTGGTGTGGCTTGGCTGTGGCTTGGCTGCCATGTCTGGTTCTGGGGCAGAGGGCAGAGGAGAGGAGCCGGGTGGGAGGTCTCAGCTGGCGACCCTGAATGCCCTGCCGAGTGCTTGGTCCCAATCCACTCTGGGGAGGCAGCCTGGAACCAGAAGTCCTCATGTGAGGCTTCCAGGTCCCCCCTTCAAAGGCACTGACTGTTCAGTTGTTTTGACCACAGGCTTCTGCTCGGGAAGACAGACAGCCCAGTCCAGCCCTCACCCAGACAGGGCTGCAGCAGCACGCACGAAGTGCCTTGGGAAGGCTGCTCGTTCATTTGACACAGGACAGTGGACCGGGGAACTGTTTATTTCGTATTTGCTCCTGGGTGCTTGTTTCCGCCTCTCCCCGCAGCACTTAGTTGCCGGGTGATAAGGAGGGGCGGAGTCAGTGTTATTGATGAACAGCGTGAAAGGTAGCCTTTCTTCTAGCCTTTCTTCCCCAACCTGGGGCGGACCCTTTCTCCTGAGAGCAAATCCAATCGCGTATTGTACTTCCTCCTGCCGGCCCTTGTGTAATTCGAGAGGGCCCATTTTACAGATGATGCAACTGAGGCCTCAAGGGGAAGTGACATTCCTGAGGTCACTGCTTGCAGCTGACAATTGACAGACTTAGGTTCCAACTAAAATCTTTTAAGGTGACGCAGCACGGGCAAAAGTGGAACTAGGCAGAGCGTATTTGGGGAATGGGGCCTCGCAAGGGGCAGTGCCTACTGGGGAATTCAGAGAGCAAAGCTGGAGAAGCCAGGAGGGTCCCTCCTCTCCACTGACAGCATCGGGGAGGAATTATGTAGCCATTTAGGGGTCGGCAGGAACCGACTGACCAAATAAATAGATGAGTCAATTAAAAAGGACGGATTTCTTGACTATTTATAGGTGTGGCCTAAATCTCAGGTATCCTTGTCCCCAAGGAATAAAAGGAGACTTTCTGATCAGCCAGGCTCTCTAAAGGGTGAATAAGCTGATTACGTCCTGGGCTGCTGCGGGGGATGGGACTTCCCAGGAGTGTCAGGGTGAGAGGAGCTCCCAGGAGGTGGGGCAGGGACGCTGTTCTTTGGACTCGTCCCTTTCCTCTATAGGTTCATTATTAGCCACACCCTAGACTTTAGCCACATTATTAGCCATTAGCTACCTAATTGCTCTCTCGGTGGTATGAATTGCAATAGTTAACAGTTCTTCCTGGCCTGAGGGGCCAGTATTTAGTCACCCCAGCACATATACATAATTAAAAGGAAAGATCCTTGTAAAGCATGTAGCACAAAGCCTCAGCAAGGTGGATGTTTTTGTTACTGCCATTTTTTAAAAATTTATTCAGAGAGAGAGAGAGAGAGCACGCACGCACGCGAGCAGGGCAGGGTCAGAGAGGGGAAAAGAGAATCCCAAGCAGGCTCTGCACTGTCAGCATGGAGCCCGATGTGGGGCTCAAACTCACGAACTGTGAGATCATGACTTGAGCTGAAGTCAAGAGTTGGATGCTTAGCCTCCTGAGCCCCCCAGGCATCCTTGTTACTGCTGTTTTATAATTGAGGCTGGCCCAGTCAGTACCTGTGATATGGGCCCAGTCCAGAGACCTGGACTCTAATCCTAGCTGGTTAATTTGCAAAATGACATCCCTACCTCCTGCCGGCCTCAGTTTCCTCCCGCGTCAGGTGCAGAGGGGGCCCTCCTGGTGTCAGAGGTCATAGGAGATGCCCCCGAGCCCAGTGGTTGAGGACCCAGGATTCCACAACCCTGCCTGTGCAACTTTGGTCAAGTCACTCAGCCTCTGAGCCTCAGATGGGGTAAGATTCCTCATCCACAGGGTGGTTGGTAAGGACTGGGTGAAAATACCTCACCCAAGTGCCAGGTGCAGAGCCAGGCATGCGTGGCCACTCAACCCAGGGAGCTGATGTTTCCGTCTGGAGCTGGAGCTATGCAGTTGGAGGATTGTCCATTCTTTTAAGGCATTTAGAGTGTGCTTTTTGTTCTATGAGAGTCTGAAAATGTTATAAAGTCTTGTTACCTTTGGACTGATTATAGGAGGAAAGCAAGCAGCAATAATCTGTGAAAAGTGATCTAAGCTTTTAAAATATTTTAAAATAATTAATATTTTTTTAATAATAAAAATATCTAGCATGATTAAAAAATTACTACCAACTTGGGGCACTTAGTAGCATCCAACTTCAGCTCAGGTCATGATCCCTCAGTCTGTGAGGTCGAGCCCCGAATTGGGCTCCACGGTGGTGGTGGGGAGCCTGCCTCTCTCTCTCTGCCCTTCTCTGTGTGCGCTCTCTCTCTTTCTCTCCCTCTCAAAAATAAACTTAAAAAAAAACTTAAATAAAAAATAAAAAATTACTACCAGCTAGAATTATAGCAAATGCCCAATGTAGTGCCAGACACATAATGTTAGCTGTAACTATTTTTTGTTTCCAGGATGTGAGAACAGTTGGAATTGGAATGAGAGGTTGCTATGGCGATGATACACCAGGGTCCTCCTCATTGGCTGCCTCCAGCGAGGAGGCCCACCCTCTGCCCCAGAGCATCCTCTGACTGTGGGAGGAAGGAACTAGGATTACAGTTGAGGACTGAGCAATTTGTTTTGCTGGGAGATGGACAGGGGATGGTTAGGGAAGCCTTCCTGGAGGAAGTATCATTTGAGGATAGAGAAGAGCAGGGATATGCATTCCAGGGTCTGAAATGGCCTACAAAAATGCACTGAGATGTAAGAGCCCCGGGCCTCCCAGGCACTGATGTATAGAGGCAGTATGACAAACCTCCTCTGGCTTTGATTCTAAAGGACGTTCCTAATCGATGGCATTTTTGGGGAGTATGCAGTCTCTGGGTACCTGGCTGGGTTAGAAGGGGCATTGTGACCTCATGAGCAGATATTCTGAGACCCATAGCCAGGGTACTGGGCATCTCTTATACCCTCTCGGGCTTCACGAGAAGCCCAGTTTCCCAGTGTCTGGGGTAAGTCATGTTTGCATGTCCACCTGCGTTCCTATCTGCTGACAGGGCCTCTGTCCCCTTACAGATCCTTACTGAGCTGCCTTCTGTGATTCAAGCCTGTGAGGTCCCCAACAGCTGCAGTTGCCTAGGAAACAGTGTCCACGGAGAGCACCCAGGAGGGGGAACAGGGGACAAATGTGGGAGCTCTTCACTGCTCTGACCTCAGTGGTCCTGCAGGGGGCCTGGCGGGACTGAGGTCTTTCCCAGAGGCATCCAGCTTGGTGTGGGCCATGGCTCCCCTGGCTGAGAACTACTCCCCCACGCTCCCCACCCCAGATCACCAGTGGGACCCTCTGTTTACCCCCTGCCTCAGTCCAGATCCTCACTTGAAGGAGCCTCTCGGCCCCTGAGCTGACTGGAGGTAGGTTGCCGAGTAAACAGGCAGGGCCTTTGTGGGACTTGTGCATGCCCAGAGTCTGAGAAAAAGCTCCCCCAATAAGCTGGTCCTAGGCTTCCAAATAGTAGGAGTGGGCAAGGCAACCAAAAACCTAGACCCTCAGTTGAAACACTAGAGACTGAAGCTCTTGTGCCGGGCCTCAGTTTCCCCACCTGTAAAAGGGGCACATTAGACCAGCTGATGGTATTGAATTTCATGAACTAGTATACATCCAAAAGACAATTGGGCAGCATTTGCGGCACAAGTTCTGTCTGCTCTCAAGGTCAGGCCACGGGCCCTGTGACTTACATCTCCCCAGCTTGGCGGGCACCACCACCCGCGGGCTGAGGGGCCCCGACACCTCGTGTGCCAGGCCGCCAGCTCCTCTGAGCATCTTCTGCCCATCTGTGGGCAGCTGCCCAAGCTGCTCTCCTGAGCTGACCCCAAGGCTAGGGACAGGAGGTGACAGGAGGCTCCCGCACCTGTGCTCAGATCCCCAGGGGGACAGCGGCCCACACCTGCATCATCCTAGCCAGCAAGTGTACTGAGAGCGCCCCTCAGAGACACTGGTCTCCCCCACTGTGGGAGAGGAAAGAAAGAGGAGGCGAGGTGTTTAGCATGATGCCCTGCATCTCAGAACTGGCTGACCTGCCCCTGAACCCTGGTCCTGGCTCTGCGAGGTGATCTGTCAGGTGCCATGCCCAGCAGGGCCTTAGCTGTGCGTCCAGGCCGTCACTGGTCTCAGGGAGACTGTGCCTCAATTTGGTCATCATCCTGATGGCTCCTGTTTTCTTCTGGTCAGAGTCAGCTATATGTATTAGCTCATTTAATGTCTCAGCAACCCGAAGAGGTAGGTACTATTCCTGTCCTCGTTCTATATTTGAGAAAGCTGAGGTGCTGACAGATGTATCTGTGGTGTGTATTTTCTTCTGGGGGAGACGCTGCCTTTGTGGAAGGAGAGGTGGCTGTGTGTGTGTGTGTCGCACATGCAGCTGTGTGTGGGACGGACAGCTGGTGGAAACCACAGCCCAGAGAGGGCAGGGTTTGCCTTGGTCCAGCAGTGGTCACTGCTGAGCTGGGGCCTCCCCAGGGCCTCCTGGGTCCTTGCCTGGGCCGTTCCTTGGGTTTGGGGCGCTGGCATGGTAGGGACAGGTGCTTTTCCTGTTGGGAAGGGCCCACCCGCCGCCTCCACTTTAGGGAAAAAGTGACCCCCTGTGCCGGGGTGACAGGTGGGGAGGAGGGGTTCCCAAGTCCCAAGTGATGTGCCCTACTCTCTACGTCTTTGGAGATGCTGCCTGAGGCCTGCTGTGCCAGATTTTGCCCCCTGGGTAGGTCTCTGATGCTTGTCCCCCCGGGATCCCTGCTCCACTCAGCTCCCTGGCCCAGATAACTCACCTGGCAGCCCCAACCTTTATTTCTCAAGCTCCTTTTAACTTAAGAAGCCAATAGAGGGAGTTTTGCCTTGTCTGGGGTTCAATTTCTGTCACGTGCTCACTGGGTAACCTTGGCTCCGTCACATTTCTCTCTGAGCCTCAGTTTTACTTATCTGTAAAATGGGGGCAAAAGTGCCTGGCCCCTAGGAATACTGTAAAGAGCAGTGGCAAAAGGGAATAGGAGAGCCTCTGGGCACATGGTTATGGGGGTAGTCCCTGGACTCGCTGGGGCTGGCGGAAGTGAGAGCCAGCCAGGCCCAGCGCCCAGACAGATGCTCATAGTCTGGCAGGGGAGATGGGCTGTCTATGGACACACACGTGCACACAGCTCTGCATGCTCACATGCACTCCCATCAGCCAGGAAGAGTCTCTTTCATCGGTTGACTTTGTTTTCCATGCTACCAAGCCCCTCGCAGTTTGTTAGCACCACTGTTCCCAACCTCACCTCATTCTAAGATACCCTTGGGGGGGCAGTTGGTCTAATAACCTCAAAGATTCAGTTAAGGGAGCTGGGGTGGGTCCAGGCATCTGCAGTTTCAGCCAGAGCCCCAGCCCATGCTGAGGGTCAGGCACCCGTGGTCATCTGGGAGCTCTGCCCAAGAGCCCAGAGGCCTCAGTGAGGGCTGGTTGTACAGATGAGGGGCCCACTTTACAGATGAGCAGACTGAGCTTTCAAAGGAGAACTTGGAACTCTGTCCAGGGTTTCACAGTCTGAGCAGAGCCCAGAACCAGGTGCATGGGGCGGTGACATGAGTCAGAGGAGGCAAGGGGAAAGAATGGGGTGGGCAGGAAGGGCTTCCTGAAGGAGGTGACTCTTGGGCCAGGTCTTCAGGATGGGAGGGATCTACCTAAACATAAGAGAACCCACAGGTTCTCAAGGCACAGGATTGAATCGGACAATGATGGAGAAAACAAGGAGGTTCCGGGATCAGGGAGGACCAGAGGAGAGTTCAGATGGCAGAGAAGGGCAACATCAAGTATAACGAGCTTTGGATTCCAGATGGGGAAATGTAGAGCTTATTCTCCAAGCAGCTGGGAGCCACCAGTAATAGTCCTTGCACTGAAGGCAACGTGGTAGGCGGCAGGGTTTGCTAGAAACAGGCTTGGCAGAACTAGTGGGCACGCCTCTAGGGAGTTTCCAGTGGATGAGGTGGCCTCATTTTGTGTCACTGCATGGGTGGCCGGCAGTGAGGAGGCAGCACCACAGCCCCTACACCACGCTCTCGGCGAACACGGTCGGCGCACTAGCCGAATCGCAGGGAATGGTTGAGAGTTGGAGGGTGCCTGGGGGTTGCCCTGGAAGATGGGCTGCATAACTGAGAAATGTGTATCCTCCCTTGAGCCCCTCCACCACTGATATGGATTTTCATGCTGAATTTTTCTTCTAGCCAAGTAATAGCTGCTCTGGGCACCATCTTGTAGCCCTGGAAGTTGCCACAGCTGCTGCACCAACAGCCACCAACCTGACGGAGGTAGATCTGATGCAGTCCACCTGGGTTTGGAATAAGAGCTTTACTTTCAGCCTATGGCACCCACCGTATGCCACCAGCTTGGGGGATCCCACCGCCTTCCCGCCTCGCTTTCCCCTGTGAAACGAGGTCCCTTTCTTTAGGTCTGATGGCTCATCTGCGAAAGAGGCTGGTGGCTCTTGTTATCTACTATGTGTCTGAGGCCTCAGTTTGCCCATCTTGAAAGTGGGCTTGCACGTGCATGTGCCCCTATTCTAAGGCCCCGTTTTGAGCCTTCCAGTTTTTGTGCAGGAGCCACTAGGATCCTGTAGTACCTGCAAACCTTTAGGAGACCCAGGAGAATTCGCTCCAGAGTCCATTTTGGAAGATGCTCAGGGAAAACGTTGTTTAATGAAAAGTGATTTCCTAAAGATTTTGGGCTCGTCTATCAAAAGAGGGTGAAGTTCTGTAGAGTTGTGACCATTTTGGGGGAATTGTGCTCAGATGCTGGGAACACACCCCATCTGTCTAGCAGAGGGTGTGCACAGCTAGTTCTTCCTCTATCGACAGCCCTGTCCGGGTCCTAAACATCTGCTGTTGTTCTTTGCTCTCTCACCCTAGTCGGGGACCGCCCCTCCCCAACAGCTACATGGTAGAAGATATTTACTCCTATGCGGAGTGTTTCCAGAGTTGTGAGTCCTAAAGTTCCATCCAACAAATATTTATAGTGCTGGGCCTTATACCAGGTGTCAGGAAGCAGGCCCTGGGTGACAGTAAGCAGACTATTAAGATATGGGCTTGTGAGCATGGGGACAGAGGTGGTGTGGCCCACACAGCCCATGGGAGGCACTAGAGAGTCCTCATGGCCATTGTCCTGAGGAGTGGCCCAAGGATTACCCGTGCGATACTCGGGAAACAGAATGAGCCAAGGCATGGAGGTGTGAGAAAGCCTAGGATGTGTGTGGTTCAGGAGCCCCTGGGGATCTCAGGTGGGCTTTGGGTGGTAGAGAAAATTCTAGGCAACAAGCCCCTTTGCTCTGAGAGAGCACAGGCATCAGGGCACTGGCAGCAGACATTGCTAGTTGATCACCATGTCTGTATCGCTAAATCTCAAGCTATTTTGTTCCAGAGGCACCAAACTCTCCTCGAGCTAAGTTTCTAAGTGAGGGTGAGGTATGGGTGCCGCTAGGAAGGAAGAAGGTCCTTCCTCATTACGTAGAGACGTGTTTAAAAGAGGAACAGGGACCTTGTTTACAAACATTTACTGACCTAGGAGCCTTCACACACTGTAGGTGGGATATTATACCCATCTTACAGACGGTAACACTGAGGCTTAGAGAGGTGACTTCCCATGTCCTTTCAGCAACGCGTGCTTTGACTGTTTCCATGGAGATGTGACTTCCGGCAGAGGCCTGTGTGAGGGAGTTGGTGACTGGCTCTGAGTGGGTGTTGGGCCATAGACGTGCCCTTAGCTGGCCTTGCCACTGAGAGCCTGTCTCTCTCCTGTTTCTATAGAGCTAGGGAGGGGCTGCCTTGTTTGCTTTTCACAGCCAGTGAGAGGAGGGCGGCTTTAGGGTTCTTAGAGCTTAAAGGGGAAGTTTGCGGAAATGGAAACTGAGCTTTTCTTTTCTCTCATGTCTCTTTTTTTGTGGGCTCCAGAAATAATCCTGGGTTCTACAGAGCCCGCCCCAGGATCATGGTAGACCCCACCCCACCCCCACTTCCGGCAAAACCGGGCTGAGGGCTGGGGTGGTAGCGAAGCGGACGGGAGAGTGACAGGCTGTGGCTGGTGAGTCAGTGCCAGGCGACCGTTGCCTGCTGACTCACTGCCCTGGGCACCAAAACAGGCCCTGAGCGCCCCCGTTAGACATCATGGCGGCCCTCCTCCATCTGCCCACTTCCTCTCCTTTAGCCAAGCTTCAGTTGTGGCGGTGTACGCTCAGAATCGACCCGAGTGGCCCTGGGGTCTGAGCCCGCTCAGACAGAATCCATGAGATGGGACTGTTCGCGGATGTCCGCCTTCTCCCAGGAGCCTGGGTCCCCCAGCCTGCGGGGCCTAGCCCGGAGGGCGTCCCAGGGATCTGCTCCTTGAAGCTCCCCTCATTCACCCTCCACCAGAAGCATACCTCCTGTTCTCCTTGTAATGTTTGTGTTACTTGGACAAGAAGAGTCCCTCCCCTCTGTTTCTGGACATTAGCACCCTGAGGGCAGGGAGGTGACCTTGTCCAGCAGTGGCCCTGGGCCAGCAGCTTACGTAGGTGCTCAGTTAGCATGGGACATTTGAGGCTTTAGTGCCCCACTGTCACAGGTAGGTGCCTGCACGGCACGGGGAAGTCACTTGTCTCAGATTATAGCATCAGAGGCTGACCCTGTTCTTTCCAAACCCATGGGCTTTACCCGTGGAGAGGTCCGGACTCCATGTACAACAACATTTTCTTCTCTGTGACACTGGTGTTGGGCCCCTTGGCCAAGGGGAAGGAGTTCTGGCCACCCATCCTTCGGGGATCCCTCTTCATAAAGAACAGCGGTCGCCTTCAGCCAGTCCTGCAGGTACTGGCACATGATGAGGGGGCTGGGTGGCTCCGGGGTGTCAGGGGTAAAGGACTCAGGTTCTCTAGGTCCCCACTACCAGTAGCTGACAGGGAAGCTGGAAGGGAAAAGTCCAGCAGGAGCCCTTGAATTCCCTCCCCGAGTGGAAGGGAGGGCTTGTCAGGCCGACAGGGACAAGCAGGGGCTGTGTAGTTGAGTCCTCACTGAGCACAAAATACTCCAGGGGCCCCCACCAGCCTCTGGATAAATCCAGCTTTTAACCCTGGCCTCCAGACATGGCTTCCTCTCTCGGTCACCCTATCCCCCATTTCCCTGTGCTCTCTGTCTCACACTGGCCGTTCCCTGCTCTGAGAACACCATTCCCCCAGATGTTTGCACGAAGACCTCAGTTTCAGTGTACTTGAAAGCGTGGACCCCGAAGCCCATTGTTTGGGTTCGGATCCCGGCTTGTGTGACTTTACGTAAGTGACGTCACTCCTCTGGGCCTCACTGCTTCATCCAGGCTGCTGAGAGTACCTGAAAGGGTGTAACTCAGGGCCTGCCCAAGGCCAGTCCTCAGCGAGCGTCTGGTGTCATGAAAACTTGCCTCCTCAGAGGGGCCTCACCAACTCCTGTGTCCCTGTCCCCTACACCTCATCCTGCTTGGCTGTCTTCTACATGCTGGTCTTGCTTGTAAATATTGATCTTTCCTTCCGGAAGGTCGTCTCCTAGGGGCTCATGCCCCCAGTCCCTAGAGCAGTGCCCAGCACTTAGTAGGGTTAGGTTCTCAGGAAGTGCTTACGCAGCAGTCACGGCTTGCCAGGGCAACCCTCACTCTGTTCTGTCCCTGGACTTCCCAGATGCACAGGGGCAGGGCTTGGCCCTCATGACCCAGTGGAGCCAGATCTAGACCCAGCCTTTTGACCCCTAGTTCATTGCCCTTTCCCCTGACTCAGTGGGCTGCTTGCCCCATGCCTGGGGTGTCTTTGTTGTGGGTGTGTGTGTGGTGGGTGCCCTGCTTGCCCTCATCCTGGGGGCCGTACCGGCCATCCTGCCCCTACACCTCTACCCTCCCCCTGGCCCCGCCTGCTGCCCCCCCCCAGAACCCTCCCCCTCACTCCCATGCAGCTTGCTTGCCGTCTTTTTTGTTTCTTCTCTGTTGGCCGCCTGTGGTTCTCTGGGCTTTGGGTCAGTGCTTGCCACCTCCAATGAGATAAGAAAAATATTTGGACCCAGTCCCTGGACCTTTCACCTGTAAACATTTTTGTGAGGACAGGAGGACAAGGTGGCTATGCATTGGGCCCACATCCTGCCCGCCGCCCGTGTTGTCCCAGAGGCCAATGCTCTGCAAAACTTGTTCACTCTCACCTACTTTTCTGCAAATCACAGAGCAAGAGGTAGGACTTGTCCTGGTAGGACCCTGTCCAGAGGCCACCTTGTCTCTTGGTGTGGAGTCAGGATCCAGGTTCAAATCCTGACCTTCGGCCTCATGGCTGTGTGACCTGGACCCTTCCCTAAGCTTCAGCATCCCGTTCTGTGACAAGGGGAGCATCTGCAAAGCTTGGGGAGAGGTAGACACCTAACGTAGTTGAAAGGTTGAAAGGTTAATAATTGAAAGGTTAATAATGAGCCAGGCGAGGCTCTCCCAGCAGCAATGAGGGGTCTTTGAGGGTGGACCTGAGTTTTAGTGGGGTGGGGGGGTTCCAGTTAGATCAGGGGAGGGAAAGAACCAGAACCCCAGACGCTGAGCCCCAGGTAGGCAACAAGCCCCCTCCCCAGAGATGTCACGCTAAAAACAATTCCCCACGCGGCATTCACTTTCACTAGGACCAGAATGTGGTCGCTCATTGTTCAGCATTGTTCCGGGCGAAACAATGCCAGGCTTCCTGGATGACCTCACTGGGGGAACCAGTGGGCCTGCGGGGCCCGGCTGCTCAGCATCCCCAGGCAAGTCTGCCCTGCCCTTTGCTGCGGCCACCTCGGGTGACCTGGGGTAATGGCGTAACCGGGGCCACAAGATGTTTTAGAAATGAGAAAACATATATGCAGCAGCTGGAGCTGAGGAGGGCTGCCTGTGGCTGGAGCCCTGCCTCCGGTTTGCCGCAGGCCCTACTCCTCCCCGAGGCCTCCCCACCTCCCCACTGCACACTGTCTTTTGTGGCCAGGCCCTGGTAGGCCATTGAGATAGTCATGCATGTGTTTTCCCGAGATACAGACAGATAGACACGACAGAAGGATACAACCACGTGGTTCAATCAGACGATTACATCTTTTAAAGGTGTACCTTCCGAAAAACAAAAATAAAAACCTTTCTTTGAGTAACTTCGACTTCCTCTTCAGAAACAGCTACTCCTAGGGTGTAGGGTGAACTCGTACTCTTGGCACACCTCGTGTTTTTGTTTGGTTGGTGTGGGGGTGCTTAATTTTTTTTTAATGTTTATTTATTGATTTTTGAGAGAGAGAGAAGAGAGAGAGCAAGGGAGGAAAGGAGAGAGAGGGAGTGAGAGAGAATCCCAAGCAGAGTCTGTGCTGTTTGCTCAGAGCCCGATGCAGGGCTTGATCCCGTGGACCATGAGATCATGACCTGAATTGAAACAGAGAGTCGGCTGTTTAACCGACTGAGCCACCAAGGTGCCCTGTTTCTGGTTGTTTTTTTGTTTTTGTTTTCTTTGTTTTTGTGGGTTTTCTGTGAATAGTTTTTCAATGCTTCCTAGGGCCAGGATGGGACCTAAGGAGCATGGCCATGGCAGACATAACTAACTGACCCCAGCCCTCCTACTCACTGAGCCTGTCCTTTGCCTGGGATCTGTGGACACCGTGCTTCGAAGGAGCCCCTTCAGATTTATCAGAGAAGTCTGGGAGGCTCTCCTTGCCTGCTGGAGGAAGCCTCTGGTCCAGAGTGCTGTGTGTCCTGGCCACCAACGCCATTTCATCAGCCTATCCAGCCCTTCCCTACGGCCCTGGGCCCAGGCAGTGACGGCTCCCCAGGTCCCCAGGCCCCACCCCATCTGTGCCCTGCGGCTCCTCACTTCCCCGTTTGCCCTCACAAACTTCCCCAATGTGTCTGGTCCAGCAGCATGAAGTGGACTTAAAGGCACCAGGCCTGATTTCACTTGGTCACCTTGCAGGTGATCCACAATGGCCGAGTGCTTGAGAGTGTGTGACAGAGGCTGAAACAGAACTGCGAGCCGTTTGAAGCGTCCACGGCCTTTTACTTGCTGTGTGATTCTGGACGGGTGACTTCACCTCTCTAGGCCTTGTCAGCAAAATAGGGACTGGAATGGCTCCCATACAGGGTTAACTGAGAAAATGCTTGCAAAGCACTTAGCACTCTGCTAACTAAATGCGTGTGTAGTCAATGCTTAATAAACACAGCTTGCTTGTTTTCGTCTTTCTAAAACACTCAGGATATGATGCCTGCCACACAGTATTAATAAAATTCCAATGGGGTCAGCTGTTTTCTTCAATAATAGCTGATATTTTTTAGTCACTTAGCACGTAAGAGACCCTGTGCTGAGCATTTTACAGGCGTCATCCCACTTAATCCCTATGAGGGGAGTTCATATAACCAACGAGGTACAGAGAGGTTGTTACCCGCTCAGCGTCACACAGCTGGATCGTAGCCTCAGTGAGCCCAGAACGCAGGCTCTGGAGTAGACAGTGGGAACAAAAGGAGAGGATACAGCCCTGCCCTGGAATACTTAATTCCACAGTGAGCCCAACAGGACATTGCCATTTGGGTCTCAGGTTTTTCCACCTCTAAGATGGGTGGGTCATTCAGGTCTCCTCTGGGAGTCTAGGTGCCACTTGCCTAACCCCCAGAGACTTGCTGAGAAACACTTACTGTCCATTGAGGCCCAGAGATGGAACTCAGAGGCTGACTGTGTGCTATTGTGTATACCTTTAGGGGCGGAGGGATTCTAAAGAGGAAACGGCCAAGTATACCTGCCCTTTTATTTTGAAAACCTGGTAGATCCTTGTTGACTGGTTATGTCCATGACAATGAGACTGAGGTCCTCATTCTCTTCCAGAGTCTTGTGTGTTGTGTTTATTTGTTTGTTTGTTTGTTTGTTTGTTTAATGGGAGAAGCTTCAAGTTCTGCTGGGGAGTCTGAGAACTTCTCAGGCAAGGGCTTGCTTTCACCACAGCCTTGGATGCAGCGACTGCAGTCTCTGCAGCTTAATTCAAGGTCCAGCCAGCTGGCATCTGGGCACCTGGGGCCAGAGTGATTGGGAGGGCCTGGGAGGTGGGCAGGACACCCCATCCCTGCTCTGTACTGCGGTACCTCTAGCCTTTTCCCTCTGGCCTCACCCTCTCCATCTGCTAACAGTGCAGAGGTTGCCTCCTTTCTAGCTATGCTCCAGTGCCTTCGGCGTTGGGCAGGTCAAGGTGGGAATTCCAGCTTCAGTCCGCTGTGTGCATAGCCCCAGGCATGCCACTCACTTCCTTACTCGAGCTTCAACTTCCTTCGTGGGTAAAACAGTGCTAAAAACCTCTTCCACAATAAAGCCATTTGAGGGGTCAATAGACCACTATTGACAACTCAGCACAACATGTAAGTACCCCACTTCTAGTAGTTTTAAGTGGGGGAGAAACAAAGGAACGTCTGATAAATCCACGGCGTTGCTGGCACCAAGTCCAGTCTGTCTGTGGGCGTGCCAGAGCTGACCGGGTGATCTGTAAGTTGGTCTTCAGGCACAGCCAGTTGTGGCCTTGACCCCTGGAACGGAGACCAGGAGAATTTCAGCTGGGCAAGGAGGGAGCCTTAATCCTGGAGCCTCTGTATCAGAGCCGATTCTAATGCCGATTCTAATCGCTCGTAGCTGTAATAACCAAAGAGGAAGCTCTTAAAATGGGGAATTATGTATCAGGGCTACAAAATAGCCCTGGGCCTGGCGCCAAGGAAAACAGCTCTTGGCGGCCAGCGGGCTGCTGGAATGCCTAGGAGGGGGCTTGTTCCTAAGTGCTCACTGCACCGTGGGGTGGGCCGTTGTGGGGTGGTGACAGGTGGGAATGAGTGGGCCTCCTCACGAGTCTGCAGAGATGGATGGAAGTAGTCCAGGGAAGGTGTTGTCGGAGATTGGGCTGGGCTGGCCGAGGGATAGTTGGCAAGGCTGAAAGTTCGGCACACGCATGACGGTGACTGTCACTACCAGGTGTATGACCTCAGGAGTGTCACTCGGCCTCCCTGAGTCTTGCCAGTCTCACCCTAAGTAGAACCAGGGCCTTGCATAACCCAAGGTCAAGGTGGACCCGATAAGAATTATGACAGTAACAACAGCAATACAGCAGCTACTATATAAGGAGTACTTGCTACTTGCCACACACTGTTCTAAGTACTTTCCAGGTGTTCTCGCCCCCCCTGTTCAGCCCTCACAATATCCCCGTGAGGCGGGCGTGATTATCCCCATGTCACAAGGGAGGACACGAGAGACTGGAGAGGTTGAGTAGCTTGCCCGAGGACACCCAGCCAGGAAATGGCTGTCAGCCTCTAGGCCAGGACTCCCCCTCCAGTTCCTGCGGGGGGGTCAGGTGCCACCAGAGGGTTTGGCACAGCCGTGTAAGGAGCCTGGAGCTGAGGCGTGGGATGAGCAAAAGAAAGCAGTTCTGTGGGGGCAGTGCGCCAGGAGAAGGGAGAATGGAGAGGTTGTGTTTCCTTCTCCGAGCAATGGAGGGCTGGAGTGGGGGGCGCGTTCTGGTCTGCTGCGCCCTCTGCGTTGCCCTCCGCTGCTGCACCGAGAAGTTTGGGGAGCTGGGATGTAGCAGCAGGGAGACCTGGGAGGAGGCTGTCGCAGATGCCCAGGCAGGAGCTATCAGGGCCCCTGAGCCCGCGGTTGCCATGGCGAAAGAGAGATGTGGGTGGATTCCAGGAATGTACAGGAGGCGGAAGCCTAGGGTCTTGGTGCAACTGGCTTTTACAGTCATGGGGCTGGTCAGGCACCACAGACGGGCTTGGAATGAGCCCCCTGATCCCAAGGCAGGCTGCCTGCGCCCAGACCTGGCCTCACTGGGGTGTGGGTGAGTCCTGGGTGAGGTCATGGACCGTGGCCTGACAGCAGGGAGCCAGAGGCAGGGCCACTGGCTGTGTGCTCCTGAAGGGCACGTGGGCTTGTATTCGTGGCACCCATGGTGAGACCAATGACGTGACAGAAGAACACATCCCTGGATGCGCTTGGGATGAGGAGAGGGGAAACCCCCATAGCGCCAGATGCATGACAGGCCCCAGCTGTGCCTCATTCAAGTCCTAGCCCACATCCTGGCTCAGTCACGGGCGTTGGGAAGACATGGTCCTGAGTGGAGAGGGGTCTGGAGGTCTCACCTCGTGGGAAACAGGAGCCTGGAGCAGAGGCTCTTGGGAAACATGTTGCTGCCCCCCACCCCTGCGATTCTGCTGGGTTCTCTGAGTGCCAGCCTGGCAGGTGGTTTGGGGGCCCAGAGGGCAGAGCCAGGACTCAGGGTAGCCATGGAGAAGCAGCCCCCGGCTCTAGTGTCCTGCTGGCAGAGAACTTCCACCATCCCCAGCTGCCTGTGTGAGCCGAAGCTGGCCGCCTCCCCCCTCTGCCCAGCTGACCTTGTCAAGTGCCTTGCAGCTCCAAGATCCAAGGAGAGCCTGAAAGGGCGGAACCGACCCTCTTGGTGAGGAGGTTCAGGGGTCATTCCCTGAAAAACATCTTCACTAGGAGGGACTTGAGTCCCACATCCTTCAATTATGCTCCCAGCCAGCCAGCCCACAATGGGCTGCTCAGATAACCATCGGGGGCTGCACACATCAACGCTAGAACAATGCTGGCCGCTGGGGCTATTTTTACAGTAGCCGTACGCCTGGCCGAACCCCCACGTCGCCCCGAGGGAGCAGGGCAAAGAAAGGCTGCGCGGATGCCGCCGCCAGTCTGCGCTCCAGGGGACAGAGGAAGGGCTCAGTGAGCGCCCGGCGGCTCCAGGAAGCCTTTTCTTGGTCTGCTCATGGCCAGATAGCGAAACAATCGGGGTCCCCCACCCCGAGCCGGGGAGAGGAAGGAGGCGTGGGGGAAATGGGGGTTCTGTTGTGCTTTTGTGCTCTGCCTTTCAGAGCACGACCCCTGTGGGTCTGTCGGCTGGAACCAGGCAGTGCACCCTCTCTGCACACCCCAGGTCCTCGGGCAGCCCCCACCTCACCCTGCCTGGACTGCCTTCCGCACCAGGCAAGGTGCACAGACTGAGACCCCCGCTGGCATCCAGGCTGGGAAGTGACAGCAGCTGCTTGCAGGCCCCACCCTGGGCACCATTTGCACATCAGTTCTTACCTGCCGACCTCCTACACTCCAGGTTCTGGACACCGCAGTAAATAAGACAGGTCTTCGTCGCCACGGAGCCTCTGTTCTTGGCAAGGTGGAGACTATTAACAGGGAAGCCAGGACGTGGACAAGACAGTGTCATGTAGTGCTCAGCGCCTCGACGTCTCCCACTGGAGACGTCCTGTGAGCTGGGTGGCAAGCCAACCAGGGTGCACTCGGGCGATAGGGCCACGTCTGGTCCAGCTGATGGTTCCCTTGAGGGATGTGAACCCCAAGTGGGCTGATGACCTTCATGTGTTTTCAGAAAACCTAGAAATCTTGACTTCTCTCTGTTATTTCCATGTTGGCCACCAGTTTGGATCATGGAGACAAATATCATCCCAGGCTATTTGGCTATGAGTTTGTCCCACTTTTTATTCTGCAGATAATGAAATGGCGGCTCAGGGAGGGGTGGGTAGGCCCCCTAAATCTGGCTTCCCAAGTGTAGCTGTCTTCCCTGGCCCTCCGCCTTGTGGGGGTAAACCCTCAGAGGCACATTCTCCCCCTGGGCTGGGGACTCACGGTGCTCTAACCTCAAAGCCAAGCTAGCACAGGGGTTAGGACCCAGGGACCTGAGAACTAGAGAGAGAAGGTGTTGTTCTGCCCTGGCTGGTGGCAGACTCTGCCTCTAGAATGGTGCCCAAGCCAGGGTGCACTGAGCATGATCCTGAACAGCTCCTGGGGACTTGGAGATTTGACCTCTTCTGGGGCCTTCCATTGCTGAACCCAACAGGGAGTCAAAGAGTAAGGGAGCCTGGGTGACACAGGGGTTAGGGCAAGCCAGAGAGTGGCTAGGGAGGGATGGACAAATCGAGATTAACCTCTATTCTTCCATTAGCCTCACAGTGGGCCTCAGAGGTGTGACTGGCTAATGAATTGCAAATATTTCATACACATCTGTTTTCTGTACTTTGATGGAAACCTCATTTTTCAATACTGTGTCCATTCCAGCTTGAAACCCCATTCCTTATTCATTTATGTTTAATCTTTCTATTTCTTTCTTTGTTTCTTTGTTTCTTTCTTTGTTTCTTTGTTTCTTTCTTTCTTTGTTTGTTTCTCTTTCTTTCTTTCTCTCTCTCTCTCTCTTTCCCTCTCTCTCTCTCTCTCTCTCACACACCTATTTTTTTAAAGCTGGGAACAAACACCTCCTGTGGCCAGGCACTGTGCTGAGTCTCGAATGAAATGGCGGCCATCGTTGTCTAGGCAAATCTGAAATTTGAGACCATATCTGTGCACTTCTAGAAAATCCAGGCAGGCTGTTATTGGGAAGTTACCTTAGAATTGCCTGGGGTGTGTCATATTTTTGTAGAGGTGATGCCAGCGTTGGGGTGGTCTCATGCTTCTCTGCCTCCAAGTGCAGAATGAGTAAGGTGTGACATTTGGAGACTACAAACACGGGGTCCCCGTGCCTGGGGGAAAGGAACCTGTCAATTCCTGAGTCTTGAGGTCCCCGATCACCTAGAGGGGTCCACGTCTCCCAGGACATTGTCAGAGCAGTGGATAGACAGGGGCTGGCAGGCTCTGCCACAGGTCTGGGCACATGAGAGCCAGCTTGTGGGTGAGAAAGGAGACAGACCAGCCGTTCCTCACTGAGCACACGCTGTCTTCTGTTTTGTCCCTCGTAGAAAGCAAGGAGGATATGGCCACCAAGGAGAAGCTGCAGTGTTTGAAGGACTTTCACAAAGACATCTTGAAGCCGTCCCCAGGGAAGAGCCCAGGCACACGGCCTGAAGATGAGGCAGAGGGGAAGCCCCCTCAGAGGGAGAAGTGGTCCAGCAAGATCGACTTTGTGCTCTCTGTGGCTGGCGGCTTTGTCGGCTTGGGCAACGTCTGGCGCTTCCCGTACCTCTGCTACAAAAACGGTGGAGGTAAGCCTGGACTGGGCGGAGAGTGGCATTGGAGGAGTGTGGGGCTGGACCTCCGGGTTCCCTCAGTGCGTGCCCCGCTTCCCCAGGCCCCCGCCCAGACCTCCCCCGGGTCGGCCTGCTCCCTCCCACCCTATCTCAGAGGCAAGAAATGAGCACAACTGGGAGTCAGGTGAGGTTCCATCAGGGTCTTGCTGTACAACCTCAAGGAGGTCCTTTAGCATCTCTCAAGAGAGGCATTGAGGCCAGGCCCATGTGTCCCAGGCCTCAGGCATATATATGGCCCCTTCATAAATTCCCCCAGATCTACCTGCATATTCTTTTTTTTTTCTTTAAGTTTACTTATTTATTTTAAGAGAGAGAGAGAAAGAATCCCAAGCAGGCTCTGTGCTGTCAGCATGGAGTCCGATGTGGGGCTTGAACCCACAAACTGAGATCATCACCTGAGCCAAAGTCAGATGCTTAATCGACAGAGCCCCCCACAGGCCCCTGCTTTGGCTTTTTCTAACTTCTTCCAAATGTACTTCAAAAGCAGGCTTTGTTCCCACCCCCACAAATGGAAAACCAGTATCATTTGCCGTGATTGAAAGGTATCTAGGAAAAAACATACTGTGAAGATATTTTTAGTTCTTCCTTTTGAATTAAAAATTTTGCTCCCATTTCCTTGAGATATAATTTACATCTAACATTTATTAGCTTAAATGTGTACAACGTAACGCGGTGATACGTGTGTGTGTGTGTGTGTGTGTGTGTGTGTGTGTGTGTGTTGCTACATGATCCCACAGTAAGTCCAGTTACCATCCATCACCTCACATAGTTAGACATTTTTTCCTTGGGATGAGAACTTCAGATTTCTTCTCGCAGAGACTTTGAAGTACGCAGTATGGGACTATGAACTACCATTGTCATGCTGTACGTTATGTCCCCAGAGCGTAGACCTTGAATCTATATCTTCGACCACCTTTGAAGATAATTTTTTTTAAATGTAAATGGGTGCTTGGCTAGTTGGCTGGTTTAGGTGTTTTGGTTCAGGGTTTTGGTGTTTTGTTTTGTTTTTGTTTATTTATTTCCACCTGCTGAAGGCTCTGAGCTAGAACCCTCTCTTGTCTGAGGTACCAGAGTCGGGCAGCATGTGCCAGAGACCTTCTCCCTGGTGCAAGGAGAGGGCTTATAGAACCCCTGGCCAGTGCTCAACCCCCATGACGATGGCCCGCAACCAGAGGCTTAGGCTTGGCAGCAAATGGCATGCTATGTGCCGCCCTAGTTAGGAGAAGCACCTTTTGGGAAATTCTGCCTTCGAGCCTGGTTTCTTAACCTTTTTGTAGGTCTCAGGCACCTTTGGGGCTCTGATGAGTGCCCTAGATGCTCCCCAGAGCAAAGCACATACACATAGACCCAAGTTGCCCACAGTTTCAAAGGGTTTATGGACCCGCTGAAGCCATTAGTGGACACCAGGTAGGAACCCCTGCCCTGGCTCTTTGCCCTCCTCCTCCCCTGGCTCTCACCCCCAGCTGGAGCCTCTCACTTCTTGCTTCTCATCACTGCACCTTCCCAGCCAGTTCTTGGCATCCTGCCCCGGGCGGGCCTGGGGAAGGCTGGGCACAGGCTTCAATTAGGAGGTCGTATTTGCAGTGGACAGATGTGGGGAAGGCAGGCAGGTAGCTGGCACAGCTGAAGCAAAGGCTTAGAGGCTTCACAAAGCACCTGTGGGCTTGAAGAAGGTGAGAAGGCACGCTGGATAGGTGATGCCCGCTGACAGGTGGGCAAGGCCCCCCGGAGAATTTTCAGCCAGGTGCAAGAGTTTGGCCTTTATCCCTCACATCCCTCACTCATTCTCTCGGATTCCACTGGCCTGGAGGGCTTGGGAGGGGCCCCGGTGGCAGCCCCAGGCTGTCTCTTACCCCACTCTGCTCTCTCTACAGGTGCGTTTCTCATACCGTATTTTATTTTCCTGTTTGGCGGTGGCCTGCCTGTGTTTTTCCTGGAGGTAATCATAGGCCAGTACACCTCTGAAGGGGGCATCACCTGCTGGGAAAAGATCTGCCCCTTGTTCTCTGGTGAGTGTGGGACAAAGGTCACCCGGGGCCTGGTATACATCAGTTCAGCAAAGTTTTATTGAGCACCTATTGTTTGCCAGGTACATTGGAGCCTCATGCAAGTCCACTTGGCACTGTGCCTGCCACAAGGTAGCAGGCAGTTGGGGCGTCAGTCCTGTGGTGCCGTGGCTCACGGTAGCTGCCCAATACACACTCTCGCTGCTCCTGCCTCCCTGTGCTATCGGAGCATCGCTGTGTAGCAGCTGCTCAGCCGTACAGGGCAGAAGACAAGCACTCAGATTCAGGAGTCTGCATGGTTTCACGTCCTACGTCTTCCCCTCGCTCGAACCCTTGTGACTCAGGGAAAGTCCCTTAATCTCCTTGTGCCTCAGTCTCCCCATCTATAAAATGGAAATAGTGTGCTTACTTCAGAGGGTTGCTATGGAGACAAAATGACTTTGCTATGTAAAAGTGCCTTGTATACATGCTGAGCGCCAAGTTAATGGTAATTTTATTTTTATTATTATTATTATTATTATAACATTCACTCCTATGCCTAATACCTAGTGTGCACTCATAAAATAATCAGTGTTAGGATTATAATTGGCAGGGGTGGGAGGGTGCATGAGTCTGTTCATTCATTCATCTGTATAAACCTATCCATCCATGCAGTAAACTTTCTTCAGTTAGTCAGTTAGACCAGCCAGCCATCTGTCCATCTACCCATCCACTCAGTCATCCATCCATTCATCCACCATCCATACATAAATCCAACATATTGACTATCCATCCATCAACCCAAGATCTATCCATTCAGCTGTCTGTCCAACCAAACATCCATCTATCTACTCAGCTATCCATCTCCCCATATATTCATTGTTCTATCTGACCCCTTATACGTCCTTCCCTTCATCCAGCTTATCAGACCATCCATTCTTTCACCCATCCATCCATCGGCCATCCATTCATTCATCCTATAAATATCTGCTGGTCATTATTTTTAAAAATTTTCTTTAATGTTTTTTATTTATTTTTGAGAGACAGAGTGAGTGGGGGAGGGGACAGAGAGAGAGAGGGAGACACAATCTGAAGCAGGCTCCAGACTCTGAGCTGTCAGCACTGAGCCCAACACACAGCTCGAACTCAGATTGGGAGATCATGACCTGAGCTGAAGTCAGACACTTAACCGAATGAGCCACCCAGGCACCCCTATTTGCTGGTCATTATTGAAGGGCCCCGTCTTACCCCAGCCCTGGGGATTCTGGGGTTGAATATGTGGCCATGGTGGGTCTGGCCTCCCTCCTGATGCTCTTCTTGCTTGCCCACCCCCATAGGCATCGGCTATGCCTCCATCGTGATCGTCTCCCTCCTGAACATATACTACGTCATCATCCTGGCCTGGGCCACATACTACCTGTTCCAGTCCTTCCAGTCAGAGCTGCCCTGGGCCCACTGCAACCACAGCTGGAATACGCCCCAGTGTATGGAAGACACTATGCGCAAGAACAAGAGCCTGTGGGCCACTCTCAACACCAACAACTTCACCTCACCCGTCACCGAGTTCTGGGAGTAAGGCCATCTCACTGAAGGCAGGAGGGAGGAGGGCCTGGGTGGGAGCCCGAGAAGACAGCCCATTCCCTCATCTTCTCCCCAGGGATGTAGCAGCCACTATCTTGGGGTGGATGGAGGGGTAGGAGGGTGCAGATTTGGAGATCAATCCATGCCTTTGGTCTCAGACAGGCCTGGAACCGAATCCCAGTTCTGCCATTTTACTGGCCGTTTGACCTTCGGCAAGTCACTGCCCCTTTCTGAGCCTCAGTTTCTTTAACTGTCAAATGAGGGGAATGAATCGTTCCTACACCCGTATGCAGGTATATGTACTTCTGTTGTCTGACACTGATGTAGTTGTCTTAATGTATTTTAGAAAAAAATATATAGTTAACACATCAAACCTGTGTTGCACAGAGAAAAATGCATATATGAAGCTGAAGTAGTTACTCAAGTGAAAAGGTGAGTAGATAGAGCGAGGACATATGTCTCAGTTAGCTTTTGCTGTATAACAAACACCCCCAAACTTGGTGGCTTTAAACAACAACCATTTATTTGGCGCATGGTTCTGCTGATCGGCAGTTCAGGCTGAGCTTGGCTGGGCAGTTCTTCCAGTCTTTGCTGGGCTCCTTCATGGGCAGGTCAGCTGTAGGATCTCAGGATAGCTCTTCTGGGGATTAGCTGGCTATTGGCTGGGGTGCCGGCCACAACTGGTCCATATGGGCCCATCACGCAGCCAGCTAGCCTGAGCCAGGGGCCTGTTTACAGGAGGCTCAGCATTCCCAAAACAATGGATGGGAAAGCCCCAGCACAGGACCTCTTTTCAAGCCTCTGTTCCATTTTCATTAATGTCCCATTGGCCAAAGAAAACCACAGGCTAGCCCAGATTCAAGAGGTGGAAGATAGGTTCTACATCTTTAGGAGAGGCGTGGAGAGCTGTGGGCGTTTTTATGGTTTACCACAATGTAGTCAGCACCTACAGGCACATAGACAGAGACAGACAGCAGAAAGGCAGAATGTGGAAACCTGAAGCTTGGGTAGCTCTTAGCTGATGTCTGAGGGAGTCCTTTGTTGTTGTTGTTGTTGTTTTTATTTTTTTAAATGTCTTTATTTTATTTTGAGAGACAGGGACAGAGGGAGTGAGTGGGGAGGGACAGAGAGAGAGGGAGACACAGAATCTGAAGCAGGCTCCAGGCTCTGAGCTGTCAGCACAGAGCCGGACACGGGACTCGAACCCATGGACTGTGAGATCATGACCTGAGCCGAAGTCGGACGCTTAACCGACTGAGCCACCCAGGTGCCCCCAGGAGTCCTTTGAACACAGTGCTTGGAGGCCAACCAAAAACGTCCTCAGGCATCAGTTTCCGCTGCTCTTCATGAGCTGTTAAACTTGGGGTTCAGCACCTGGGTATGACCCCGATGGTCCTGAATATGACTGAGATAAGTCTTTGCCTGGATGGTGAGAGCCAGGGGCAGGAGACACTAGTAAGGAAGGGGGTGGTCCCCCATCATCATGAGATGATACTCCTCTTTGTGGGTGGCTTTGGGGTTTCCAAGGGTCTTCCCCCCTCTTAGAGGCTGGCCCAGGAACAGGCCCACAGGAGAGGGGGTTGCCTGCTGACCAGCCCCAGCTGTGCGTTAAGGCCGGGGCCAGAAATCATGGGCAAGATAGGGTCCAGTGGCCCACTCTCAGGAGATCCATGTCGCTGCTGTGACATGCAAGCCTTCGGTCTCTGCTCACAAGGCCCTAGGCCTACTTGCACAGGGGCTCTCTCTCTCTCTCTCTACATATTTTCCACTCACAGACAGGAGGGCATTACAAGTCTATTTGTCACCCACTCCATGCTACCCCCTCTGGGCAGCTGAGTTTACAGACAAAGAAATGCAGGCACCACGTACTTCTCACTTGAGTGGGGCTCAAAACCACAGCTTCTGTGCTCTCGGCTGTTCCTGGCACCGCCTAATCACACGCGGTCCACCCCCTACCCCCCAGGAAATGGGCACCCAACCAGCCACTTGGGTGTCTGCTGGGACCACATTACCTCGGGCATTGGTTGGCCACCTGGGTCCGAACCCTCGGTCTGCTGCCCCTAGCAGGTGCTGTTTCCTCTCTGGGCCCTGATGTTCTCCTCTGTACTTGGGGAGATCATAGCACTGCCCTTCCAGGGATGTAGGGCTGCCCTTCCTGAATGAGATGGCCAGCCCTGAGAAGCTGCGTGAGAAATGGGGGCCATTTGAACTTATTTGAGTGCTCTCATAGTGGGTAAAACTGCCCTCTAGGGACATTTGGGGCTCAAGTGATCTGCCCTTCAGAGGGACTAAGAATGGCCCCTTCTCAAATGCCCCCCCACCATCAAAATTGGTTCTCCTTCCCCCTCTCTGCTAGCATCAGCCTGAGGGCTCTTGGGAAGGAGCTCACATGAGCGATGAGGTCCTCAGGGTGTCTCCCCATGCCTTCTCACCTGCTTGTCCCCCACACTCAGCCCTCCCTGGGGCCTCTAGGGCTCCAGCCTTCTAGCATCCCTATCCTGAGTGCCCAAGCTGCCCTTCCTGGCCTGGAAGCCATGAAGACAGGATTTATCTTTGGAAATGTTCGGAGCCCGCAGGCGGCTTCCGAAGGCTCACATGGCCTGGATGCTCACCCACAGCACCCACAGATCTCTGGCTACCTGCCCGGTGCTCACCTTCCGCTCCAGCCTTTGGGTCCTAGCAGAGCTTGGTGAGCCCACCTGAGCATTCCCAAACGGCTTACCCTCTTTCTGGAACCCTGAGGAAGACTGGGGTCCGCACAGTAGGAGTGCGGAATGTAGGCTTATTTGAGAAGACCAGGCGGGCCACCTGCATGAGCAGAGGCTGGGGCCAGTGAGTGGGGCGGGGCTTCAGCACAGTGCAGCCCTGGGCCAGGTGCTACGGGCGACAAGGGCCTGGCCCCTGGCCTTTAAGAGCCTTTCCTTCTCCTACATGTGAAAGAGGGGAAAGGAGGGAGAACTAATGGCTCCCACGAGTGCTGTGCGGGACTTGTCCCTTTCGTTGCATTTCATCTTTGGAGAGGCGCCTCAAGTAGGGAAGTCCAGGATTCATCCCAAATTCCTTCCCCTCACAGCTCACACCCAGCCACAGGTGCCCTTGGCTTTCCCTTTCAAGTGTATCCATGTCTGACCCCTCTCCCCACTTGCACTCCCCCCACCCTCCATGGGAGCCCCATCATCACTCTCCCAGACCCCAGTGCTGGACTCTGGTCTCCCTGCCTTACCCTTGTATCTCTGCAGTCAACTGTGAACCCAAATGTGGCATTTCTCAGCCCAGAACCCTCTCCTGGCTTTTCCCATACTATGATCTCACTCAGCCAGAGGGGATTAAGTGAGGGTGTTTCAACACAGTGAGTGCTCACCGATTCTTCTTACTGATTCCATGTCTGTATCCATTTAGCTTTGTAGCCAAGAGCAGCAAGTTAACTCCCCCTCTCTGGCTTATTTTCCTCCTCTGCAAATGGAAGGGCCATATGAACTGGGCTTTGAGGCATGAATAGGAGCTCACAAGGCTGAAAAGGAAGAAGAGACATTCTGGGTGGAAGGAACAGCCCATGAAAAGAGGCATGGCATTCTGAACACACACAAGTGTTTGGGAACAGTAAAGTCACCAGTCTGGCTGGAGCATAGGATGCATGGGGCCAGGAGAAGGTTTGAGGCCTTGAATGTTAGCCTGGTAAGTTTGAGCTTTGTTCTCTAGGAGGGGGAACCATAGAAAGTATATGAAGGGGAGTGACATGAGTGAATCTATATTTTGGATACTGCTCAAGGAACACAGTAGTGGCAGAGAGACTAGGGTATATATTAAGCACCAACTATATACAGGGCCTCACGGGGTTCAGGCATCAGTGGGTCTGAGTTCCCTTTGGGGTAAACATAGCTTCTATGATTTCCCTTGAAAATAGTCACCAGCCCTACAGTGACTAGCTCTGGGGCTTCCATTAGGAGAGGCTTGCTGGGACATTATTGAGGTATCACTGACCGGTACCATTACTCTCAAAAGGCTGGTTGCCATGTCCCTCAAGCCAGAGCCCAGCCCCAGCCATCGTTTCCCTCCACGTCTCTTACCTGCAGCAGACGTGTAGGTCTTCGAGGTGTCCCTGCCCTCAGCAAACGATGCCTGATGGGAGCACTCTAGGAATCGAGATAACAGGCACTGTGAAAGCGGGACTTCCTTATGGCCCTGGACAGGGAAGGACCTTGCTGATCATCCCTGCAAGCCGCCCCACCCCCTTCAGTCTCACTAGAGGAGGTAGTCGGGGACAGGGGTCATGTTCCCATCCGTCAGAGCAGGGAGGCCGACTCTGGCCACCACGGATCCCAGCTGCAGGACCTCAGGCCAGTGACTTCACCTCTCTAAACCTCGGCGATGGACAGCAAGGTTCCAACACCTTCACAGTCTGCCTCTGTAAAGAGCTAAGACAAAGGACATGCTAAGGACAGGGCCTCTAGTCACAGCTTGTTGGGCATGACATTGAGGACCAGAGAGGTTAAGTGGCTTGCCCAAGGTAACACAGGCAGCTAGACAGGCAGCAGGGCTCCCGGACCTCACTTCTGACACCAGACACCACCTCCAGCGCCTGTGTCCCCACCAGTTGCAAGTCCATGGTCACAGGTAAAGTTGTGCCGTGTGCGTGTGTGACCCACGCGTGGGGTCTTCTCTGGGCCTGGAGCCCCCGTGCTCACCCTGTCTGCAATGCTAAAGCACCATTCTCAGCAGGAGCTGGGGAGATGTGCCCTTCGAGGTCCCCATGAAAGCCGCCTGGGCCCCTGAGACAGTCATTTCATGCTGGCTTTATAATTGGACTCCGAGTTGCTGCTGTGTGATGAAAAACAGCTTCTGCCCCCGGATAACCTCTCCTGCTGGTCTCTGCTCTGGGGTCCTCTCCTCTCTGTCCCGAGGGTCCTGCTTCACCCCAGCCCTGGCAGACAGGCGGGGCCAGATCTGGCCCAATGCCCTCCATCAGGCCGGAGCCGTGCCTTCCTCCCTCGTTCCCCCTGGGAGCTCAGCACGTATCATTAGACTTTATTAGAATCAAAGAAATGAGTCATATTTGCAAACAAGCCATGCTCAGCCAATCTTCCCCTGCAGCTGTCGGAAGGAGGAGGCGGTGGAGAGAGCCTTGTGTGGCCCCATGCTCGGCGAGGAAGGGCTCTTTTATAATTGTTGCCTCCGCCAGTCTCCAGGGAAGAGCCCTGGCCAATAAATGGCTGGCCGGCAGTCAAAAGGAAACGATTTGGCCCACTCAGAGGACGTATTTACATCTCTGAGTGCCGGCTGGACGGCAGCGGGGCGGCCGACTCAAAACAGACGTCCAGCGATTCTTTTTTGGATCCCACCCTGGAATGAATCATTACTATTCTTGGACAAGAATGCAGCTCACCTCTGGGCCTCCTCCCTCTGTATAAGAGATGCAGGGAAGCCTGGGGTGCTGCGGGCCCTCGCAGGGGCCAGCAGAGGACTTGGCACACAGTGGGTTCGTCCCCGGGGCAGCATCAGAAAAGGGGAACCGGGCCCAGGGTTGATTTTTATCTGGGTGATTTCAGGTGAATTCCTGAACCTCTCTGAGCCTCAGTTCCCCCATCAACCAAATGGGTACAAGTAACTTACTCGGTTAATGTCTGTTGAACATGTATGATGTGCCAGGCACTGCTCTGGACACAGCAGTGAGCAGACACATGCCATGCCTCCAAGGACATGTCACAGCAGTAAGATAAATAGACATTACACAGATAACACAAATATAATTGTAATATAGGAGTGATGATCCGTGATGAAAAATAAATCCAGAGCAGGGGAAGGAAAGCGACCAGGGATGCTATTATCACACGAAGGCCAAGAGAGTCTGCCCTGGTGAAGTAGTATTTGAACAGAAACCTGAAGCAGGGAGGGCATTGGTCTGTCTTGTAACACATGGCTGGGGAAACAACCAGTTCAAAGGTCCTGAGGTGGGAATGTGCTCAATCTATTCAGGGATCATAGTGGCTGAAGGGGCCATATGGAGGATGAGGTTTGAGATGGGACCACCATACGTAAGCTTGTCCTGGACACTTGACACGTCCCCGTGTCTACCTGTGGTCCCAATGTCATTATTAATAGGTCTGAATGACAAGACTATTTGGTCACCTTATTCAAGGCAAGAAGAGATGCAGGCAGCTTGGGAGGGCCTCGTTAGCCAGGTAGGTAGGAGCCACGGGAGGATGTGGAGCAGAGGAGGGGTGTGACCTGACGGGTATGGACACATTCTCCCTTAATGAGAACAGACTTGGGGGGAGGGTGACAGTGGAGTCGGGAAGGCGAGTGGGAAGTCTGCTGAAATAGCTCTGGGAAGCAGGGGGGGGCCCAGACAGGAGGGGTGGCAGTGCTGGGGCCATCAGGCTAAAGTTTGGGGTAACGTGCAATCTCCTGGGGTAGTTAGGAGGCACGGCTGAGGGGCAGTGTGCCACAACTGTCCCCCTGGAGCGCAGCACTCTACAGTTTCCTGAGCCCTCCCATGCCCCAGGAGTCCCACAGGGAAGGGACTTGGGGGTGGCCCCTCACACTTGGGTCCCTTCAGAAAGAGATGCAGACGGATGCACACGCTCTGGCCTCCACGGCTACCCAAAGATATCCTTGGAGAGGGTGTCGGTCGCTTTGGCCCTGAGCCCACATTGGGCTCTGTTCTGACAACCCCTGACAGATGAGACACACTCATTCCATTCCTAGAACGTCTGCACGGCCCATTACAAACATTTTCAAGAATTTTAAATAATTTTTTTAAACGTGCTATTAAAGCCATGGAGTCAGCCCTCTAAAAACATCAAACATTCAGATAGAAAAGCATTCAAATTGGAAACATGGGAAAAAATGATACTCAGTGCCAAGTGGGTCCCCCTCCCTCATGTCCCCACCACCAGGTCCCCCTCCCCATGGGCAGCAAGTGCACCCGGCGTCTGGTGTGTCCGGCCAAAAATAGTCTGTGCGTCCTCAGGCACAAATGAACATCCACCCCCTTCCCTTTTTAACACAATAGGGGGCACGCCGTAGCGCTGCTCACCTCTGCCCACTCATTTCATCTCCAGGATGTAGTTCTTTATCTGCACCCAGGGAGCCTTCCCGTTGTCTTGTGGGCCGCAGCGCGCTCCGCCGGGTGTCTTCCCTGCGTCTGCCCAGCCCCTCTCGATGGCCGTTTGGGTGCTTTCCAGTCTTTGGCTCCTACAGACAGTGCTGTGATGAGTAGCTTGGGGTGGACCCCGTCGCCGGCCACACGGCTCTCACATTCAAAAGTAATTCCAGGAGGAGTCTTAGGAATGGAATATTGCTGGATCAAAGAATATGTGCCTTTGACAGTGTCGCTGCAGGCATCGTGAGCTCCTTAAGGGAACTCGATACTAGCATCAGAGGGAGACTGTTTCCTTGCTGTGGCTTCCGTAGCTGGTCAGCTGCCCAGAGTGAGCCTCTCGTCTGTCATGGGCACCAGGGGTTTACCCAGCACAGGACTGGGAGAAGGTTGAAAGGGTTAGGTTGAAAGGGTTCAACCCTAACCCATGAACTGACTGGGCGTGGTGTCATCAGATTCTGAGCTCTGGGGTTTCAAGCTTGCCCTCAGGAGAGAAGAAAAGGCTGGGCACCTCCTCTGCGTTAGCTAAGCACCTACTGTGTACCTGCCTGTGAGATCCTTGTCCCTGGGATGTTTGCAATCGGGTAGGCAAGACAGACCTTTCACCCGTGGGTGACACACAGTTTGAGTGGACAGCCCACAAGACCGCGGGGTCTCTGGTGGCCTGTGGAGCAGCAGGGAAGGCTTCTCCGGAGGACGCGGAGCTGGCGTTGCCGAGGGTACACAGGTGTGGAGGTGGAAAGGCACCCTCCCTGCGACACTGCCCATTCACAAGGAAGCCTTGGGCTGCTGCCCAGTGTGCCTGGGGCTTTCACTGAAGGCGCTGAGCTCTGGAGCCTTCGGGAAGGGCTTTTTATTCTCAAGCAGCTGCCGCTGCCAGATCCCTGTGCTTGGCAGGGCCCCAGCCGGGATGCGGTTGGTGGACAGCCTGCCTCACGGGACAGAGGCCTGAGGCTTCAGGTGACCCTGGCCTGTGGCAGGGACTGGACAGCTGCTCTTTAAAGTTTAGGCTCTGTTCTCTGTTTATTGGAGGAGTAGCGTGAGGGAGTCCACAGGCTTTTGGAGTCAGACAGGCTTGAGTAAGGGTGGTAGCCCTGCTACCTGCTGGCTGCATGTCTGGACAGTTGGAGCTTTCATGCCTTGGTGTTCCCCATCTGTAAAATGGGGCCAATGACCTCTAGTCCTTGAATCAGCTGAGATAAGTTGAAAAGGCCTTGTGGATATTATGAGCACACCATCATGGGTGACAGAGGGGAGGCCTTTGGGTGTCAGGATTCTCATCAAAAAAAGGACAGAGGAAAACTGCCTCCTTTTACAGTTTGTTAATGGAAATATTGCATGGATTGGTCCAGAGTACCATGTGAACTTGGCAGTTACCTCAGTTGAGTCCTTGGTTCATTCATGCAACAGGTATTTATTGAGGCTGTACTATGTGCCACATGTTCTTCTAGGTGCTGGGACCATGGCAGTGACCCAAAGAAAGGTCTCAGTTGAATGCCAGTTGAGATGGGGATCTTGAATTTATTCGAGGTCCTCACATTGAAGTTTCTCTGGAAGAAAGAAGGAAAAGCAATGACGTGTCTGCCCCAGTCGGCATTCCAAGACCCAGGACCCTGACCACAGGGGACATCCCACAGACTGGCTAAGAGCTAGGGAATGGTCTGGAATGCTTTGCCTGGCAGCAGCATGGGGGCAGGAACTGCATCTGCGTTTTACAGAAGAGAGCCTGGGGTGCAAAGTCGCACTCCCTCTCTGCCCCTCTTGCTTGAGTGTGGCCTTGAAACCAGGAGCGAACTTTGGTTAGAACAGGAGAGAACCAGGTTTTTCCCAGGGGAGCACGAGCTCCCTTGTCCCCCATGGTCAGCAGCCCGGGGACTCAGCGGGCAGACAGGGACCCTGGTGGGCAGGGCTGACGTCCCTGGGTTTGGTGTGCCTGCCCTTGGTCACTGCTGCAGGGTCCTGGGACAGTGGGGACAGTTTCTTGGCATTAAGATGTGCCCTTTCCTGACTTCAGATGGCGTCTGCCCCTCAGGGATGCATCTGAGTAGGTGTTTCTATGCGTCTTCCGCAGGTCAGTGAGGCTCCCCGACTCCCAAAGACCCCAGCCTCTGCTGTGTGATGCCGGGCAGGGACGGTGGGTGCTCTGTGCAGATTAGCCTCCAGACCATCTACCTGTCCTCTCATGAGACCTTTATAACCCTGCAGGGAGTCCAGAGGACACCAGCACCGCTTAGGCACCAGTAGCTGCTCTAGGCGTCTCAAGGCCAGGGCGGAAACAGACACCTGAGACCCTGTAGTTACTGCTTGGGGTGGGGTTTCCTTTAACGCCGATCCCTATAAATACGTGGGGTTAGGTCCTGTGCAGCCGCATAGAGAAGCCTCCTGAGGCTTACATTTTAGGGGAGATCCAGATAAGGAATAGGAGTGAATAGAATAAGAGGGATGGGACAGAGAGTGTTGGAGGAGGGTAGTTATTCCCATTTCACAAATGAGACAGGAGTTTGGGGTAACTAGCCCAGTGATTACACTGTAGAGCCAAGTTTGAACCCAATGTTTGGCCCTCAGTGAGCACTGAAACGGTCTACTGAGATTCGATCCCACAGGGATTAGTGCCCATTTTACAGATGAGGAAACTGAGGCTTGGAGGTTTACTTAACTTGCCTGAGGCCAGTCTGGGTTGAACCCAGGTTCTCCTGATGTAGGAGTCCAAATCTATTTCCTTGTTGACTTCTTCACAACCCTGGGGCCTGGGTGGGAGCTGCTTCCGAGGCGCATGGTGATTCCAGGGCTTGGAGAGGTGAGAGGCCTTGTGGAAACATGGCACCCAGCCAGGGTCTCACCCCCAGCCTGTTGGAACCCTGGCCTCGATGCTCTCTGCCCCAGGGCCGGCCCCACTGACTTGTGGTTCTGTTTGCTTGAAGGCGCAATGTGTTGAGCTTGTCCTCTGGAATCGATGACCCCGGCTCCTTGAAGTGGGACCTTGCTCTCTGCCTTCTCCTCGTCTGGCTGGTCTGTTTCTTCTGCATCTGGAAGGGCGTCAAGTCTACGGGAAAAGTGAGTGATGCTTCTGTCTCTCCGCTGCCTCAGCCCAGGGAATCTTCCACCTCCCCTTCCCAGGCCCTCCTGCTTGGAGTCAGCCCAGACCAGCCCTGTGTGCCAACAGAGCAGTCCTCTGAAAGAAGATAGGGCTCCGCTTTGTGGCCTTTGCCCACCTCGTGGTGGAATTGCTCCCAGGGCTTAACAACCAGCAAACACAATTCCTGAAAGTCAGACGGTGGGCTCTGTGGAGCCTGTACAGTCTCCCACCTCTAAGTGCAGCCGTTAGCAGATAACAGACATTGGCTTTGTAACTGTTAAGTTAGCTGTGAGCAAGGTGAGCGGGCAACTTGATTGTTACTTCTCAGCGAGCCATGAACCGCATGGGCCCCGTCTCTGCAAAGTACGCCCTGACAGACAGCATCCGCTGCAAACTTGCTAGAAATATAGACCCATGGGCTTGCCCCACACCCACGGAATCAGGACCCACATTTCAACAGTATCCCCAGGTAATCCAAATGCTTGCTGAGAGTGTGAGAAGGGCTGACTTGGAGTTTTGCTGTTAAGTCCGAAGAACTAAATTATCTTACCACTAACATTTCAGCCAGAAGCTGAGCTGTTAGTTATTAAGGAAAGCTTTCCCCAATGATTAAGTCATTTTCTCATAACCGAGATGTTAGCGGTTAACCAGAATGTTAGCCATCACTGAAATATTCGTTGCTGATTTAATATGTTACACGATGACCAGAGCATTAGGTATTAACAGAGGTGGTAGGTGATCATTAAAACGTTAACTTATAATTAAGGTTTTAGGTATAGGCTGGTGTATTGGCAATAATGAAAATGTTAGCCTATAACTAAAATGTTACCTGTTAAGTTAGAGCTAAACCGTTACCCAATCACCAAGACGCTGACCAGTATCATGGTCATTGCCATGCCAGGTCGGTGCGGAAGGCTCTGTTGGGATGAGAGCTGTGTGCCTGCCCCCTCGGCCAGGCTCTAGGCCACAGTGAAGATGTTGGGTGATCTGCTTTACATGTCCTCCACATACCACTTCCCTCCTATCTTGCTGGGAGAAAAATCTCTTTAAGGTCTAAAAGCCCCCAAAGGTCAAAAGAGTATGTGAAGGTGGCATTTTAGGTACAGCAATGTGCAGTGGCTGGTGAAGTCGTTTGTAGAAGGGGCCTGTGTGGAACCAGAAATCAAAGACCATGTTGTCCCTGGATCAAGAGCCCCTTAATCATGGATCTGAAGGGACCCCAGCATTGCCTTCAGGGCAAGATCTGGGTGCCCAAGATAGCAGAGGCGGAGCGGGAAGGATTCTGGAGCGGACGCCCCCCTGCCCACATGCCCTCCCTCCTGTTTCTGCGGTCAGAGCCATCCTGCGATTCTAAAATCCCGTCTAGAAAGGAAGCAGGCCAGGCCTCAGGAATGTCCACACGCAGCACCAGGACAGACAGGTAGAGGGCCCCTCGCGCCCCGGGGTGCCCGTACCCCACCCCCTCCTCTGCCTGGTGTGCAAGCGCTTTGCTCACCACCTTTCTTCAGACGATGCGGGAACTAAGCTGGGAAAGGTCAGGTGGCTTGTTCGAGGACACCCCCTCACCATGAAGCCCCGTTTCCTCATCTACAGAATGGGTGGAAGTGAGGGTTGAAACCAGAAGTGTTAGGCACCAGCACGATGCTCGGCTCAGATGGTACAGTAAATACCAGTGTTTTCACTGTGCCTCCGTTTCCCCACACGGAGAGTTTATCAGGAAGTTTCTGTGGAGCAGTGTTCTTGAGCAATGCCGGAGACATGATCATTTCCTTATGCATTCATATATTTTGTGCCTCTACTATCTATCAGGTCCTGTGGTCGGAATAGGGCCCGGGGGCATGCAGGGGTCAACAAGACAGACAGAAATCTCTGTGGTCCAGGAGCCAATACATTTGACAGTTGTGACGGGGTGAATGTGTAAAATATATAGGAGGTGGTGACTAATGGTGATTAAAGAACAACGTGTGAAGGAGAATAGGAAATGTTGGGGTATACTTTTAAATAGGATAGGCAGTCAGGCTCACCAAGAAGGTGACTTTGGGGGCACAGATCTGAAGGAAAGGAGAGGTAAGCCATGTGGTTATCTGGAAGGAAAAAATTCTAGAGACAGAGAGTAGCCAGTGCAAAGGCCCTGAGGTATATCTGATCCAGACCTATGGGGAGCCCCCAGTCTGATGGAGGAATGATGTTTCCCAGGAGCAATGAGCAGCATTTGAGATATAATGGAGGGAGCGAGAGAATAGAATCAGAGAGAAAAGCAGAGGGTACCAAGCTGCAACTGTGGCCAGTTGAAGACGTGACTTGACAGAGGTCCCCTACCCCACCCCACCCCTAGAGACAACCTCCTCCTCACAGGGCTCCAGGCCCCTGAGGGGCGGGCATGGCTCCCAGAACAATAGCAGGGCCTGGGCCAGCCCAGAGAAGCCAAGACAAACACAGTAAGGCTCTGTGGACTTCCTTGAGCTCTACAGCCTGCCTGCCCGCCCGCCGCCCGCCGCCAGCCATGGCTTTCAGCCCTGGCCACAGACCAGGTTCATGGCCGCTGTGGGGGCTGGGCCCGTGGGCAGCAAGGGGGGCCTCATCCTGGCATGGCCCTGTTTCAGTGGCTGATGCTGGTCCCATAGGAGGTGGATGCAGGGAGGGCCTTGGCAGCTCAAGATCCAAGTTCAAGTCACTTTGCCTCTCTGAGCCTCAGTTCCCTTTTCTGTAAATTGTCAGCCTTCCAAGGGTCTAAACCTTGGCCCAGGATATGTTGGGGCTTAATTCATTCAACAGACAGTGATAATGGCAGCAAACGCCATGTAACACACAGCACCAGGCAGTGTTCTCAGTGCTGTTTATTAGCTCATTTCGTCCTCCTCATGTTCTGAGGAGTCTGTGCCCAAGCTGGGATTTGGACCCAGAGAGCCCAGCTGCCGAGCTTGACACTCTGCATTCTTCTCCCTCCTAATCGTCACCTGCTGCCTGCCCTAGCCCCTGGGCTAGCCCGACGGAGCGGCAGGGCATGAGGTGGGCGTCACATCCAGGGAGGTGACGGAAGTCTAGACTGCACACAGGAAGTCCAGCACTCTGGACCCAAAGGGGAGCGCGTTCGCGGGCGGACAGGAGCACGGGCATGGGCTGAGGCCGCACCCTTCTGTCGCCTGCTCTTCGTCTAGCGTTTGGAAACCTAGGGGCGGCAGTCGGGGCAGACGTGGTTTGGGGTCTCAGCTTTTCTCCCACAAGATGCATGACTTGGGGGACGTCCCCTTCCGCTCGTGTGAGAGGAGTTTGTGGTGCTGCCTTCGTGCACGCAGGGGTGCTATGCCTCAGGGCTGCCTGGGTGCTGGGCTCAGGTCCGTGGTCCCACCTCTCGGACCCTCTGCCTCTGGGCTGAGGGACCCCAGCTGTCCAGGCCTTTCCCTCCTAGTGAAGTTCAGGGCAGTGGGAGACTAGCCTGTCTCCTTCCTGCGTGGCGCGTCACCTCCTCTCCACTGTCCCTAGGGGAGTGAGGAAGAGTTGTCCTCGCAAGTTTCCAGGGCTGTTGGGCCACAGGGCTTTTGGATCAAGGGCTCAGAGGAACCACGGGCTTGCCAGCAAGAGTGGAAAAATACCACGTCCCGTGGCAAGGCCTGCTGGGCCACCACTAGAGGCCCAGTGGCGGCGGCTGGCACCAGCCTCTCCTGAGAGGATCCTAGGGGACTCATGGATAAGTTGAGAGAATGGGTCTCAGGGGCTTGTCCTCAGAGCTGCAAATTTGCAAAACAAGGGTGGCTTTTCCAAAAAGGCAGATGAAGTGGTGTGACCAGGTGGCGCTGTGACTAGGTGGCGCTGTGACCAGGTGGCGCTGTGACCAGGTGGCGCTGTGACCAGGTGGCGCTGTGACCAGGTGGCGCTGTGACCAGGTGGCGCTGTCCAGCTCTGGACTGGGAGCAGCAATAACGTGCATGTACACAAAAGGCATGGACGGGACTCCAAAGCCCGCTGGCCTAGATCAAATCCCACCTCTGCCACCTCCCAGCTCTGTGACCCCAGGCCCCTGACACCAACCTCTCTGGGCCAGTTTTCTCATCGAGAAAATGCAGGTAATACAAGTACCAAGCCCTTCGGGCCGTCCTGAGGATTTAGTAATGGGCATAAAACTTCATAGAGTGCCTGGCACACAGAAAGTGCTACTTAAGTGCTTGTTAAACAAATGTAATATGTGACAACAAGGGAAGTCACCCCCATCCCTGGGTAGTTTCCTGTGTCCCTGACACAAAGCCCTCTGGCCAGAGCCTCGCTGGTGGGGCCCAGCTGCTTTGAAGTGGCCGCCCTCCGGGGACAGTGTCTGTCAGCAGCTGTTGGTTCCCCACCCCCGGGTGTGGCCCACAGCACGGCCCAGACTTGGTAACAGGCCAGGGGCCAGTCTGCAGGAAGGGGGGAGCAGCCGGAGGGGGCGACATGCTGGGGTTCTTTCTTTCACCTTTTCTGTGGCTCCCCGGCCTGCCTCTGCCTTCTGGTCCTTGGGAAATTGTGAGGGTTCTCTGCTGGGGAAACTGAGGCCCAGAGGGAGCAAAAGCATCCAGGGAGGGAGCGTCAGAGACAGGTGTAGGGCCCGCCCTTCACCTCTGGGGTCACCAGGATGGCTGCCGGGGTTCCTTGAGTGTGGCAAGTGAGGTAAACGCCCTTACCTTCCTCCTCATACAGATAGAAGCTGAGGCCAGACCACCCAGCTGGGAGGCAGGGTGCGGTGCAAACCCTGCCCCGGTGGCCCAGACTACTCCACCCTTCCCCTGGGGCCACAAGGCTGGAGGGGACTTCAGAGCTCCTCTGGTCCGAGCCTCCCACTTCAGCTGGTGGGGAAATGAAGGCCAGAGAGGGACAGTAGCTTGCTTAAGGTCTTACAGCAAGCCGGTCACTGACCTTGAATTTCAACCTATGCCCTTGGGGAGTCCAGCCTTCCTCAGGTCTTTGGAGGGATTAAACTACCTGACTTAGAAGGTCTTTTTTTNACCACCCAGGCGCCCCTTTTTTTTTTTTTTTGAGAGAGAGAGAGAAAGAGCAAGTGCCAGCAGGGGAGGCTCAGAGAGAAAGAGAATTTTAAACAGGCTCCATACTCGGTGTGAAGCCCGATTCAGGGCTCGATCTCACAACTGTGAGATGACCTGAGTGGAAATCAAGAGTGGGACACTTAACTGACAGCATTTTACTGCTCTGTCATAGTCATTCGGAGGCAGGCTCTGGGGCACGTTTCCACTCTGCCACTTAAGTGCTGTGTGGCCTGTGTGGGTAAGCAGTGGACTCTGGGCTTTGGTTCCTCACCTTCACGATGAAGATAATGGGGCGCCTGGGTGGCTCAGTCGGTTAAGCGTCCTGACTTTGGCTCAGATCGTGATTTCACAGCTTGTGGGTTCAAGCCCTGCATTGGGCTTTGAGTGCTGACAGCTCGGAGCCTGGAGCCTGCTTCGGATTCTCCCTCCCTCTCTCTGTGCCCCTCCCCTGCTCATACTCTGTGTCTCTCCCTCTCTCTCTCAAAAATAAAAAAATAAACATTTTTTTTAAAGAAAAAGATGAAAACATTACTGAAACCTCCCTCAAAGGGTTAGGGTAGGACAGGACCAACTAAGTATAGAAGTCACTGCACTTGGAATAGTACCAGGCATACAGTAAGCACTCAATAAATGCTGGTTGGTGGTACTGGCTGAGGGCAGCTGAGCCAGGTAGGCCCTGAGAGTTTTCTTCTTGCCCTTTTCCAAAGGCCCTTTCTAGTTATTTCTACTCAAAGTGATGTGACTATCCAAGAACTGTGCTCCAGATTGGTGGGGTTCAGGGCTCTGTCCCCCATGCATTTGTGTCTGTTGCCTACTGGGGCCCCAGAAGTGCCCTGCAGTAACCTGGCACTGCCCCTGCCTCCCACCACTACGGACACATTCATCCTGCTCTCTGGGTATCAGTTTCCTCACCTGTAAAATGGGTGCATTGGCTAAATAGTGGTTCCTTTCTGAGGTCCCCAGGGCATCAGGGGCTCTGCGACCCAGTCTTAGCATTTCAGGTGCTCAACATGACCTTTCTGTATGTGCTGTGCTGGCGAAGCCAACTACCTGATGCCTTTGCTCAGAGCAAGGTGGTTAATCTCCACGGGGCCTGGGTGCAGGTCCTGAGCCCTGTAGGTGACCTGGGCATCTTACAGCCCTGCCGAGCCTCGGTTCCTCCTCTGTCACATGGTGTGGTGAGCACGACGTGGGCTCATGCCTGGGGAGGCCTGGCTCAGCCAGTGCCCTGCTGGAAAGACCAGGAGTTCACTGTCTGTTTGGACCCGCGCACCTCTGAGCCCCTCCCAGGCATAAACCCTGCCTGGAAACTTCTCTTGTAGAAGGGAGAGATTGGGAAATCCATCCAAGAGAACTGAGGCCACGGGTGTATGAAGACCAGCGCTTTCAGGACAGAGGAGAGGATGTAGGGCAGGCGCCTAGCAATGGCCCAGCACAGCCTCAGTCATCTCGGGCCCCACCTCCAGTTGACCCGGGGTGGCCTGTGCTGTGCTGTATGACCCCGGGAAGGCTGTGGGCCTCCCACGGCCCCAGGGGAGTGGAGGCCCTTCTCCGTCTCCTGACCAAGGGCCTTTAGAGGCCTTACTTCCTCCTAGAAGTTCTCATGTCCTTCCTACAAAATCAGTGTCAACGACAGGCCCCATTTCTTGAGTACCTAAGTGCCAGGCACGGTTCTGATGGTGTTACCAATATCTTATTGCATCCTCACCTCACCTCTTGATGGAGGTCTTTTATGATTGTTGTCTCCATTTACACATTGTAACAGACCCAGAAAGGTTAAGCATCATGCCCTAGGTCACACAGCAAGTGAGGGGACAGAGCTGGGATTTGAACCCACATTAACTGATTCTGAGCCATCAGTCATACTAACAGTTGCAGTGTTAGCTAATGTGTACCGAATGTCATGTACCAACCACCGGGTAAGCCACATATACACTTGATAGTTTACACTCAGCATTTTGCATATCCTTCTTCACTTACTGGAGTATTTGTTCACAAGGGCAGGAATTTGCTTTATGTCATATCCACCACTACATATCCAGGGCCTAGATATTCAGTACATATTTATAGGATCATTTGCATTGAATCGCAGTAAGTCTATGAGGTGAGTACTTGTATTATACCCAGGTTACAGGTGAGGCAGCTGAGGCCCAGAGAGGTTAAGCAGTAAGTGCAAGGTCACACAGCAGGTGAACCAGCAGGCTCGGCTCCTGACCCTCAGCTTCGGAGAGAATGTTTAAATTTGACAGCAGCAGGTGATGCCACGGGCCCGCCTGAATCCGTCTCGTCCCTCACAGGTCGTCTACTTCACAGCCACCTTCCCCTTCGCCATGCTCCTGGTGCTGCTGGTCCGTGGACTGACGCTGCCCGGCGCAGGCGCAGGCATCAAGTTTTATCTGTACCCCGACATCAGCCGCCTCGAGGACCCTCAGGTACACGAGGAGGCAGCCCGTCCTCCCTCCCACCCAGGGCCAGGCCGGGCAAGGTGTGGGGAAGTGAAGCTGGTGGTGCAGTGTCCTCGGTTCCTGGGCGCACATATCCGGTTGGGCCATCCGCCTCTGGTACTTTTCCGCTGGGCTGCGGCAGGTTGTTCGCCGTGCCCGTGGGCCCTTCCCGCTGTGTGTGTATTTTTGCATGTCGAGGACTCCTGAGGCCGGGCCCTGTGCCAGGTAAGGGGGGGAGAAGTCTTATGAGCTCGTCTCCTCCTTGGCCCTGGCCTCTGCCCGCTGTGGCCGAGGGGGCTGCGCCGTGGGGATGGGAAGGTCGGCCCACGAGTGCGGCAGCCAGCTTCCTTGCTGAGGCTGGAATTCAGAGTTGGTGATGAGCTCTCAGAAGGTCAAGGGGCAGATACTGAACACCTGCTCCCTGGCACTCAGCCATGTGGCCGCAGGGGGTTAGAGAAAACTCTCCTCCCCACTGCCTTCTTGCCCTGTCATAGATGAGAGAGGGCTTGGCCAACATCAGGGCACAGGTTGGGGGGCAGTTTTGTGTCCACTGGGAGCTGCTGGATGAAGGTTTGGGAGAGTAGCTTTGCCTGCATAATCCGTTAGGGAATTCCTCCCCATTCCAACGGGGGTGGAGGGGAGTGGTCCCCAGACAATAGCAGTTATAATAATGATAATGGCCTTGACTTAACAGTCTTACCACATGTCTGCACTGGGCTAAATCTTTTTTATTAGAATAGGCAGAAGAGTGCTGTGGGTCAGGGCAGTGGAGCCCATTTCACAGATGTGAAAACTAAGGCTCCCGGCAGGAGTTCTATTGCCCAGAGTCATTTCATGGTTGGAATTCAGATCTGCCTGCTTCAAAAGCCCATCCTCTCACTCCTGCTGCTCAGTAACTGGGGGGTTTCTTCGACTTCTGGACTTCCTTGCAGCTCAGTATTGCCTCGAAAGACACCTTGGGTCATCGCACAAATGCTCTAATTGCAGCCAAGAATCTGCGCCTTTTGAGATGCCGTCCTCCAGGGGTCCAAGAGCCCACACGGCCTCCTCCAGGAAGCTGGCTCTAACGGCCCCTTCTCTCTCTCCTTACCCCCCGTACCCCCACCCCCTAGGTGTGGATTGATGCTGGGACCCAAATATTCTTCTCCTATGCCATCTGTCTGGGGGCCATGACCTCTCTGGGGAGCTACAACAAGTACAAGTACAACTCGTACAGGCAAGTGTCGCGCCAGCGGGCCTGGTAAACCTTAGAAATGATGTTTAAAGAAAAAAGAGAAGAAGTAGGGAGCGTGGCTTCCTTGTGTTGTGAATTAACTTGCTCCCTGACATATGTGTAACTTAGGGACTGTATGCTGCTGGGATGCCTGAACAGTGGTACCAGTTTTGTGTCTGGCTTCGCAATTTTTTCCATCCTGGGCTTCATGGCACAAGAGCAAGGGGTGGACATTGCTGATGTGGCTGAGTCAGGTATGGTGGTATTGGTGGCAGTGGTGGTGGGCACTGCCACCTAGTGTGTAAGCCAAGTACTGCAGGCATGAAGCCAGACCCCAGGGGGCTTTGGGGGGGGACGAGCCTGGTTTCTGAAACGGACCCCCCCCACCAAGATGTCCCCCAAGCAATCAAAGAGTACAAAAGCTAAATTTTAAGCACTTTGCAATTTGGCCCAAGGGGCTCGCAGAAACATGGGGGTTGGTTAAAGTTGGGGGAATACTTAGCTACTTTTGTGTGGTCTTCCCTCCCTCTCCTTCCCCAGCAAGCTCCTGGTTTCGGCAACAGAAACCACTTTTCTAACTCAGGCCCAAGCCAGCCACCAGTCGGCATTCCATCACCACCTTCTCAGCTTTGGTTTCTGTATTTTGCACTTTGCTCCCAGCGCGCTCCCTCTAGCAAAACCCATTCATTCATTCCACCGATGCTACTGATTTATGGGGTCTGCCCTGTGTCAGGCACCACCGTAGGCAGTGGGTGGGGAGATACGGTGGGCACAGCGGCCACCCTCTGGGACCATGACAGACCCAATTTGGGGATACGTTGTGGGGACAGGGCCACCCCCTCCAGGCATGGGCCCTGTTGGTGGGGTACTCCTTCTGGAAGTAGAGGAAGGTCTTAGAGTCGTGAACTCTGCAAAGCCTGGGATCCAAGGCTGGGATCCTGGAGCTCCAGCAAGGAAGGTGTGGAACCTGGAAATGACAAGGTGGTCAGTTGCTAGAACCTTAGAGCCTCAGAACCACAGTATTCTGCGACCTGCCCCTGGATGTCCCAAGTCCTGGAATTGCAGGATGGCAGTGGCTTGGCTACAGGCACAGGAACCCCAGGCTCCCAGGTTCCCTGAGGACTATCTTTATGGCTTCTCCACCTCCCTCCTGTCCTGCCCGTTCACTGGGTGGGCGCTCATCAGCTGTCTGGAAGGTTTGGTTATTTTGTACACGCCTCTGGTGCACCCGATCTCCTGATTTCTCACGACCTCTTCAGGCCCACATGGAGACAGGCAGGGGTCCTGGGCTGAGGCCCCTCTCGGGTCCAGTGCTCACTCCAGGGACCACCACAGACCAGAGTCAGGCATAGCTGGAGCCCTGGCCGTGGCATTGCCCTTGCCGTTTTTGAAACAGGGCAGTGTCCTGGGTCCTCAGCCACAGAACCCTACTGTTGGGGGTCAGGGGTACCTCAGCATTGTGCATTTAGACGTCTGTTCTGTAGATGGGGAGACCAGTGGCTTGAGAGCAGGGGCCTTGCTCGGGATGATCAGGACCTGAGTTGGGGTCTCCTGGACAGGCCCCTCTGATACGAGGACATCCCCTGTCCCCGCCCCTCCCACCCACTTTGGACACACCCAACAATTCTGGTCTTCCCTGGGTGAGAATGCATCTGAGCTCCTCTGACTTTCTCTGACCTCAGAGCCTGGAGGCCCTGCTTTCGTCCTTGCTTGGCAAAGATGCTCTCTGCCACCTGGACCCCCTCTCCCCCCGCCCCCCACAGTGTTGCAGGACATGTGTGGCAAACCCACGCGTGTCTCAGCCCCACGCATCTCTCTGCTGCTCCCCAGTCCCAGGTCGGACCGTCAGACATAGATTTCCTTCCCCAAGGGCCCCAAGAAGCAGGCCAGAGACTGAGGACACAGAAAGTTAATTCCAGAATGATCCACACCGGCTTGGGAGGTTGGCAGGTCCTGTGATGAGGGGGAGGCCCTTTGCAGCTTCTTTGCAGTGGCTTTTTTCAGTCGAGGGCTTGCCAAACAGTTGTGATTGCCCAGAGCGTGGAGTGAGTTGGTGGTGGGACATATGTACATATATATGTATGTATATGTATGTATCTCTCGATACTTGGAATAGAGCTTTCTCTGCGGACGACTAGGTGTTTTCATATATGTACATATCTTCACCCGAAGTTGTTTTCCTCCTCCTGTCCACTTCCAAGACCTTGTTGTTTATTCCCCACGGTGATGTCTGAACAGCTGACACCTCAAGGGTGATTATTTCTCTAATAAGCTTATAACAAGCACCATATTGAGCGAAGTGCATTTGAACGAGATAATTATTTGGCCGAACGGAGGGCACACGGTACGTGCAGCAGCATTTTCTCTGCTCACGGAGGGGCGTGCACGGGTGCTCAGTGTGGCTGCGCGACTTCACATGGACTTCTCTCTCTATAGTTCCCCGTGCGCTTTTAGAGAAAAATGCTCAGACCCTCTCCCAGAGGCTGGCTTGAGAAAGGCAAAACTGAAATACAGAAACGAGCGTGTTGAGATCNGCAGTTGGCTGGACTTGAATCCACATGCAGTGACACTTACCAGGCGGGCCAGAGCTCACGTGTAGGGGGACCAGGGGGGCCGAGGGCACATGTGGCTCTGTTCCAGCTTGGACTTTGGGGTTGGTAGGAGCGCCCCATCCACCACTCCTCGTGGGATTCTCTGCCATCGCCGCCTGAGGACACCCGAGTAGGCTCTGGACAGTACAAGGACTTGCCCTTGCCTGCCACATTTGTGGTTAGCGCCCTACCGTGTGGTTTCTGGCTCCCATTTATTTTAAAGTTGGTTTTTTGTTTTTTGGGGGGTTTTTTGGTGTTCTTTTGTTTTGTTTTTTTTTGTTGTTGTTTTTGTTTTCTTTCATTCTTAAGCTAGTCATTTGGTTTCTGATACCTGCTCTAAATATCCTGGCCTCTACCCCTTTTTGTTTTCACATTTCTTGATGTTTTTTTATTATTTTTATTTTACTTTTTTTAAGTTGTGGGTCTTACTTTATTTTTTCAGCCCAGGCCCTTGCAGATCTCCTTTCTTTTGCTGCTTCCTACCGCCTCTTAGAACCACAGGTCTTCATCACTGGCTCAGTTCTTAACCCCTGGCTTCTCCCCTCAGACCCGCCGGAGACAGGAGGAGACATTTCTCTATGTCCCCTGGAATGTTTCGAGGCAGAAAGGTGCCGCCTGAGCTGGTGGGGCTCCTGTCTCCCACACCCAGCCTCCAGATTCTGGCAGAGTCCGCTTCTCAGAAACCAGAAGCCCAAGTCTAGGGCAGTGGTGTCAGCAGCTGAGACTCTGGGCGCGAGAAGGCTCCTTGAGAGTCTTTTCCGGGATCCTGCCCCTGGCTTCTCAGGTCGGGGAGCAGGCTCCTGCAGGGCACATGGGGACAGAAAGAGGAGGTGGTGGAACGAGACTCGAATGGAGGTCATGGGTCTCCGAGCCCAGGGTCTCGCCCTGCACACACCTCCCTTTAGTTTTGGGCCTTGGCTCTGACGTTGCTGGGGAGGGGGGGTGCGCAGATGCACCCCTGAAGCGAGGTTTGCCCTGCAGGGCATGGTTCTGTGTTCTTTCATGACGTTTTCGTCATTAACTCAGGAGTAGGAACCTTTTCTTTGCAAACGGGGACTTCGGTAGTCAGATAACCAGACCTTTCCCCCTTTGCTTCCTTCCAGCAAAATGTTGGCGTGCTTGCCCTGGTTTGGGGGGCCCTCCTTTTCCAAGCCGGCAGCCTGAGTCCCAGGCTCCGTCCTGCTTCCTGCCCCCAGATGACCAGGTCTGCCGGACTCTGGTGTGTGAGGCCACTTGTGCTGCTGCTTAGGAGACAGATGCTAAAACGGGGCCCCGCCTGAGCCCCAGTGCACCCCAGGGAGGCGGGCCTGGGCTCTTCCCCCAGGCAGGAATTCCGACCTGGGGTTTGGGACACCGCCTCAGTCCCGAGTGTCTTTGTGTGAGCTCCGGTGCCCCGGGTGGCTGGGTCACTGATGTTCCTCCCCCTCTGCCCCTCCCCGTTTTCTCTTCCCTTTAGGTCCCGGCCTGGCCTTCATTGCCTACCCAAAAGCTGTGACAATGATGCCTCTGCCCACGTTTTGGTCCATTCTCTTTTTTATTATGCTTCTCTTGCTTGGACTGGATAGCCAGGTATGTCCGTGTCAAGGGGACGCCGGATGGAGGGATCGCCCGGGGGGAGTATGGCTCTGGGAGGCCCCTTCATCGCCCTGTGTGTGACTGTCACTCCCTTCCCACCCTCACCTCAGACTTGCACGGGCTTTCAGCCAGCGAGGGCTCCTCCAGGACCCCAGGGGTGGAAAAGGCCTCAGGGCACCAGGAGGGGGACCTCTGCCCCAAAGCTCAAGTCTTTGTCCCCAGCACAGGGAAATGGATACTTGAGGTGTGGGGTTAAAATGAAGTCGTAGATGGGAAATAGAAGGTCAAGACCAAGTGGCGATGATGTATTCCCACGGAGGGAGGGTCCATACGGGGCCCAGGAGTGACATGGCAGGCAGTTGAGGGAAGGGACTGACAGCTGATTGTCCTAGTGTAGCTGGAGAGGCCTAGCCCACGCGTGGTGTCCTGTGATTCCTGGTACCTGTGAGCAGGGCTACACACAGCCACACCGTGACCTCCAGCACTGGGGAGCCTCCCTCAGACCCACCCTGTCCTCCAGCCACACCCCAGCTTCTGCCTTCCCAAGGCACTATACTTTCCTGCACTTCTTAACCCCTGTATCCCACCCTCTGGGGCTCAGACATCCATGGGGTGCATCAGTGGGAGCCAGCCAGAGGCTGAGACTGGCTTTGGAATAACAGTCCCAAGCCCCCATGCTGCTCTGTGACATTGAGCATATTTTCTTCCCTCTCTGTGACTCCGTTTTCTCATCTGGTAAATGGGTGTGATTATACCCACTTTGCCTTGTGTGATGTACTAGCCAGGCATGGTGCCTAATACAGAGCATCATGTAGTGCTTGGAGAACAGCTAGAGTTCCTCTGGTGGGGGTGCACGTTTTCCTTGGGGTTGCCTCAAGATGACAGGTGAGAGCCCAGGTGCGATCCGGGGTGGGGAGGGAGGATGTGCAGGGTGGGCTGGTGGTGTGCCCAGACCAGAACCCTGTGCACAGTGCTGCCACCCAGGGGCCAGCATCTGAGGCCCATCACTGAAAGGCAAGCACTTTGCAGCCTCCTATGTGGTCTGGATCTCGGGCTGCCGCAGGGGAAGTCTTTGGTCCGCTGGGACCCTGTGAGAGGTGAGGCCTGCTGCCCGCGAGGACTTCGCCACCCACCCCAGGGGCAGAGGCCTCAAAGCCAGTGCCCAGGGTCGGTCCCTGTGGACTCAGAACCAGATAAGAGGAGTGTCTTAGAAGGTCAGGCAGAGGAGAGGAGGCCGTCTGCCAGCAAGGTCAAGAACAGAGCAAAGGATTTGGCAGGAAGGGGACCAGGATTAGCAGAGAAGGCGGAGTGGAAACATTTGGGAGACTGAAAACAAAATACTTGTGTAGTTGTTGGTGGGCTTGAGCTGTATAAACAGCAAGAGGACTCCATTAATCATCTCTCGTTAATGAGTTTGGCCTTCGGAGGCCCTAAGCAAATGGCTGCTATAACTTCTTCCCCAGCTCTAAGCGAAAGCAAAAAAACAAAAACAGAGAGCAGTTAATAAATGACAAAGCATGACATCTCCATGGGCCCGAAATGGGCCTCTTGGGTCCTGGAGGCAGCTTCCTGAGGGAGCGGAGGTGGTTTATATCAGGATTTCTCCCCAGGGGGCAGGTGGGGCCCGGCTGGGAAGGTGCACCTCTGAGCCAGGCCTCGTGGTGACCCACAGGCTCAGAGAATCTCAGTGAGCCCTCCAGGGCAACCTCGGAGGGAGCTCAGAACATGCAGCTTGGGGGTCAGAGCCCTTCAGGGAGCTGCCTGATCAATAGCCCGAGAAGGGCACGGAGTGGAATTCGAACTCCAGGAGCTAATGGTGTCTCAGGAATCTGATGGCATAGGTTGGAATGCCTCCTTTGCATCCATTTGCTAAATGTGAGCTCGGGGCTGGAGGTTGGAGGGTTTGCAGACCCTGGTGACCGCCTCCCGCCCCACCAGCACCATGATACGGTCAGAGCACTGTTGTGCGAGGTGTTCCTGCGAGCAGGTCTTCACGTGGGCATTTTATGAATGTGTGCGGCAAAATACACAACATGAAATGAGCTGTTGGAACCGTGCCACCATCAGGGCCACCCATCCCCGGAACTTTTGTCTTCCTAAAATGAAGCTCTGTTCCCATTAAATACCACCCCCCATCCTGGGCCCCTTTCCCCACCCTGTTTATATATATATATATAAAATGTAAGTCCCTTAACCTGTAGCATCTCCGTGGCTGGGTATACCTTGCCCTGTAGAGCCAAGAAAACTGAAGCTGAGTGAGAACAGGGCTTGGCCGAGGCCACTCACAGCTGGTTTAAGGGATGGGCTTGATTCTGGGCCCCG
>NW_027530006.1:45859-71547 GCF_008692635.1 Crocuta crocuta | reverse complement strand
CTTTTCTTGGAGTATCCCCCAAATAGCTTCCTCTCGTGGGAGTGCCGACCTCAGGAAGAGGCCTCTCGCTGATGGAGTGTGGACGCCGAGGAAATGCACCCCCAGGATCCCTGGCGTCTGCAGGGGTTCAGGGAGCCATGGGACCACTGCATATTTCCTGGTGAAATGGAGTAGGGGTGGCATGGTCGTGGAGGCTGATGTTTGCAGCGCGGGCGAGGAGAGAGCTGGCCCCTCTCTCCCCCGATCTCCCTCAGCCCCTGACATGAGTTTGCAGCAATCACCCAGGTAACCAGTTTACTCTCCTGAATTCAGATCTTTCTCAACACCCCTGCTGAGTAGGCAAGATCTTCCCATTTTACAGGGCAGACAGATGGACATTTGGAGAAATCAGGGTCACAGCCTTCAAGTGAGGGAGGTCTGAAGAGGCCGGTGGAGCAGAGCTGAGAACTGGGTCTGGCATTCTCCAGAAATGCAGGGAGCTTGGAAGTGACGGCCGTGTGCTGGTCTTGACCCTGCCTCACAGTGACAGATCTTCCTGTCTTTAATTTCCCCGTCTCAGAAAGGAAAGAACCTTTGTCTTTAACTCCTTTTGAAGCTTCATGTTTGGGCCGCAGTTTTGCTGTAATTCAGTGGTAATTTAGGTTCAAAAACTGTTGGCTGACACATCAATCCAAGGTCCGAACATCAGCCCCTCCTCTTTGGCCGCCTTTCAAGAGCCTCTTGCTCCTCTTATCCCTGAATTCCTGGCAACAAAAGACCATTTCTCCAGCCCCTCTTGGCCATGAAAGGGATTCGCTCCTTGTTTGTATCCCTCGATTCTCCTGTGATGCGTCCCAGAGGAGCAAGTGGTTGGATCTCTCTTGTAGGAAGGCTGGGGAAACATCCTTCCCAAACGTGTATCGCAGATGAAAGAACAGAAGGGTCAAGGTTTTAACTTTTCAACGTTTAAAGGAGTCAGGCTGGCCTCGGAGGGTACGTTGGCTGGCAGACCAGTTTGGCGGTTGTCACCCAAGTGTAAAATGCGTCTGCGTGCCCTTAGCTTCATTTCTAGATTGTGCCCCAAAGATAGAGGTAGAGCAAGAGTCCTTGCCCAGATCAGTGGCTGCAGAAGGGTGGACCTTGTCCATCGGGCGCTGATTAGATCCATGACAGTAAGTGTCCACAGGACAGAGTTTCCTGCCACATTTCAACACAGAAGAAGCTCTCTGTGTAATGATACGGATCTGTCTCCAAGTTACACTGTTAGTTGGAAAGATTTAGAAAGCTTGAGAATCATCCTAGCACGTTACCCAAGGAAGGGCCTCTTCAAATGGGCTCCTATACCTTTGGGAGCCCAGGGATAGGTTCCTGGGGTCACAGTTAGCACGTGGCTCACACACCTGGGCACTTAGGTGTGCAGGATTTCCTCATGGGTCCACGTTCCCCACAGAACTGAAGCCACTGTGCGAATCTGATGGGGAAATGGGGGTCCAGGCTTGCCCTGAGTTACCCATTCATTCTTCATGTGTCTGCTGACCAGCCATGGATGCCTGGCCCAGCTGGGCACTCCAGGCCCAGGAACGCACCGCCCTTGGCATCAGAAGGGACCAAGGCCAAGACAGGGGGAGGTGTTGTGCCAACAGGTGTGAGAAGGTGAGGGTCAGCACTGGCTTCAGAGAAGTCATTCTTGAGCAGGGTCCTGAACAATGAGAGAAGGGCGTTCTGGACCAAAGACACGGATGTGTGGGGTACTTGGAGGACTGTGTGTGGCCCACTGTGGCCCCAGGCAGAGCTCAGGAGATCGGGTTCACACGCTCGTGTGGACTTGACCCCCCGCAGGCTACTCTGTGAGTGCCGGGAGTCTCCTCTCCCAGCAGAGGGGAGGTGCTGGGCATCTGGGACTCAACCACTCTTTTCTCCTCCGCAGTTTGTTGAAGTCGAAGGACAGATCACGTCCTTGGTTGACCTTTACCCATCCTTCCTAAGGAAGGGTTTCCGTCGGGAAATCTTCATCGCCTTCATATGTAGCATCAGCTACTTGCTGGGGCTGGCGATGGTGACGGAGGTAGGTGACAAGGGACCTCCTCTTGCTGGGCTCTTGGTGGCCTACATCGGCGTCAAAGATTGGTTCCAGGCTGTAGCGCCCCTCCCACTGCCAGTAGAGGCAGTGGCTAGGCTGTAGGACCCAGGTGGGTGAGCTCCCGGCCCCACCCTGTTCAGGCATCCCCCCTGCACAAGGGACGGGCCTACATTGCCTGCGGGCAGCAGGAGACAGCTCAGGACCCAGCAGCTGACCCAAACTTCCCAACCCTTTCTGCTGTTACCATGGCAACACCATGGCCACCCCCTGCCCTCTGTCCCTCCCAGGAGGCCTGGGGGAGAGGTGCTTCACTGAAATCCATTTTCATAGCAGCTCTTTTCACCCACGACTGTGCAACAGCCCTTCTCAGGCCTGGAGGGGAGGTGGAGATGTTCAGCAGGGCAAGTGCAGGCCTTTGGTAGATACCGCAGGCAGTGCTGGGCCATGTGGTTGAAGGGGAGTGTGCACTGCTCAGAGGGTGGGCTGGGGCCCTGAGGAGGCCCCAGCTAAAAGGGGAAAAGGATGCAGAAAGGGAGCACAGTGTATAAGGTAGCAGTGGGTCAGCTGTCCAAGAAAAGGCAGGCCAGGAAAGAAAGATTCTTGCACCACATAATCTAAGTATGGAAGCCTGGCATAGGCCTACCTGCTTCTTATGCCCCCTCCCCACCTGACACCCCTCATTCTCTGGCAAATCACTGCATTTGCCCCCAGACTCAGTTCAGGTGTCACATCACCACTTTTTCCTACTGGAAATATAAATGAATGTTTCTCTAGAACTGTCTTTAGGACACACACACACACACACACACACACACACACACACACCGAAGGCAGATCACAGGCCCACACCGAACAAGCAGTTGGCTGTCACTGAAGTAGTCCCAGTTAGTTTTCAGCACCTGCTTCAGGAAACCCATCATTTTTGCTGAGGAAAACATCTTTTGCTTTCATTTTTCTGTATGTATTTGTGTGCGTTTTAAGGTTTTTAGTTTCTTAAGTAAGCTCTACACCCAGCACGGAGCTTGAACTCACAACCCCTAGATCAAGAGTCGCATGCTCTACTGATGGAGGCAGCCAGCGCCCCTGTGTGTGCATGTGCATGTGTGCGTGTTTTAATTTAATCTGTCAAACATGAAGTTGAGCATCTTTTTACATATGTATCTAGTCATCATAGTCCGTGCCCATTTTTCTCTTGGGTTTTCTATTTCTTATTGACATGTCAAAACTATTTATATATGAAGGGAATTAGATAGCAAATAACAATCCAAACTTTTCTGGTTTTCTCTTCATAGGGTGGCATGTATGTGTTTCAACTCTTTGACTACTATGCAGCTAGCGGTGTATGCCTTTTGTGGGTTGCATTCTTTGAATGTTTTGTTATTGCCTGGATATATGGTGAGTACAGACTTTGGCATATACTCTCTCAAGTCTCTTCTTTGAGTTTCTGCACTTAGAAGCTTCCAAAACAGAGAGTTCTAAGGGGAATTCATTCTGATTTGAACACCAAGGCCTTCCCTACTTGGCATTTTCCCCTCAAGGCTGCCCCTTCTCTATTGAAATGATATCATTGTGGCCACACAACATATTCTCCCCATGCTAAAGGTGCAGGGTATGACTGTATGTTTTGAGAAACACAGAATTTGGCTGTGTAAGACTCTATCTGTGATTTACTGCTCTGGGATCCAGGCATGGTCTATTTCAATCCTCTCGAGACCTGGGATTGGCCACACCAGGATTTGGGGGCTGCCTAAGTTTGCCTAAAAAAATATAGGGTGTCCAATTATATTTGAGTTTCACATAATTGCAGATGAACATCTGCCACTCTTGGGTCTATGTGGTGTCGAGCAGCAGGGACCTGGAGCTGACCCCGGAGTCCCCTCATGGCCCTTGAGCCCCTGCCGTGCAATTCCCAGGGCAGATGATGGCGTTGGACGTCGTGTCACCCTCTGTCTCCCTCTGTCTCTCCTAGGCAGCGATAACCTTTATGACGGTATTGAGGACATGATTGGCTACCGGCCTGGGCCCTGGATGAAGTACAGCTGGGCCGTGGTCACTCCAGTTCTCTGTGTTGTGAGTTTGCCCCGCCTGGTCTGTGGGTGTCAGCCTTATGTCCATGGGGCTTGACCTTCTCACCTGCTAAACCACCTTTAGCTCAGCACCTGCCAAGCACTGGCCTGTAATGAGCCTAGTGACGCCTCTGCCTGGGAGAGGTGGGGCAGGCAGCTCCTGAAAGTTACCTTGAGATGAGTTTTAAAGGATAAGTAAGAGCTTGTCAGAAGAGAAAATAGGAAAGGCATTCCTGGCAGAGGAAGCAGCCTGTGCTGTGCAAAGGCAAGGCCTTCCAGAAGATGAAGGTGTGTCAGGGCATGCTGAGAAACTCGGGGGGCCCACCACAAAGCACACAGCCTTTCCCCAAGCCCTTCTGGGGCTCGGGAGCTCAGTTCGGGTCACTGATTACAGTGAGAGGCCTTTGGGATGTCAAAGCCAGAGAGGTCATAGACACTGGAAACATGGTGTTTCCATGGCAGGGTGGGGGCTGTCTCCGGAAAGGGGAGGTCCCAGCAGGGATGCTCAGGGCTCTCCCAAGAATGAGGGAGCCTAGTACCCACCCAGGACCCAAGGGCAGTGATGAACCACATTCCTCTTCCCACCCGGGTCCCTTGCCCGCCATCTTGGAATGTGGCTTAGAGCATTCTCAGACACCCCACTTCAAACTTGCGCTCAGAGGCCCTGGCAGCAGGGAAGTCCTCTTCTTCCCTGTCGTTATTTGAAACCATTAGTGAGCTTCGGAGCTAATTGCAGGGGAAGAAGACATCTGCTAGGCCGTTCTCATCTCAGACCATTAGGAGCACAGATGGCAGAAATGTTCCTTGCATTTAGGGACAGGGTGCTGAGGGACGAATGGGCCGTCCCCTCAGTGACCCCCCTCCCAGGCCAGAATCAATCAACACCGCCATAACCTTGCAGAGTGCAAGTCCCTTCTGTCTCAGGGCCCCTGTGCCCCTGTTGTAATGGCAAGGAGACTCTGCAGAGGGAGGGAGGGGCGTGGCAGCCGACCACCCTAGGTTGTTACTGCTGTCATTTAGCATGGCCGTGGCTTTCTCATCTGAGGTGCATGTTTTCCCCACAAAATGCAGTAGCCACACCACCTGGCGAGTTTATCGTGGGGGATGCATTTAGTTGGGCTCAGAGCCCGTGTTCTTGTCCTCACTTGACAGTGGCTTGTGAGCAGCTCTCATCACCACTCCGTCCCTCCCTGAGACGAGGGAGGGACATATCAGAGGGGGGCTGTGTCCCCAGGTGGTAGGATGAGGTCACCGCGGCGGAGAGAGGACTGTGAAGGGGCAGCTACCAAGCATCCTCATGCTGGGAGGGCCCAGAGCAGCCCTCTCCTGGGCCCCCTCCCCATGTAAGCTACACCCCACCTTTAGGGACGGAAGCAACAACAGGGCCAGGCAAACAGTAGTTGCCCAGGGGAAAGTACCTGCAGCCTAACACCCTCCCTTCTCCCATCACCAGTTCTGACTTAGGTAGATTTGTCTTCCAGTCAAACCCCAGTTATTATTAGATAATGAAGATTTAAGTCCTTTTTACGTTGCAGATCCATCCAAGGCAATCCTGGGTTATACATGAAATGCTATAATTTTGACCAGAACAGAAGCCCTGGGCCCTCGCAGCCAGGGAAATGCGGACTTTGCACAGGGTTTGGGGCTCAGAGCTCACCGCACCCTACCGTTCACGGATACTGATGGCCACTGGCCATTGGCATGGGCTTGGGGCTGGACACACCCCACAGGGCAAGGCCCAGGTCCACACTCGGTCAGGGATGGAGATGGGTGAGTGGGAGAAGGGAGGAAAGGCTTTCACCCATGCAGCTACTATTTATTATGCACCTGCTGTGTATACCTGGAACCTCACCAGATGTTAGAGAAATAGGGGAACAAGAGAGACACCCCGCCTACCTTCACCTATTCAGTTAGGCTAGGGGAGCATATGTTGAAGAAGTAATTATAACCATATGCTTTCTGGGAAGGAATGGCATGGGCACCTGATGGAATCTGGGGAGGGCCTGGACAAGTAAGACAGAGACAGGACCATTTGAGCTAAATTAGAATGACAAGATAGGGTAAAGGGCTCCAGTCAAGAGAACAGCCTGTTCTAAGGCCCCAGGGCAAGTGGCTAAGGAGCTGGAAGGATCTCAGGAGAGCTGGAGCATGGACATGGAGGAAGGGACAGGGGGGAGGTGAGGGGTAACGGGGCATGGCTCTTGGCTAACGCTGCTGGCCAGACTGAGGAGTTTGGACTAGATTCTGAAGGCACTGGGGAGCCACAGAAGGATCTTGAACAGGGAAGCGACTTGGTCAGATTTGCCCCAGGGGAGGTCCTGTGAGGCCCCTTGAGTGGACCCTGCCCTGGTCCCAGAAGCCCCTGACCCTGATGCCAGGGGACCCTCTGACTGCTCCATCTCTCCACAGGGATGTTTTATCTTCTCTCTCGTCAAGTATGTACCCCTGACCTACAACAAAGTCTACGTGTACCCCACCTGGGCCATCGGGCTGGGCTGGAGCCTGGCCCTGTCCTCCATGATGTGTGTCCCCTTGGTCATGGCCATCCGCCTCTGCCAGACGGAAGGGCCATTCCTCGTGGTGAGCACGTGCGGCTGAGGCTGGATGTGGGGGATGCGGGAGGGCGAGAAGGGAGAGGGTGAAAGCCAGCCACTGGCTTTTGGCTGTCCATTTTGCTGTGTGGCCTTGGGCACATTGCTTGCCCTCTCTGGGTCCTAGATCCATTGCCTGCCCTGTGGAGGGGTTGAGGTTGTCAGCAGGCATGTGGGGAAACGGGAACAAAGAGCGGTTCACACGGACGAAGGCTCTGTGGACATTCGGAGCAGGGCCGTGGCAGGAGGAGGAATTTGCCAAGTAGAGAATGAGAAATGGAAGGGTGTGATGCTTCATGTGTTCACAGGGAAGGACACGTGACAGTAGTTGGGCAGCAGTGACATGTCTTCGGCGGGGGGTGGGGGGTGACAGTAGCTTTGCATGTCAGGCTAGGAGGTAGGGCTCTATCCTGGGAGCAGTGGGGACCGGGTTGCTGAAACAGTTAAGACAGGAAGCAAGGAAGGCTGAGCCCCACCCAGAAGCTTCTCTTACCCTGGAGCCATGTTCTGGAGAAGCCCAGCCCACGCTGGTGTTCCCCTTCCCCCATCTGTGGCCGAGACTGAGCCCCAGGCCTCCAAGCCTCTGTGCCTACCAGTCTCCCACCCTGAGGGTCCCTCCTTACCACCAGCCCCTCAGAAATCTCTGCAACAATTCTGCAGACTCCAGGCTGTGGCAAAAGCTGGGGCTCTTTCCAAGAAATCCTTTTCTTAGAATCTCCCTTAACCTTTGGGTTTGGGCCAGCTCCAAGACGACACTGTTTTGTTCTGGGCTCTTTTTATTGTTCTTCTCTTAAAAATCCCGAGCCAGGATGTCCTGGGGCCCTGGCTCCTCCTTGGGCTGGGCCTGTTTCCTTGTGGACAGGGGAATGGCCCGGAGGTGGGGTGGGGGGCAGGGATAGCTGGGGCAGCAGGGACCAGCCTTCCCTAGACAGAGGAAGCAGGCCAGGGTGTGTCCGCGAGGAAGACATGAAGCCACAAAGCGAAATGGGGTCTGTCTGAGCCGGGATAGCCCTCGGGCCCCTGGGATGTTCCTACAGCATCAGACCCATTGTAATTTCTCAGAGCACACAGGGAAGGCCCCCAGTGCTCAGCCACAATGCTGATAGGGTCTGTCATTTGTGAAAATCCTGAAATACGGGGTCTGGAGACAGACCTGTGATTGTACGGCCCTGAGCCTTCCACATGTCCCCCGTCAACCATCTACCTCCTGCAAACTCAGCCCTTCTCCCTGGGAATATTCAGAATGTCCCTACTACCCAGAAACTAAAGGGTTAATCGGGGCCGAGCAGACAGTCTAGTGTCTTGGATGTTTGTTCCAATTGGTCAGTTCCCACAGCAACCACATATTTCAACCATGGTGGGCGGGGCGGGGGGAGGCAGGTGGAGGGGACACCTAACACTAACTTGTGTCACTTCAAAACCTAATTTTAAAATATTTGTTCTATCCCACATTTGGAGGTTTGATGAGAATGGAGCTTACATGGGGGTGGGGCGGAGACGGAGGGTGTGGGTGAGGCCTCTTCCCAAACTTGCACCTCACTGTCACCTCCAAACCGGTTGGATAACCCAAGTCCCCTCCTCTGAAGGCACTTGAGCCACCATCCGTTTGCCGAGTGCCCCTTGACCTCCCATCTGTGCTCCCAGCCACGAGCTTCTCCCCGAGCCCCGTTTGCAAACCAAGAGCTCTGTCCTGGGGTGACTCCAGGTCTGTCCGCACCTCCCAGGGGGCCGCCTGGTGGTGCCAGCCTCTTGTCCCACCTTCTGGGCTCGCGGCTGTGCAGAGAGGCATCATGACGGGAGGGAGCCAAGCCTGCTCTCCCCCTGGTCCTCCGTCCCCTATCCTTTCCCTGGGGCCTCCAGGCCAGCTCCCCTAGGACCAGACAGGGAACCCGGATAAGGGAAGGACTCACTCGGGGCCAGGGGTACCTGGAGAAGGAGATCCAAAGTTGCAGCAGGCAGCCATGCACTCTGCTCTGGCCTGTCGTGACCAGTTGTCAGATCTTGCAAGGTTTTAAGAGCAGATGGATTTTGCAAGTGAAATATGGTAGCTTTTAATAAGCAGCTTAAAAATTGTAATATACTTACATTGAATGTCCATGTCTAAAGAGAGGTTTCTGATTCACGGCTCCTATTCAAGCCTCTGAGCAGACACTTGGCAGGAAGAAGCTGGGAGTCAGGAGCACTGAGCTCCAGGCCCACATCCGCTGTTGGTCTCCTGGGTGTCCCAGGAAGGGCTCTGTCCCTCCCTGACCTCGCCCTGCCCCACACTGATGGGATGGCTCTCATGCAGGCCAGCCTCAGGCCCCTCTGTGTCAGAGGTGCAGGCCCCCAGCAGTGGTCTCTGGGCCCCCAGCAGGGAGCACCAGCTACCTGTAGGAGAAGCAGGGGGGAGGAGGGAGAGCTACAAGGAGGCAAGAAATGCAGTTTACAGGCAGCGAAGGAGGGGGAAGGTAGGAAGCCGGAGGGGGGGAGGGAGGGAGCTCATAACAGTTACCCAGTCTTGGGCATACAAATTGCAGAAATGGGGCAAATCCGAGAAATCTGGGGATGGGGATTACAAGGAGGCAGATTTCAGCTCCACCGGAGAAAAGAAGTCAGCCGGGCGGTGGGAGTCTGTCCGCTGTCCCCAGGGTGTGCCTGCAGGGGCTGGCCAAGGAAATCACTGACAGGAATTCTGCCCTGATTCAGGGCCGACAGGGACCTTAGAAGAAGCACCTTAGTTCAGCTCCTTCGTTTGTCAGTGGATGACACGGGCTGTCCAGAGGGGGGAGTAGTTTGCCACAGGCCAAAGGGCGCACTGGCAGGGCCCGGAGGGAGCGCGCAGACAGGGTCAGGGTGAGGAGGGGATGGGCCTCCTGACTTTCCCCTCTGCCCCCACCCTCTTCCTTCTCCAGAGACTCAAGTATCTGCTGACCCCGAGGGAACCCAACCGCTGGGCCGTGGAGCGCGAGGGAGCGATGCCCTATAGCTCCCGCCTGGCCGTGAACGGCGCTCTCATGAAACCGACCCACATCATAGTAGAGACCATGATGTGAGCTCTGGGGTGGACGGGCTGTTTCCCTGCTGTTTACTAACATTAGATTCTCATAGGACCAGGTTTACAGAGCTTACTATTTGCACTAGGATTGTTTTTTTTAATTGTCACAGAAAATGTTACTCTGTGTGCGTGTGTGTGTGTGTGTGTGTGCGCGCAGTATTGTGTGTATGTGTTTTTGTTTTGATTTGGGGATATTTTATACAAAAAAGAAAACTGACCGGCAGATGTCCGGGGTGAGGCAGAGCTTTCATATTGAATTAGATGTATTTTATGGGAACTTGGTAAATTTTTCTTTGTATTTTTTTTTTTACATATAACTATATATACATTTAGAGATTGTCATACACTTTTACCACTTGAATCAATCTTGCCAGCACAGATCTCGTTTTCAAAAGCAATTCTTTGGTGCTTGTATAAGCTGGCAGAAAGTTCTGCCCCCAAAAACGCAGGGTGGAATTTTCCTGGACAGGAGACCCATTTTAAAGGTGTAGTACCTTCCCAACCTGGTTCAAGCAGAAGCCCCACCAGCTGATCCGACCCAGAGGGGCTAGACAGAGGGCCATGAGGAGAGGCTTCGTCACACGTGTCTTAGCCAGGAAGAGAGATGCTAAAATAGCGGATCAACCCCTCCAGGCAAGGGACTGACTGAAAGCTGACCAGTGAGGCCCTACAGCCAAAGGCCAATTCTCTAGAAACTGTCTTACCAAGAGCAAAATCCCACCTGTTACACCTGTTAGCTTGAGATGGATAGTCAGAAGGACCGTCAGACAGGTTGTCAGGACCATTCATCGGAGGGGGAGCGGCAAGAGCCCCCAGGGGGGCTGGTGAGGAGGGAGCCCCAACATTCAGGAGGCCACAGTCCCAGGGTGCCCCAGGTAGAGGTCCGAGGCCGGCATGTGGGAGCCAGCCAACCTATGGGAGGCTCCGACCCTCACATAGATGGGTCTGTTGCATTTTAACGGGGTTCTATCAGATTCTGGCCGTTCCCCAGCTGACCTCTCTCGCAGCTGCGTATAGGAGACCAGCATGATGTATTTGGTGAGGGACGAGGGGTGAGCCAGAGGACCAAAGGGAGTGGGCCCCGGCGTTCAGAGAGGCCTGGGGCCAGGGAGGGGTGCTTTTCTTTCCTCCTCTCCCCACCCTCAGCTCTGTCCTCATCTCCCAGGGCCTGGGAAGCTCCTGGCACACTCCCGGCCCAGGGCTGCCCCAGCTCCTAGCTGGGAGTGCCAAGAGTGCTTTTGGAGGCTCCCTGAATCTTTGACTTGGGCGAAGTGCTCCCAAACCCTCCTCCCCATTCAGGCAAAAGAGCAGCCCTTGGTGGTGACTTTGGAGATGGTGAAACTCATCACAGCTCCTGCAGTAGCTGGTGTGGGGACCGAGGATGAGGAAAGGCAGTGAGGGCATGTTCTAGAAAGGTGGGATAGTCAGGGGGCTGGCACCCCAGAACCGGCTCACCCACGAGCCTGTCTTTTCTGAACCAGGAGGGAAGGTACTCCACCTCTAAAACCCCGAGACGGACAAGTCTCCATGCAAGCCCCCATCTGGACCTAAACTGTGCCATGTAAACTGTCACTTCCAAGTTCAGAGTCTAAACTAGATATGAAACGTTGTCACGCACGTTTGTGCGTACAGTGATGGCTCCGTGCAGTGTCGAGAGTGGTTTTCAGAGCAGGGGCCGCTCTGAATCCTGGAACCCTCTCCCCAGATGCGGAAGGGGAGGAGCCTCTGGGGTCCGAGAGGCAGAGGCATCCGGAACCCCTCTTCTTCGGCGAGCACTCACATTTCACTGTTTCCAAAGTGTATACTCTGCCAAACAATACCCCGTCCTATTCCAAAACGTTAACAGTTCTGTGTTCCTGTTTTTCTATGTATTTATGGTTGCCGCTGTGTCTGATTTGATTTGATTTTGTCGTTTTTTTCCCCCCTAATTTTACTGAGTAGCAATGTGACCTGTTTTCCTTTGTCTCATGGAACTTAGTAAACTAACCACTGTCAACGATTGGGGACAGGTGACATGTAGGGTCAAGGGGGGCTTGGCACGCAGTGGCTGCCTGGGCATTTGTGGTCATTTCAGGCTACAATACCTCCCCTCTGGTGAAAGGCCACAGTATTTTGGGTTGGTAGGCAAATAGCAACATTCTGGAAATGGCCTGGGAAAGGCCTCCTCTTATAAGATTCGCAGACCAAATTCTAGACCAAAGATGCATGCAGACCAAGTCCCCAGGCCCCGCCTGGAAGGAAGGTCAGCCACTTTCCCCAAGCCCGTCCCGTGACAGTCTCCTTGTGCACCTGTCTCCAATTGGACCCTCTTGTCTACTCCCCTCGCCATTGTGTTTCCGTAGAACTTGGCTCTGTGAGTACAAGGTGTAACGGTGCGTGACTTTTCTGTCTCCACATAAAGGAAACCTGTCATTGGAGCTCATGACTCTGGTCCTCCTCTCTCTGGAGAACAGGGAATCCGCCCACTCTCTGCCCTGGGATGGGTCAGAATGTCCGGTGCCCACACATAGCCCAGTCGGCCAGCTCTGGAAGGGAAGTGAGGGAGACAGTTAAAGAACTTTCTTTAGGGTGCAGAGATGGGTAAGGGCCTCAGGATAAATCTCACCCAGGGAGACGCTTCGCTGGGCCTGGCATGGGCCGTGTCGGTCCCCGCGGAGGGCAGTCTTGCGCGGTCAGTGCCTCTCCAGTCAGCGCCCTTATAAAATGGGGAAACTGAGACCTGGTGTGAGGAAGAGACTGGGCACGGCGAGCTGGGACTGGACCCGGGCTGTCCTGAGTCTGTCCCAGTGCAGGTTCTCCAAGGGGTGTGTGGTGCGTGGCGCGTGCAGCTCCCCGAGCTTCTCCCTGAAGACCAAAGACGGGCATCTATGAAACAGGAAGCACCCCGTCCCCCAGCGTTCAGGGATGAGGAGAGCAGCACCCCCCACGCTCTCACCATCTTCGGGCCAACTGGACCTGAAGCTGTGGCTCAGTGGGACCGGTGACCGGCCTCCCTCCAGTGGGAGAGGCGGCACCTATTCGCCCTGCGCCCAGCAGCCCTCTGTGAGCTGGGAACTGACATCCCTATTGCATGTGAGGAAAACTCGGGCCCGGTGAAGCCAGCTGTGTGCAAGAGGCAGGCTCCCTAAGACAGGATTTAGCCTGAGGCCGTGTGGGACATTCTCAGGCAGTGAGAAGTGAGTGGCCTTGGATGATTCCTGGGTGACACAGCTCCCTCTCCATTCCTCTGCTCCCTCATTCTTACCTCGGACCCCAAGCACGCCCCTAGAGAAGGCGGCGAAGCCCAAGGGGAGGGAGCCACCCTCAGCGCAGCACGGGCAACCTTGTCTGGTGCCGTTACACAGCGGGCCAGGGCCCAGCCAGCATCTCCCCAGCACGGCCCTCTGGATGAGGAAAGGCTCTGGGCAGCCAGTGCTAAAGACAGAGGTGCCTCCCTTCCCCGCAAGCCTCATGCACTGGCCAGGAAGAGACCCAGGAGGAACCCTGAGGCAGCTAGAGGTCCCAGTGTCAGGCAGCCCTAGGCTGCGCTGTCCACATGGATGCTGGACATAACCCGGTGCAAAAACCCAGCAAGCACAAACCCAACAAAATCCCAGATTATGAAAACGCAGAGAGGGGTGTGGACCACCTGGAAGCCAGAGAACAGCATTTCCCTTGCCCCCCACTACCCCCATGCCCTGTTACCGCCTGGCCCTCAGAATGCTCTTGTTTAAATAGGAAGCTGTTTCATTGTTCTCTCGGTTGGTGTCACGACAGACGGGTTCTGACACTTCTCTGAGGGACAGAGCATCTTGTCATAGATTTGACTTCGGACTAAGATGTTGGCTCCATTTCTTTCTTTCTCCCTGCTCCCCCCCCCCCACTTTTTTTTAACCCAATTTTCGAATCCCTTGCAACTGTGACTCTGTATTTAGCACAAGAGAAAGCTGAGAACGTGGGTCTTGCCTCCTTCCAGAAATATGTCTGGCTCATCAGGACTTTTTTTTAAAACTTCAAAATATTTTTAAGATATTTTAAACTTTTGTAAGAAAAAAAAACCAACCAACGAGAGACTCTTCTGAGGAGGAACATTTGTATTTGAATAAGATCCTTGGTGTGTAATTCAGTCTTGCAGTAGACAAGCTTTTGTGTATAAATGTTTTATGATATGAAGCCCTCTATTTTGCAGGGCTTTTCTTTTCCTCCTTTGCTTTTTAGATAAATATGTATATCGATATTTTAAATTCATCTTTGCTTTTTTTTTAGAGGAGTTTGTAATCACCTTATAACATGAAAATAAACATTTCCTTTTTAAAATCCAACACGTGTTGGCTCTGTTTGTTTGTTTGTTTTGAGAGAAAGAGAGAGAGAGGGAATATCTCAAGCAGGTTCCACGCTCAGCCCAGAGCCTGACTCGGGACTCATTCCCTAGACCCTACGATAATGACCTGAGCTGAATTCAAGAGTTGGACACTAAGTGCCTGAGCTTCCCAGACGCCCCTGGTTCTGTTTTGATGAGGCTGCTTTTACTCACACTTGGCAAGCACCTTACAGTTTACAAAGGGCTTTCAGTTCTTTAAAAAAAATTTTTTTTAAATGTTTTATTTCTTTCTGAGAGAGAGCGAGAGCGTGAGCAGGGGAGGGTCAGACAGAGAGGGAGACACAGAATCTGAAGCAGGTTCCAGGCTCTGAGCCATCAGCACAGAGCCCGACGTAGGGCTCGAACCCACAGACCGTGAGATCATGACCTCAGCCGAAGTCAGAGGCTTAACCAACTGAGCCCCCCAGGTGCCCCCAAAAGGCTTTCAGTTCTGCCCTAGGATGCTCCTCGAAGGTGGGTATTGTAGGGCGCCCGGGGGGCTCAGTCAGTTAAGCGTCCAACTTCAGCTCCGGTCATGATCTCACAGTCTCGGAGCCTGGAGCTGCTTTGGATTCTCTCTCCTCGCCTGCTTCTGTTCTCTCTACCAAAAATAAACATTAAAAAAAAAAAAAAGGTGGGTATTGTCATATAGGATTGGAGACACTGAGGCAGAGGCTCACAGAGCGGGTACAGCTAACTCAGGGGCATGCAGCAAGTCTGTGAAGGAACAGTCCTGGGTCTGTTCTGGGCCAGTTCCACCAATGCCCACCTGCTGCGCACCCAGACCTCACATCAGTCTCCTGGGCCTCGGTTTCCCCACCTGGAATAAACCACTGCCCCTCCCAAGGCTTCAGGCTGATTAGAGAAGATGCATCAAATCACCAAAAGAGGCGGTCCAACTTCCCAGACCAAATAAACATCTCCCAGTAACTCATTTTTTAACATTTATTTTGAGAGAGCAAGTATGTGCAAGTGGGGGAGGGACGGAGAAAGAGAAGAAATGCCAAGCAGGCTCCACGCTGTCAGCACAGAACCCAGTGTGGGGCTTAATCCCATGGAGCTCGAGATCATGACCCGAGCCAAAACCAAGAGCTGGACGCTCAGCCAAACTGAGCCACCCAGACGCCCCTCAGTAATGTGATTATTATTGATAGATGATGTTAGAATATAATGCCACTCCCCCAGCTCTTCTGGTTGCTGGCCTTTCTGGTGGCCTCTGTCCACCTCCCTCCTCCCTTTGTGTCTTGACCATATGACTTGTCTTCAAATCCTTGAATTCCATCCTTTACTATTTGTGTGACTTAGGGGAGGTTACTTAACCTCTCTGTGCCTCACCTCCTCACCTGTGACATTGGGGTAACAGAACCATCTCTGAAGGCTATAGGAGAGAATATAACCCAGAGAATTCTTGCAAAGCACCCTGAGTGGTGCCTGCACGAAGCCCGTCTGTGTCCACACCCTCTTCCCAGTTGCAGAAAGGCCCTGAGCCTGCCGCCCAGTGCTAGTTAGGGCAGAGTTACCCATGCCCAATCAGGCCTTGGGCTCCTCTGGCCCAGGCATGTAATGGCACCAACGTGGTCCAGCCATGCTAACACGCCTCCAGAGATGGGGTGCTCACTCCCTCATGCACACGGAGCTGCGGTCCCCTAGGGAGGCCTGGTCATGCCCTCTGGGCTCATCCTGGCCTGAATGGCCAGTGGAGACTCAGGACATCAGTGAGCTCCCACCCAGAATCAAGGGGCTCCCTACAGTGGACCCACCACTTATCTGCCTCAGTGGCTTTCTCCTGCAGACAGAACAGAATCCATAGTCCCTCTCCAAGCCCTCACTACTTGGCCCTGCACCCTCCAACCTGGTCTCCCCACTCCGCTTTGGGCCTTCCTTTCTCTTCCTTGACCCACCAAGTTCATTCCCACCTCGGAGCCTTTACACCTGCTGGGCCCTCTGCCTGGGACACTTCCCCATCTCCACAGGGTTGAAGGTCTCGGCACAAATACCACCTCTTCAGAGGAAGAGGAAGGACTTCTTCCTGACCCCAGAGCTAAAGCTCTCACCCTCCCCTGTATCCCCATGACCATTTATTTTTTCATTCTGAAATAATTCTTTATACTTTACTCCTTGTTCATGGTCTGTTTTCCACCAGAATGTAAGCCCCACGTGGACAAGACCTCCTCTGTCTTGTTCGTGTTGTTTTTCCAGGGGCTAGAATGACACATAGTCCAAGAAGACTTTTTGAATGAATGAATGAATTAATTAAAAGCAGGTAAGATGCCATAAGATCCAAACAGAAGCTATTGCCAGCCTGTGACCAAAAAATAAAAAATAACACACCCCAGTCCAGTTGCATTTAAATAATTTTATTTAAAAAATCATCCCAATGGCACCCCCACCCCCAGCCCCCATGTCCCTGCAGCCCCTGGCAGAACAGATTTACACACGGGCCCCAGGGAGGCCCCAATGGCCTTTGCTACAGAGCCCTAAGAGAGCTTCCCGAGAGCCCTAAGAAAACCCCATGTAGAAAAATACTTTACAAGGAATATGCTCTAATCTCAGCCAGAGAAAAATACAGCTTTGGGGGGGGGGGGCGTGTCACAGGAGCTGTACCCAAAATGCATAGGCAGGCAGGATGCTCACCGGGGACAGGGGTTGGGGCATGTCAAGTCTGGGATCAGTGATCCCCACAAGAAGCCGGAAGAAATATTGCATATGAGAAGGCCGGCCACGGCCAGGGTCCACCTGCCGGGCCTGGTTGCATACGTCTGGGGGAAATGGCAGAGGCCTCAGCTCGAGGAGACAGGGAACACTGGATGCGTCAGAATGCATCTTCCTTCACCTGCAGCCATGCACAGCTTTCCCAAGCTGAGAGGCCCTGGGGGTGTGTCCTGTCCAGCCCTGTCACTTGACAGAGGCCCAGAGAGGCTGGGCAACTTGCCTAAGTTCACACAGCTGTGGCTGCCAGTGGCCATGTCTTTGCTGTGTCACCCCCTACACCCCCAGGCTGAGGGCTCTTGGCTTTTGCTCCGTGCCCCGGGATGGGTGGGCGGTGCCCTTTCACCCTGGGGCAGATGTTTACACAGGAATCCAAGGCAGCAGAGACATTGGACATCCAGCCGTGGCACGAAGGGTCTCTGGGGAAGGCAGGAAGGGGCAGGGTGTGGGGAAGTGGAGGGAGGAGAGGAAAGCAGGGCCCCAGGGAAAGTGTGGGCAGGGTGCCCAGGGGGCCTGGCTCTGGCTGTGACAGGGAGGCCCGTACCTGCTCAGAGACTGTCCACCCCTTGATTGCCCAGAGAGGGCCAGACCTGGAAGGGGGTCACAGAGCAACCAAGCAGCAGCCCAGGATGGAAAGCACAGGCCTCCTAAGTCCCCATCTTGTCCCTTGAGTGGAAGCATGTGCTGGGGGGGGCCTTCACGGGAGGGAAGATGCAGACGGCAGTGTGCGCCCCGTTTTCCTGAGATCCCATTAAGAGCAAAGCAAATCCCCACAACTGACTGAATTCTGCCTGCCCGCCTCCCTCCCTAGGGCCCCGGCCCAGACCGCCAGGTGAAGGCCTCTGCCCTTTGCGAAATCAAAAGGGTTTCTGGTCTATGGAAAGTGAGGGCAATGATTTTAAGGGACGCTGGTGTCCAGATTTCTAGCGGGAATAAACTTCGTTGGATGACCACCTTGGACACTGTCGCCTTTGGGCATGATAGAGGATGGCCCATCTCTCTCCTGCCTGCTTCTCTGTCTCTGTGCCTCCCTCTCCTTGTCTCTCTTTCACTAATTTGGACATATTGAAGATATACGTATCGTATTTCTATGGTTTTCGCACATTCCCTGAAATGGCAGGTGAATGGGAACTCCTGGGTCTTCTGTCCCAAATGACACAGTGAGGGGCCTGGCCTGAGAGCGGTGGATTCATATGGGTCTGTGCCTGTGGACCCTACAGAAGCAGCAGGAGGGACTGAGAGCCCAACGCCACACTCAGCTCTTACCCAAAGGGCCCAGCACTGCGGTCTCAAGTCCCAGAGGCTTCAGACCAGAGATGCCGAAATCAAAGAACCACTCACTTTCAGAGTCAAAAAATGATGTTTCCTGGGATTCAGCCACCCCAGCTCAGAGTCTCTCAAGTGGGGTTGCCAGTGCACCCCAAACACCAGAATGCTGGAGAAGGGAAGGGGCGAGGCACCCACCCTGAGTGGCATCTTTCTTGGTGGCAGATAAAGTGGTCCCCAAGCCACACCCTAAATGCTCTCCCCCTGTTGGGAAACTGACTACCTGAGCCTGTGTGAAGCCACTGCCCGGATGCTTCATACCTCAGTCCATGACTGCACTGGGGGTATCCAGCTCCCACTTGCTCACTTCCTGTGATGGGGAGCTCACTCCTCCCTAGCAGCTCCACAGCCCTGCTGGGAGAAAGCACTCCCTGCACAGAGCTGGGCTCCTCAGCCCTCAGGCCCCTGTCCTCCCAGCTGAGCAGCTGGTCTCAGCCCCACCTGAGTGGGGCTCCTCTAGGCATCTTGGAGACCCAACATGGAGAAAGACCTAAGTCCCTCCAGCTGGGACAGGGACATCACTGCCTGGGACTCCAGGAACCACGGAACCAGAGAATAGAGACAGTCCGGTCCGTGGCTCAGAGCCTGCCAGATGGACAGATGCATGAGTGGGCGGCCACTTCTCCAGCCCAGCTACATGGCTGGGGGGTCAGGGTTTCCTTGGGCGGCCCCCTGGGTGTCCAGACCACACGCTGACTTCAGAGCATCCGGGGGCTGCTGGGGCCTGGCACTCGTGGGGCTCGGCTGCTCTGCGCCAGCGGGTTGCGGCTGATGACCAGCGCCAGGACATCGCCAGCCTCAGCCAAGAGTGGCACCGCCAGGCAGCAGTCGAAGTCCCGTGTGCGGACGTGGTTGACCTGCACAGTACACAGCCACGGAGACAGACCGGCATCAGCTGAGCCTGGGCTGGAGCGGGTGGGAATCGTCCTAAAGCGTGGACCCTGCCCCAGCCCAGGTATGGGTAAATCTAGAATACTCCCAGGGAGGAAGTCCTCCTTCATTTAGCTCTCTTTCAGTCCTTCTGGTGAGGTTTTATCAAAGAGAAACCCCAAAGGGGGTGCCAGTACATGCTTCCCACTCCATGAACACCCACTTCTCTTCCTTTTTTTTTTTTTAAACATAAAAGAGCAGACCACACACTCTGCTTCCTGCCTAGAATTCTGTGACATTGCTTTGTTTCAGTTGTATTTTTATTTTACATTGATCTTTTATGTCAAGCAAGGGGTGTTGGGTTTTCATTCCGAATTGGCATGAAAAGTTTCCTTTCAAAATAAATTTCAGTTGAGAAAAATTGGCCAATTTAAAAGAAGCATATTTAGTAAATGTAGCACTAATATAGCACAAATCACATCATGGGAACGAAAGCAGTCCAGGCCTGGGAAAGGCAGTGCGGGGTGGCTGGGCCAGGCCTTTCCCCGCACTTTAGATCCGCTCACCCATATTTCCCAGGCTCCCTTGCTGTTAGCAAGGTCACATGACTGGTTCTGGCCAATAGGCTGTGAAGGGGAGTAGCCGGTGTTCTGGTGAAGGCAAGAAAAAAACCCGTGTGTGCTGTTCGTCTCTTTTCCTAAGTCATGTGGTCTAAGGCATTTACAAGGGGGCAGAGCCCCCATCAGCCTGGATGGATTAGCCTATGCCTGCCCACAGCAGACAAGTACACGTTCACGTGTGTTAAGCTACTGAGATCGGGGTTGTTACCGCAACATAACTGAACCTAACCTGACTACAGGACTGGCCCTGTCATTCCCCTTGCACGATGAGGAAGCAGGGGCTCAGAGAGGGGAGGCGACCTGCCTGAGGCCTCTCAGCCAGGGTGGAAATAGGGCTCTTCTTCCACCAGGAGGCAAGGAAAGGCCATACTATCCATGGTGCCCCCCAGCCCAGCATTACCTGAAGGACCCTGTCAAATGGCCGGAGGCCCCCACGTTGGGCTGGCCCATCAGGGCGCACAGTGTGCACATAGACGCCCTTCTCCAGGAGGCCGTCGGAGACGCTAAAACCAAAGTCATTCCGCAAAGGGTCCTTGTGCAGTGTCACCTGGGAGCGGGAGGAGGAGGAGGTCCCTGGAGTTTTGCCCTTCGTCCCCAGCGCCCCCAGCAGCCCGAATCTCTTGGTGTGGGACAGGCACGCAGCCTGCCGCCCAGCTGTGCCAGCCCGCCTTGGTGCCTGTCACTCAGCGCCCCCTTGCTCCTCTCCCAATTTACCAAGAGGCTCTGCTCTGAGGCTACCAACTGAGAAGTTTCTCCTCTGTTTGCTTTTCTATATAGTAACCTCCAGACGGCAAGGGAGGCTGGCTTCTCCTTTAAGGGAGTGATACACAGAGATACAAACATACAACTACACATCTATGTATAATACATCAGTGCCTTTGGATCTTATACACACACTAACGTAAGTGGGGAAAAGGTGAGTCTGTGGGTATCACAGGTGTGTGTGTGTGTGTGTGTGTGTGTGTGTGTGACCCAAATGACGAGAATCTTGGAAAACTCAGTCTAATACAAAATTGTGTTTGGTGGAGGAGAATGAAGCCCAGAGTGGGGCGGGGCCCAGGGGGAGCCCCTCCCCCAGCCGTGAGTCCTTGAGGCCCGCCCCCACACACACCCATCCAGGCTTCCCATGCCCAGCACCCCCCTTCCCCCGCCCTGCATGCGCGCCCACCTTGTGCATCTCTAAAGGTGTCGGCAGCAGCAGCTCCTGCATCTCTTCCAGGGACGCTCGTACCTCCTGGCTCCTCCGCCAGGGCCGGGGGCCAGGCCTGCCCTCAAGGGCCACGCTCGGCACTGTGCCCGTCATGATGGATGCCTGAGGACACACAGAGCTTCCCTCAGATGCTTGTTTGCTCACGGTTTGCAGTCAGCATCTATGGATGCCCACTGTGTGCCAGCCTTCAAGGTCACAACAGTGAGCAGCAGAGACATNGAGCGGGGGTCCTCGACCACACCAGCAATCAGAACACTAATTGTTGGCGCCGAGTGATTAGCACTTACTCGCGCTGAGCTCAAATCTATGTTATGTACACATACAACTCATTGCGTTCTCTACGATCCTATGAGACAGGCAAATACCACTCTTCCGTGCCTTTGTCCATTTTACAAGTGAGGAAACGGAGGCTAAGAGAAATCAAGATCTCAACTCAGAGTCTGGCTGCAAAGTCAAAGGCTTTAACCACTCTACTACCCTGCTATCTTAAAAATAAATAAGCTAAAAATCACACACAAAACCAAAAAGAGTTTCAAGATTCTCACCAAAAGATCCTAAAAGATGAACTCAGAAGGAAAACATGGAATGCAGGAAGCAATGGTATGCAGAGAAATTACCAGTAACACTAAAGCGTATTGACGAAAACTCCACATTAACTAACTTTGAGCCATTCATAAACAAGCAGGGAGAGGAGGAGAGAGATTGGAGGAAAATGGAAGCATTCTGCAGGGCCTGAATCATACAGGAGGAGGCATTATTTAGACTTTGGGTTTTTTTTGTAAAAAAAGCAAGGTGTTAAAAACATTTTTAAAAATAAAAGTAAAACAGGAGTGCCTAAGTGGCTCAGTCAGTTGAGCATCTAACTCTTGATCTCAGCTCACATCACGATCCCAGGGTCATGGGATCAAGCCCTGCATCAGGCTCTACGCTGAGCATGGAGCTTGCTTAAGAGTGTCTCTCTCTCTCTCTCTCTCTCTCTCGTTCTCTCTCTCACTTTTCTCTTCCTTCCTCCACCCCTCTCCCCTGTTCACGCTCTCTCTTTCTAAAACTGAAAAAAAAAAAAAAAGTGAACTAAGAATCACTAAAAGGATAAAAATTATAAAAATGTCCTTTTTGGTGGTAGAAAGAGTGTAGGAATAAGGAATTCATCAATACAAGAAAAGGAGAGATAGTAGATCAGAAGTATGGGGAAAGTAGGATACATAGAAAGTATAAACCCTTTGCTAGAAATAACTTTAATTATATTAGTAATCACAATAAGTATAAATGAACTAACCTTGCCTTTAAAAAAAGACCCTTGGATTGGGGGGGGACAATCAGCTATATATAGTATACAACAGATACACTTAAAATGAGAAATGTACAACTTAGTAGCATAGTAAGTTTGAAAATAAATAAATTGGAAAAAAGACAGGAAACATTATTAAAATAAAGCTGCTGGAGCCATATTATTATGGGAAAAATGGAATTTAAAGTTGAAAGCATATAGGGACAGAGGTACTGATTAATGATAAAAAGAAAAATTCACCAAGAAGTTATAGCCATCATAAACTTATATGAAACCAACAATAGAAGCTCAAAGGATAAGAAACAAAAATTGACAGAAGGTCAAGAATTTGCCAAATCTCTGTACTCATGATGTGATTTTATCATACAACAACAACAAAAAACACCCCATGAAGATAAATAAAGCATATGACATTTCATCAAGATGCAGATTTGAACAGGTTTATGAACAATCTTGATCTGCAGAGAACCCTACACCTAACAAAAGGGAATTCACATTGTTTTGCAGGCATACACAAAACATTTACAAGAACTGATCACATACTAGGCCACAAAGAAAGAAGTCTTAGCAAACTACAAAGAATTCATAGCCAATTGGACACATTTTCTGGCCACATTACATACAAATTAAAAGCAAAAATGAATTGGTTTTAAAATTTGGGTTAAAAAAAAAACTCTCCACTTCTGTATTATTCAACAGTCTAACTAAAATCGTACTAGAACTTTTTTTAATATTTGGGACTGAATTATCAATAAAAGCAACACAAATCAAAACCTTTGGGGTGCAGCCAAAGCAGTGCTTATGGGTAAAATCGTAGCTTAAGATGCACTATGATAGAAAACAAGGAAAACTGAAAATTAAGGAGCTAAGAAACTAGAAGAAGTATCATTGTTTAAACACAAAGAAGTTAAACACAGAAATGAATAAGATAGAAAACAATGAAACACAAGAGAGAACTACCAAAGTCAAAAATTAGTTCTCTGAGGAGAATAGTGATTAGCAAGACTGATGGAGGGGGGAAAAATGGCCCTAGTCAACATTAAGGGCAAAAGCACAGATAAAGCAGAAGTTTAAAGTATCGCTCTCAGAATACAAAGGAGCTTCTGAAATGACCCAGTTGGATCCTTCCCAGACCTTCTGGGCACCTGTTCCGTGCTGACCTCACATAAAGCCATAGTCACTTCTCAGCTCCCCTGACCCCTCATGTCCTGTGCAGTCACTGAGGTTGACATCCACATGCTTCCACAGGGCATGTTCACAGCCACAGCCACACACTGCACATGCACACACACAGACAACAAAACTGCCCCTGTGTATCCAAGCGTGCACACTCAGACACACCTGTTCTGAAAACACACTCACCGCATGTGCATGCATGTGCATGCCCACATGCATGCTCCCAATGCACATAGGATGATACCAGACACGTTCACACGTGCACACGCCACAATGCTCTTGGTCACACGTGTATGTGTCCACACACAGTCTGCACATGCGTGAAGAAAGGTTTACATGGAGGGTGCCAGGTGAGTGCATGAAACACACCACACAGAAGCAGGATCCCATCAACATGCTGGCTCCTCCAGGCATGCCCGTCAGCATGTCCAAGCACAGGTGTCCCCAGGAAGATCCGCAGGGCAGGGGACCCTACCTCCAGTTCCCTCAGCAGCTCTGACTGACCACATGATTCCAGGTCTTCGAGGGCTTCCCCGAACACACGCCAGAAGCCNGGGCAGGCGGGCGGGGCTCCTGGGTGGCAGTGCTGGGGCCCCGGGGCAGTGGTTGGTGACACGGAATGGGGGGAAGACGCAGTTAGGGGCGACCAGGACTGTCGGTGGCCAGTTAGAACAGGGGCGGATGAGACGGGGTGGAGAGCGGTGACACAGGACGCCTGGGAAGAGAGACAGACGGACGGACAGACAGACAGACAGAGAGGAGATCCATGGTGTAGCCCCAGAGGACAGCCCCTGGCCCCACCCAGACACATGGCACCACAGCACAGTGACAGGGACAGAGCTGGAGGCAGCAAGGACACAGATGGATGGAGAGGATGGTGTGTCTGTGCCGGGGAAGGGTCCAGGACCCCCGACGGCTTCCGTCACAGGGTATAGGAGCCCACTGTCAGCTCTAAACTTGAGGCTCGTGAGAATAATACCAAGTCACACTTGCATGCTTCACAGTTCCCAAGGCTACTTGCCGCCTACAGAGTCCTAGCCACTCAGAAAGTATGATTTGCAAAGCACTTTCTTATAAAGGGGCCTCCAGCTGTTCTCTCTTAGGGAGGCTCTGGGAGGCTGATGCACGATGCTTGCGTCCTGCCCTTCTCATTTTAAAGATGAGAAGACTGAGGCTGAAGGACATTCTCTCCATTCAAATCATTTCTACAAATATTTCGAGCCAGGGCTCCGTCCACAGGGCTTCGGGCTTCGGAGGTGAATGAAGTGTAGCCAGGAGCTGGTGATTCATTCACAAAGTGTGCAGGAGAGCCTCCTGGGTGCCAGGCACTTAGCACAAGGGACCTCAGCCAGGGAACTAATCAGGTGGATACGAGGCGGCCAGTGCCATGAGGAGGCTCACATGCCTTCCCGGAGGCAGGTGGTTTGCCCTGGCTTTTGAAGGCTAAGTAGGCCTTGGCCAGGAGGGAGAGGGAAAGGTGTTGGAGGCAGAAGGAAGTGCCTGGTCAACAGCACGGATGGGGGAGGGGTGGCTAGGGCGGGATGAGGAGCAACCATGGGGCCTGCTCCAGGGGTGACAAGGTGTCCTTCAAAGCCAGCACTACAAACCCCACCACACCTATAGTCCAGGGCTAGTGCCTGTGACCCCAGGGCCCTTGCAGGGGGTCATCAAGGAGTCTAGGCTAAGTCGAGAGTATCGGGTTCAAGTTCTGAGTCTGCTTCCTTTCTTCTGAGAGCGAGAGATTAGCAGACCTCAGAAAGGCCAACACCTTCTGCGCCTTTGGCACGGCTGTGCCCTCTGCCCAGCACACCAGCATCCCCATCTCAGCCTGGCTGGGGTGGCTCTGACCCACGCTTCCTCCTCTCTCCTGGGAAGCACCCTCCTTGGGAGCCAGACGAGACTCCTCCACTGCTTCCCCCCCACCCCCATTGTGGCACAGGTACCCTCACCCGTCCTAGCCAGGAGACCGTGACTGCCTCCTCCCTCATGGCATTCCCACCACAGACCTAGTTGGTGGCTCCCAGTCCTCCTCCTCCTCCTCAGGGAAGCTCTCGTCCGTGGGGGCCGGGGTGTAGCTCGTCCTCCGGGGCTCGGTGGGTGGGGGGCTGCTTCTCAGCCGGTTGGGCCGCCACTCCTGGGGGGTCACACTCCGAGCCACCGCCTGTGGAGTGTGGGAGCCTGGCAGGTGGAGAGGGGGCATCTGTATCTTCTCTGTGCCTTTAGCTCACCCTCCTCTCTGCCCCTTCTCCAGCTGTGCTAGGTGACCCTGGGTAGTAGCTCTTTGCCCACTCTGGGCCTGCAGGACTAAGCTTAGAGGTACTGATCAAGTACTTGAGATGGGGAGCTGAGACCCAGGGAAGGCAGATAGACAGTGAGGGCCAGAGCTGGGAGTCTCCC
>NW_027530006.1:35086-45371 GCF_008692635.1 Crocuta crocuta | reverse complement strand
CTCCACTATGGCTCTTAGAAGCCTCCGTCCACTAGTTCTCTGAGCTCGGCCTTGGGGAGCTGCTGTGGCTGTGTTGCAGAGGCCAGAAGTCTGGCTGCTGCATTCAAATGCACCCAACCCCTGAGGCTACCATGGGTCTCAACCGGCTCGTGTCCTAAGAGGGTGGCTGGAGGCATCCACTCTATGGCTAGGTCTTGGCAGATGGGGTGGGAAGGGGCGTTCTGCCTTCCCATCTTCAGCCGGATGCAACACTGATTGGGCACCTGCTGTGTGCAGGGCACCTGGGATAGGAGTGAGAAAGACAGGAGTAAGGCCGGCTTGGTCCCTAACCTCAAGGTGGCAGACTCTGACTAGTTGGCCAGGGCGCTACGGATGCCTGAGAAGATGTGTGAAGGCCTGGGGTCCGTGCTCTGAGCACTGAGGGCCCTGGGAATGGCTGACGTGGCCCAGGTGGGTCTGCCTCCAGGAAGGGTTCCTGAGGATGGAGCCGGGAGGAGGAAGACGGGTTAGGCAGAGGGAGCAGCCCCTACAAAGGCCTGGCCGCTGGGTGGCCAGAGAGAGCAAGTTGCCTACAGGCCACGAGCTGTTACCTGGGCCCCCAAACCCCCCCTCTGTGGCCGAGCTGTCCCAGGACTCCACGGCGCTGTCCACGCTGGGCACGGCAGGGGAGAACCGGGCAGCCAGCAAGCCCCCTTTGAGAGCCTCCGGCGGGTCCTCATCTGCATCGCTGGCCTCGCTGAGGCTGCCTGACTTACGGCGTGGGAGGGGGCCTGGGATGAAAAGGGGGTGTCACTGGCACTGGCCTCTGACCTCAGAGCCAGAGACACTCAGTGAGCCTCAGTTTTCCCACTTCAGTCTGGTTTGAGAACTCACAGGCAGAGCCCTCCTACCACCCCCTCCTCAAGCCTGCTGCTGGAACACCTGGTGTGAGGGAGGTGTCACACTGGTCGGCAAACCCATTTCACAGGCAGGAAAACTGAGGCTGAGTTCTCTGAGCCTGGCCTTGGGGGGCCCCCATGGCCCTGCACCTGTACAACATGCTCAAGGTCGCACAGTGAGCAACAGTGGAGCCCAGATCAGAAGGAAGACCCTAAAGGTCAGGGTCCTTCCACTGTAGGCAGTGGCCTCCCTGCCAAGGCACAGGGTACAAATCAGGGGAAACTGAGCAATGTACAAGTATGGCCTGAGGGCAGAACAATCAGCTTCATGAAGACGGTGGGCAGGTCAGACCCAGACTCTGCCCCACACGAGCTGTGACCTTGGGACCACCACTCCCCTTTCTGAGTCTTGTCTCCTCAGATGTCCCAGGTGCTCTCCCACAAGCCTGGCACAGAGGCATAGAGGGGTTCCAAAATGGGCTGAGGGCCCCCAGGTGGTGGGGTGAGGCTCACGGTCTAGCTGCTTCTTGATCTTCAGTGTGACTGTCTCGCCAGCCACCTGCAGCAGGTGGATGGCCTCACTCAGAGGCCGGCCCTTGAGGCTAACGCTGTTGATGGCCAGGATCCGATCCCCAACGTGGATAGCGCCAGTCCTGGGGAGGGGGCACGGGTCAGGGAATGAGAGACAGCCAAGGCTTCGGAGTGGGGGTCTGCCCTCAGGGAGCTCGGGAACCCCAAGGCACGGGCCTGACTGACCTCAGTTGAACCCAGCTGCAACAAAAACCAAGTGTGATCTCTGGTGCCATTAATAGAGATATCAAGTCTAGAATTCAGGAGGCCTGCCTGACTCTAAAGGTAGTTTCTGGAACCAGTGTCCGGCATGAATTCTGAGCATGTTTTGAATCCTGCCTAGCAGCTGTCAAATACTAGCTACATGATCCGTGGCCTGTATATGGGAATGATAAACTTACTTTACCTACTTCTAATTAAAAGATGGGTGGTGGGAGGGATTCAGGCTTCTCTCCAGCAGAAACCCAGGAATAGCCTTTCCCTCTCCCTGGGCCTCAGTTTCCTCACCTAGCGCATGAGCATAGGGTGCCCAGGTGACTTCACAAGGGGATGCAACGGGCTGATAATGCCAGGCAGGAGCACTGCTCTGGCCCAGTGGGTTTCTGCCTATACATCATGAGAATGACCTGAGGACCTTTACTAAAAATGCAGATGGCAGGAACCCACCCCTGGCCAATTAAATGGCACTCCTGGCGATCGGGCTGGGGAGAGCGACTGTGAGGAACAGCCAGGACTGAGAGCAGCAAGAAAGCTGCAGTGGATGCTGAGAAAGCACCTGACCTGGGTGGGGCTTGGGGGGGGGGTGGAGGACAAGGCAGGGGATGCCCAAATGCAGATGCTGCCCCCAGGAGGGGGTTCACCAGGGGTCAAGCCCCAGTGTGCCCTCAGGTCCAGCACTGCCCACCAAGGTCCCCAGGAGCCCAGGGGACTGAGTAAGTCGGGGGGTGGTGCGCTGAGTGAGGGGGGTCAGAGTTGTCAGTCCTGTTTGACAGACACCAGCTGCCTGTGGCTCTGGGGCCCCGAAACGTGGCTTTCCCACACTGAGATGCCTTGACTATGAAAAATACACACCAGATTCTGAAGACACAATTTTTAAAAAAGAATGTAAAATATCTCGTTACTAATTTCTGTATTGATTACGTGCTGAAATAAATACATTTTGTCTCTTTCTATTTTTCTAACATAGCTACTTGGAAAGTTGATAATTAAATGTGTGGCTCACGTTACACTGCAATTGGACAGCCCTCAGCTAGATCAGCCCGGTGAGGACACGGGGGACTGTCTGTTGCATCCCCGATGCCCAGAATGAGCTGGCACACAGGAGGTACCCAGTAAACGTGGGGGTAGGTGAACACACTTAAGGTGGGAATTGTCCACAGGAGCCTCTGCGATGGGCCAGCAGGGGGCGCTCCAGGAGCAGGGACACCCACAGGGAGCCATCCCCTGACCCCAGGCCCCCTCCACCCCACTGCCACCTCTCATCGCCATCGGTTCCTCTGCTCTTCACCCTCCTCCAGGAGCCCAGCCTGCCCCCTCCAGGCTGGACCGGTCTCTCCCTCTCAGTGTCTGGAGAAAAGCTGCATCTCACCCAGACTGGGATCGCCTCCCTGGGACCCTTGTGGGGCCTTGTCCCACTTCTGGGTGCCAGATTCACCTGCTCCCTGCAGTCTGGACAGCCTGGGCAACACCATCTTTCTGGCACCCTCCCCAGAGAAGAGGACCGCAGGGGGGCCCCTAATGCCGGCGGAAAAGCCCCACGCTGTGCCAGGATTGAAGGTACACAGCAGGTGCTCCAAAAAGGCTCACAATATTGAGTTTCCAGAAATCTCCAGGAATCTCCAGGTTGAGAGAGAGAAGAGAGTTGGCACACATTTATCTGGCACTTATCTGAAGCCAGAATGGTCGGCCAGGGGGGCTGGTCTGCCTCTGTGGAGCCGAGGCTCAGAGAGGGAAGAGAAAGGCCTGATGTCTGCCAGAACGTCGGCATTGGAACCAAGGTCAGAATCCACGTCAGCTGTTTCCAAAGCCCAGCTCCTGCCCCGTGAGGGTCCCAGGGCCCGCCCCATGTGTCCCCCTGGAACGCCAGCTCACCTCTCAGCCAGACCACGCTTGGTGAGGCCTGAGATGACAATGGGGTCAAAAGGCTCCTCTGTGCCCGAGATGGTGATACCCAGGGGGCCCCCGTAACGTTTCAGTTCCACCGTGTAGCTGATGGCACCCGTGGTCTCCTGCTCGTCTGCAAAGGCGGCACCCATCAGGCCAGGGTGCAGTGGGGCAGGCCCCAGGAGCTGGACACCCCCAGCCCCCAACATGTGGTGTCCTCACTCTCTCCCACTCCCTCCTTCCTTAATTCACCCATTCACTCCTGCTGTGACCTTGAGTGGGTGCCTTCCTGTACCCAAACACCATGAACCCCACACTCTAAACTACAGATTCCACACATGACACAAAATAACAACAATGAGGATACAAAGAAACCAGATTTCCAGCTCTTTTTAAAAGAGGAAAATTAGAAGAAGGAGTTTTGCATACAAGAGGCTGTCCTTCCCAGGGTAGGAGTTGCCTCTCTGAACAAGGAATAAGGGGTTGGCTCTCCAGGGACCACAAGCCTCACCCCTCCCTATTGCCCCCCCCCCGAGCCTGCATACATTTTTCTTACCTTCTGTCCAGTTCACTCGCTTCTGTCACCTGTGTGGCCCCAGAGGTGTCAGAGTTCACAGCCTTTACTTGGTCACACACACACACATACACACACACACACACACACACACACACACACACACCCTCTGGTGAGGGCTGATCCCTGCCCCGCCCACTCATCTGCTCACTGCTGCCCCCTGGGGGTCCCCTTTGTGCTGGGCATGGAGGATCCATCCGGCTTTTCCCCGCTGTGCTGGGGCCCCTCCCTGCACCTGTTCATTCAAGGCGCCTCCACCAGCACCCTCCTCAGCCAGCGGGAGCCCCACACTGCAAGTGGGGAACCCGTCGTCCAGCGGCGGACCCAGAGGCGGCGGGGCCGGGCCAGGGCCGTACCGGAGTTGTCCTCGTCCTTCCGGATCTTCAGCTTCACCAGGTCCTCGCACTGCTGCAGGATCTGCACGGCGTCCTCCATGGGGCAGTTGTCCAAGCGGACGTTGTCGATGGCCAGAAGCTTGTCACCTGGCTCCAGGGTGCCAGTCCTGCAGGAGCAGGCGTCAGGGACAGGAAGAGGCTGGCACATGCTACTCTGCCTGGACCGCTCCCCCTGCCCTGTGCCCAGGGCCAGCCCTACCTGTGTGCCACGCTGCCCTTCTTGATGTCCGAGATGATCAGGGGCTCTCCTCGCTTCCTGCTGGCCGCTGGCGGGGAAAGGAGCCACGAGTCTGACCTTTGACCCCCTCAGCCTCAGGGGGCTTGGAGGGGCCAGGAGTAAGAGCATGTCCTGCTCCCACCGCCTCCTGTCCGGGTGACCATGAGCAAATCAGCCTCAGTTTCCCCTCCGTAAGATGGAGGTGATGCCACTGAACTCACAGAGATGTCATGAGATTGAAGTAGACAAGGCAAAGCCTAACATGGATCCTGGCACACAGCAGGCGCTCAATCCACGTCAGCCCCTTTCCCTCCTGCTCAGCCCCTCCCCCTGCAAGCCGTGAGCTCCTTCAGGGCCTGGCACCCCCACCGGGCACAGGGCCGGGACGCAGGGACTGGGTGAGCCTTCCACACAGAGTCCTGCCTTCTCTCATCTGCAGGGAGTGCTGGCTGAATGGCCCACAGGGCTCCCTCTCTGGGAACTGCCTTTGGCCAAGAGAACAGCCTCATCCAAGTATGTTCGGCTCCTGGGTGCAGCCTGGTCCAACAGAGGTGCAAAGGCCTGGCTCCCAGCCTCACTGAGGACACTGTCAAAGCCTCCCTGGCCCTAGAGCTCTCCATGGATTGGCTGAGCCACCTACTGCGGCTACATCACAACCCAGCTCCTCCAGCTGCCCAGTCCCATACCCTTCACCACGCACAGGTGTTGACTCCAACGCCCCTCTCAGTAAACTCAGTAAACTCTGTCTAAGCAGCTCTTTCTAGGGGGATGCAACCTAAGACAATGGGTGTTGCATGAAGAGCTCAGTTTTCTTGCAGAAAGAATTCATCTGGGCTAATGGGTTTTCCCTAGGTGGTATGAGCCCCTTCTAACCCATGTGGCATCTTTGCAGATGACACAAAAGCACCCCTTCAAATTGAGGTAATAAAATTATAAGTCTACCTCAAATTGGTATCCTTGTGTCATGTACAACTTGTGCAACTGTCTCTGGCAGCCCTACCCAGAGGTTCCTGGGCTGCAAGCAGCTTTTCCCCTCCCAGAGTGCTTCAGCTCTCAGCTCCATTGACTGTGGAGTCGGGGAGAAAGGAGCTGCAGTCGCCTTCCATCGAGCCCAGGGTGGGGACTGAGGATCATTTCCCATGGGGGCTGCAGTCCTGCTCTTCTGTTCTCTGGGGCTCCCTGAACCTCCCTGGGGAATGATGTGGGAGCACCCCTTGCCTGACCTGGGGTCAGCCCACCCATGTGTGTGCTGCCCTGGTCAGCGTGGACACCCGCCAGGAGGTTACCTCAGCAGGGCAGAGGGGACAGCCATGCTACGGCCAGGTGGAGGTGTCTCCAGCCCCCGGCTGGGAGGAGCGGTGTGTTCAAGGATCAGGCAGGAGGCCAGCAGTGGCTGGAGGGGCATGATGGAGGGATGGCGGGACATGAAGCCACAGATCACAAGGACCAGATCGCAAAGGCCCTCATCTACCCTGAGGACTTCAGCTTCCACTCCGAGCGAGACGGAGCCACGGGAGTGTGTCCACCCACGTTGGCTCCTCTGACAAACACAAATGCGGCTCCTACTGTGTTCTAGGTCTCTTCGGGGGCCCTGGGCACATGCAGGCAAAACAACCTGGTCCAGGTGTTTGGTGCCTCACCAGCCACTCAATCCCACCCGGAGACCCAGACGTCCAGGAAACCCCCATTGTTCAAAGCGGGAAACTGATGCTTCCAGTAGCTGGGGAGTCTCCCCAGGACACGCAGCTGAGCCCCAGCCAGCCCCCTGGGAGCACCCCCTCTCCCAGGTTGGGGGTGCGTGCTTTCCTTTGCAGGCTCGGGGCAGGGAGGGACTCACAGCCAATGGTGATGCCCAGCTCCACTCCACGCCGCTTGGGCAGCTTCACGTGGAAGGTGCCGCTGCTCGGGATGACGGACTCTGCGTGCAAACACACAAGGACTCACGTCAGGCCTGAGGGAGAAGACTCAGGAGCCCCGGGCCCCAACCCGTTCTAGGCCAGCTGGGAGCTACTGCAAAAATGCCCCGTCCCAGCCCCACCCTGCTTCTCCCACCTGACAGATGAGGAAACCAAGGCGTGGCAAGCTGGCATTTGCCCAAGACAACCCATCTGGTCAGAGCAGATTCGGGGTCGGCACCCGGGCCCCATGACTGCCAGTCAAAGGGTTCCCTACAGCCTAACCCAGCCCAGTTCAGACCGAGCAGCAATTCACCAAGCACCTGCTAGGCGCCAGGCCTTAAAGTTTCCATGCAATTTATCTCATCTAACTCAACAATATTCACCGTAGTAGGACCCTATTCACTACTTCACAGTTGGGGAAACTGAGGATGGGTGGTGGGAGGGAGGGTCTGAAGTCACAGAAGGTCAAAATCACCAGGCCAGCATGTCTATCTGAGTTTTTGTTTGGGGTTCTTTGCCCAAGCTCCGCAGAGGGGCATGGAATATTTTTAGCACCCCCTCTGCCCTCCTGTGGTCCTGTTTTGGTTACAAAAATCCCCCATCCACCCTCACACTGGTGTGTGAAATTCCTGCCTCCCCAGCCAGAGCCTTCCTGGTTCTGGTGCTCAGGTACATGCAGCAAATGTCCAGGGAGCAGGATCCCTGCAAGGGGGTTGGGGGGGGGGGGGGAAGAGCATGTGCACCAGCAAGAGCTGGATACAGAGAGGAAGGAGCACACGGTCCCACAGGGTGAGGAGGAAGGCAGGGACACCCACTCACCTGCCACATCAAACTCGACCTCCAACACGACCTTGTGGGCCAGCGCCGCGTCCCGCAGCAGCTGGTTGGCTTCCTCCATTGTCCCGTCCTCGGTGGCGATGCCATTGATGGACAGGACACGGTCACCCACCTGCAGCAGCCCACACCTGAGTCCCGGATGGCCACGCAGAGAGAAGAAACTGTGTTACCATCACGGGGGACAGGCACGCCATGCAGGGGCGGGCGTAGGGCGTGACTCACAGCTCTGCCCTGTACCAGCTATAGATCCTCAGGCCATTTACCATGTGACTCTGGCTGAGGGAGTGAGCTTGCCAGGCCTCAGCTTTTCTGTCTGCCCCAGGGGATGAGGCCGTGCCTTAGGAGATGTGCATACAGAGGACTCTGACTTCAGACAGACATGGGTTCAAGTCCCAGGTCACTCACAAGCTGCATGACCCTGGGCCAATGAATCACCTTATCTGCCTCGGTTTCCTCATCTGTAAAGTGGGGCTGATGATGCAGCGGATGGGATGGTGAAGTGAGATACACTTGTGAAGCCAGGCTCGGCGTGTGACTCAGTTTCCCCGGCTGTCTGTGAGCCCCGAGTTGGAGAGCGGTGGGCCCAGTGGGGTGGGGGAAGCTGGCTCACCTCTCTGCCGGGCTGTCAGGCTCAATGAAGCGCACCAGGGGAGGGGAGGACAGGGTCTCGGTAGCAAAGATGCCACCCTGGAGCTGGAGACCGAAGCCGGTGAGGGGCCCTCCGCAGAGCACGACCTCCGTGGTTTCCGTGTGCACGATCTGCCCCCCTGGCCCCACCGTGCTGGAGGCCAGTGACACTGCAAGGCAGGGGGCATGGCTGTTGGGTGAGCAGTCCCAGAGAGCCCTTCTGGCCAGAACCAACCCATCCCTGGGCTCAGGGACCTGGATCAGCCAGGCAAGTGAGCGGGCCAGGGCGTCGCAGCCCATTCTGGGCAGCAGTCTCCTCATCTGAACACGGGGGGTTCCCACCCAGCAGGGCCATGACCAGGATTAGGGAGACCGCTCCCAGGACTGCTGTGTCGCAAAACAGAGGTTCCAAGGACATCAATGCTGTTCCAATGCTGTTATCACACCACAGTACATAGTATGCTATTTTTGGTAACGGCTTTATTGAGATACTATTCACCTACCATAGTATTTCAATTTCAAGCATACCACATAGTGTGTTTTCGTATATTAACAAAGTGGTACAACCATCAGCGCAATCAATCATAGAAACCTTTCATCACCTCAGAAGGAAACCCCGTTCCCTTCAGCCAGTGCTCCAAATCCTTCCATCTCTCCGGCCCTCAGCAGCCCCCGATCTATCTTCTCTGTGGACTTGCCTATTCTGCACACTCCCTGTAAATGCAATCCTATGTGGTCTTTTGTATCTGCTTTCTTGCACTAAGTGCCATGTTGTCAAAGTTCTCCTTTCTAAGGCTCACCAACATCCCACAGAATGAATATGCATATTTTCTTTAACCATTCGTCTTTTTTTCTTTTTTCTTTTTTTTTTTTTTTGAGAGAGAGAGAGAGGGCACAAGTGAGTGAGGGTCAAGGGGAGAGAGAGAGAGAGAGAGAGAACCCTAGGAGAAGAAGAGAAAGAAGAGGGGCTCACCTTAAATGAGGCTCACACTCACCCAAAGTGGGGCTCATGCTCACCTGATGCAGGGCTAGAGGTCACACAATGTGGGACTCTAAATCACAAACCTTGAGATCAGGATCTGAGCAGAGGTCAGATGCTTAATGGCAGAGCCACCCAGGCATCACTCCCCCCTATTTTTAAATGCTCAAGTGTAAAAAAGAGAAGATAGAGGGTTCACTAAACTAGACAACTAAAGAGCATGCTCAAATGGTCTTTATTAGAAGCTTATCAGTTAGCAGACAGTTATTTGCTACCCATTTGATGTGGACACTGTGTTAGGCATCAAGGAAAATATAAAATAGGAAAAAGAACTTTTTCTTAAAGATATTAGAATCTAAATAAAAGATAAAACTCATACAGGAAATAAATCAACAACAAAACAACAGTGCAAGGACATTCAAATAAAGGATTACTTGAACCTTTCCATAGGTGACAAGGAAAGTGAATTTGGGGGGTTCATTGTACAGTTAAGATGGTATAACTTGAGGTCCTTCCTGACTGAGGTAGGGAGCCAATGGCATCTGAGACCTGCATGTAAGAACACACGCTTGAATCTCATGGAGAAGAAAAACATTTTTAAATGGCTTCATCATTTTCTGGGACTGGTTTACTGCTCATATTTATATACTGCTCAGTTTACCTAGGTCAAGATCATCTTCTTACTGTATCGTTGAATCCTGTCATGTACTGATTAAGGGCACAGATCTGGGATTAGAGAAGCCTAATTTCATTCCAAATTCAACCCAAGTTACACCACTCAAGCAACTTTGTGTTAAAAACTGTGGAGGGTTTGAGGGTTTTCAAGCTCATGATTTACTCTGCCTCCGTTTTGCAGAGATTGACATAAAACATGAGACTCTTGGATCGGAGAAAAAGAATTTTGTTATTCATGACACAGCAGACAGCATGAGCTTCATGCTAATATAGGTTCTCCTGGTTTCCAAGTGCCCAGGGCGACTGAGAACAACCACAGGTGGTTTGTGTCACAGCTGAGGAATCCTTAGCTTAAAAATCCTTGATTGGGGCGCCTGGGTGGCTTAGTCGGTTAAGCGTCCGACTTTCGCTTGGGTCATGATCTCGCGGTTCGTGGGTTCGAGCCCCGCGTCGGGCTCTGTGCTGACTGCCGGCTCAGAGCCTGGAGCCTGTTTCAGTCTGTGACTCCCTCTCTCTCTGACCCTCCCTTGCT
>NW_027530006.1:20588-32657 GCF_008692635.1 Crocuta crocuta | reverse complement strand
TGGGGGGGGGGTGGAGGACAAGGCAGGGGATGCCCAAATGCAGATGCTGCCCCCAGGAGGGGGTTCACCAGGGGTCAAGCCCCAGTGTGCCCTCAGGTCCAGCACTGCCCACCAAGGTCCCCAGGAGCCCAGGGGACTGAGTAAGTCGGGGGGTGGTGCGCTGAGTGAGGGGGGTCAGAGTTGTCAGTCCTGTTTGACAGACACCAGCTGCCTGTGGCTCTGGGGCCCCGAAACGTGGCTTTCCCACACTGAGATGCCTTGACTATGAAAAATACACACCAGATTCTGAAGACACAATTTTTAAAAAAGAATGTAAAATATCTCGTTACTAATTTCTGTATTGATTACGTGCTGAAATAAATACATTTTGTCTCTTTCTATTTTTCTAACATAGCTACTTGGAAAGTTGATAATTAAATGTGTGGCTCACGTTACACTGCAATTGGACAGCCCTCAGCTAGATCAGCCCGGTGAGGACACGGGGGACTGTCTGTTGCATCCCCGATGCCCAGAATGAGCTGGCACACAGGAGGTACCCAGTAAACGTGGGGGTAGGTGAACACACTTAAGGTGGGAATTGTCCACAGGAGCCTCTGCGATGGGCCAGCAGGGGGCGCTCCAGGAGCAGGGACACCCACAGGGAGCCATCCCCTGACCCCAGGCCCCCTCCACCCCACTGCCACCTCTCATCGCCATCGGTTCCTCTGCTCTTCACCCTCCTCCAGGAGCCCAGCCTGCCCCCTCCAGGCTGGACCGGTCTCTCCCTCTCAGTGTCTGGAGAAAAGCTGCATCTCACCCAGACTGGGATCGCCTCCCTGGGACCCTTGTGGGGCCTTGTCCCACTTCTGGGTGCCAGATTCACCTGCTCCCTGCAGTCTGGACAGCCTGGGCAACACCATCTTTCTGGCACCCTCCCCAGAGAAGAGGACCGCAGGGGGGCCCCTAATGCCGGCGGAAAAGCCCCACGCTGTGCCAGGATTGAAGGTACACAGCAGGTGCTCCAAAAAGGCTCACAATATTGAGTTTCCAGAAATCTCCAGGAATCTCCAGGTTGAGAGAGAGAAGAGAGTTGGCACACATTTATCTGGCACTTATCTGAAGCCAGAATGGTCGGCCAGGGGGGCTGGTCTGCCTCTGTGGAGCCGAGGCTCAGAGAGGGAAGAGAAAGGCCTGATGTCTGCCAGAACGTCGGCATTGGAACCAAGGTCAGAATCCACGTCAGCTGTTTCCAAAGCCCAGCTCCTGCCCCGTGAGGGTCCCAGGGCCCGCCCCATGTGTCCCCCTGGAACGCCAGCTCACCTCTCAGCCAGACCACGCTTGGTGAGGCCTGAGATGACAATGGGGTCAAAAGGCTCCTCTGTGCCCGAGATGGTGATACCCAGGGGGCCCCCGTAACGTTTCAGTTCCACCGTGTAGCTGATGGCACCCGTGGTCTCCTGCTCGTCTGCAAAGGCGGCACCCATCAGGCCAGGGTGCAGTGGGGCAGGCCCCAGGAGCTGGACACCCCCAGCCCCCAACATGTGGTGTCCTCACTCTCTCCCACTCCCTCCTTCCTTAATTCACCCATTCACTCCTGCTGTGACCTTGAGTGGGTGCCTTCCTGTACCCAAACACCATGAACCCCACACTCTAAACTACAGATTCCACACATGACACAAAATAACAACAATGAGGATACAAAGAAACCAGATTTCCAGCTCTTTTTAAAAGAGGAAAATTAGAAGAAGGAGTTTTGCATACAAGAGGCTGTCCTTCCCAGGGTAGGAGTTGCCTCTCTGAACAAGGAATAAGGGGTTGGCTCTCCAGGGACCACAAGCCTCACCCCTCCCTATTGCCCCCCCCCCGAGCCTGCATACATTTTTCTTACCTTCTGTCCAGTTCACTCGCTTCTGTCACCTGTGTGGCCCCAGAGGTGTCAGAGTTCACAGCCTTTACTTGGTCACACACACACACATACACACACACACACACACACACACACACACACACACACCCTCTGGTGAGGGCTGATCCCTGCCCCGCCCACTCATCTGCTCACTGCTGCCCCCTGGGGGTCCCCTTTGTGCTGGGCATGGAGGATCCATCCGGCTTTTCCCCGCTGTGCTGGGGCCCCTCCCTGCACCTGTTCATTCAAGGCGCCTCCACCAGCACCCTCCTCAGCCAGCGGGAGCCCCACACTGCAAGTGGGGAACCCGTCGTCCAGCGGCGGACCCAGAGGCGGCGGGGCCGGGCCAGGGCCGTACCGGAGTTGTCCTCGTCCTTCCGGATCTTCAGCTTCACCAGGTCCTCGCACTGCTGCAGGATCTGCACGGCGTCCTCCATGGGGCAGTTGTCCAAGCGGACGTTGTCGATGGCCAGAAGCTTGTCACCTGGCTCCAGGGTGCCAGTCCTGCAGGAGCAGGCGTCAGGGACAGGAAGAGGCTGGCACATGCTACTCTGCCTGGACCGCTCCCCCTGCCCTGTGCCCAGGGCCAGCCCTACCTGTGTGCCACGCTGCCCTTCTTGATGTCCGAGATGATCAGGGGCTCTCCTCGCTTCCTGCTGGCCGCTGGCGGGGAAAGGAGCCACGAGTCTGACCTTTGACCCCCTCAGCCTCAGGGGGCTTGGAGGGGCCAGGAGTAAGAGCATGTCCTGCTCCCACCGCCTCCTGTCCGGGTGACCATGAGCAAATCAGCCTCAGTTTCCCCTCCGTAAGATGGAGGTGATGCCACTGAACTCACAGAGATGTCATGAGATTGAAGTAGACAAGGCAAAGCCTAACATGGATCCTGGCACACAGCAGGCGCTCAATCCACGTCAGCCCCTTTCCCTCCTGCTCAGCCCCTCCCCCTGCAAGCCGTGAGCTCCTTCAGGGCCTGGCACCCCCACCGGGCACAGGGCCGGGACGCAGGGACTGGGTGAGCCTTCCACACAGAGTCCTGCCTTCTCTCATCTGCAGGGAGTGCTGGCTGAATGGCCCACAGGGCTCCCTCTCTGGGAACTGCCTTTGGCCAAGAGAACAGCCTCATCCAAGTATGTTCGGCTCCTGGGTGCAGCCTGGTCCAACAGAGGTGCAAAGGCCTGGCTCCCAGCCTCACTGAGGACACTGTCAAAGCCTCCCTGGCCCTAGAGCTCTCCATGGATTGGCTGAGCCACCTACTGCGGCTACATCACAACCCAGCTCCTCCAGCTGCCCAGTCCCATACCCTTCACCACGCACAGGTGTTGACTCCAACGCCCCTCTCAGTAAACTCAGTAAACTCTGTCTAAGCAGCTCTTTCTAGGGGGATGCAACCTAAGACAATGGGTGTTGCATGAAGAGCTCAGTTTTCTTGCAGAAAGAATTCATCTGGGCTAATGGGTTTTCCCTAGGTGGTATGAGCCCCTTCTAACCCATGTGGCATCTTTGCAGATGACACAAAAGCACCCCTTCAAATTGAGGTAATAAAATTATAAGTCTACCTCAAATTGGTATCCTTGTGTCATGTACAACTTGTGCAACTGTCTCTGGCAGCCCTACCCAGAGGTTCCTGGGCTGCAAGCAGCTTTTCCCCTCCCAGAGTGCTTCAGCTCTCAGCTCCATTGACTGTGGAGTCGGGGAGAAAGGAGCTGCAGTCGCCTTCCATCGAGCCCAGGGTGGGGACTGAGGATCATTTCCCATGGGGGCTGCAGTCCTGCTCTTCTGTTCTCTGGGGCTCCCTGAACCTCCCTGGGGAATGATGTGGGAGCACCCCTTGCCTGACCTGGGGTCAGCCCACCCATGTGTGTGCTGCCCTGGTCAGCGTGGACACCCGCCAGGAGGTTACCTCAGCAGGGCAGAGGGGACAGCCATGCTACGGCCAGGTGGAGGTGTCTCCAGCCCCCGGCTGGGAGGAGCGGTGTGTTCAAGGATCAGGCAGGAGGCCAGCAGTGGCTGGAGGGGCATGATGGAGGGATGGCGGGACATGAAGCCACAGATCACAAGGACCAGATCGCAAAGGCCCTCATCTACCCTGAGGACTTCAGCTTCCACTCCGAGCGAGACGGAGCCACGGGAGTGTGTCCACCCACGTTGGCTCCTCTGACAAACACAAATGCGGCTCCTACTGTGTTCTAGGTCTCTTCGGGGGCCCTGGGCACATGCAGGCAAAACAACCTGGTCCAGGTGTTTGGTGCCTCACCAGCCACTCAATCCCACCCGGAGACCCAGACGTCCAGGAAACCCCCATTGTTCAAAGCGGGAAACTGATGCTTCCAGTAGCTGGGGAGTCTCCCCAGGACACGCAGCTGAGCCCCAGCCAGCCCCCTGGGAGCACCCCCTCTCCCAGGTTGGGGGTGCGTGCTTTCCTTTGCAGGCTCGGGGCAGGGAGGGACTCACAGCCAATGGTGATGCCCAGCTCCACTCCACGCCGCTTGGGCAGCTTCACGTGGAAGGTGCCGCTGCTCGGGATGACGGACTCTGCGTGCAAACACACAAGGACTCACGTCAGGCCTGAGGGAGAAGACTCAGGAGCCCCGGGCCCCAACCCGTTCTAGGCCAGCTGGGAGCTACTGCAAAAATGCCCCGTCCCAGCCCCACCCTGCTTCTCCCACCTGACAGATGAGGAAACCAAGGCGTGGCAAGCTGGCATTTGCCCAAGACAACCCATCTGGTCAGAGCAGATTCGGGGTCGGCACCCGGGCCCCATGACTGCCAGTCAAAGGGTTCCCTACAGCCTAACCCAGCCCAGTTCAGACCGAGCAGCAATTCACCAAGCACCTGCTAGGCGCCAGGCCTTAAAGTTTCCATGCAATTTATCTCATCTAACTCAACAATATTCACCGTAGTAGGACCCTATTCACTACTTCACAGTTGGGGAAACTGAGGATGGGTGGTGGGAGGGAGGGTCTGAAGTCACAGAAGGTCAAAATCACCAGGCCAGCATGTCTATCTGAGTTTTTGTTTGGGGTTCTTTGCCCAAGCTCCGCAGAGGGGCATGGAATATTTTTAGCACCCCCTCTGCCCTCCTGTGGTCCTGTTTTGGTTACAAAAATCCCCCATCCACCCTCACACTGGTGTGTGAAATTCCTGCCTCCCCAGCCAGAGCCTTCCTGGTTCTGGTGCTCAGGTACATGCAGCAAATGTCCAGGGAGCAGGATCCCTGCAAGGGGGTTGGGGGGGGGGGTGGAAGAGCATGTGCACCAGCAAGAGCTGGATACAGAGAGGAAGGAGCACACGGTCCCACAGGGTGAGGAGGAAGGCAGGGACACCCACTCACCTGCCACATCAAACTCGACCTCCAACACGACCTTGTGGGCCAGCGCCGCGTCCCGCAGCAGCTGGTTGGCTTCCTCCATTGTCCCGTCCTCGGTGGCGATGCCATTGATGGACAGGACACGGTCACCCACCTGCAGCAGCCCACACCTGAGTCCCGGATGGCCACGCAGAGAGAAGAAACTGTGTTACCATCACGGGGGACAGGCACGCCATGCAGGGGCGGGCGTAGGGCGTGACTCACAGCTCTGCCCTGTACCAGCTATAGATCCTCAGGCCATTTACCATGTGACTCTGGCTGAGGGAGTGAGCTTGCCAGGCCTCAGCTTTTCTGTCTGCCCCAGGGGATGAGGCCGTGCCTTAGGAGATGTGCATACAGAGGACTCTGACTTCAGACAGACATGGGTTCAAGTCCCAGGTCACTCACAAGCTGCATGACCCTGGGCCAATGAATCACCTTATCTGCCTCGGTTTCCTCATCTGTAAAGTGGGGCTGATGATGCAGCGGATGGGATGGTGAAGTGAGATACACTTGTGAAGCCAGGCTCGGCGTGTGACTCAGTTTCCCCGGCTGTCTGTGAGCCCCGAGTTGGAGAGCGGTGGGCCCAGTGGGGTGGGGGAAGCTGGCTCACCTCTCTGCCGGGCTGTCAGGCTCAATGAAGCGCACCAGGGGAGGGGAGGACAGGGTCTCGGTAGCAAAGATGCCACCCTGGAGCTGGAGACCGAAGCCGGTGAGGGGCCCTCCGCAGAGCACGACCTCCGTGGTTTCCGTGTGCACGATCTGCCCCCCTGGCCCCACCGTGCTGGAGGCCAGTGACACTGCAAGGCAGGGGGCATGGCTGTTGGGTGAGCAGTCCCAGAGAGCCCTTCTGGCCAGAACCAACCCATCCCTGGGCTCAGGGACCTGGATCAGCCAGGCAAGTGAGCGGGCCAGGGCGTCGCAGCCCATTCTGGGCAGCAGTCTCCTCATCTGAACACGGGGGGTTCCCACCCAGCAGGGCCATGACCAGGATTAGGGAGACCGCTCCCAGGACTGCTGTGTCGCAAAACAGAGGTTCCAAGGACATCAATGCTGTTCCAATGCTGTTATCACACCACAGTACATAGTATGCTATTTTTGGTAACGGCTTTATTGAGATACTATTCACCTACCATAGTATTTCAATTTCAAGCATACCACATAGTGTGTTTTCGTATATTAACAAAGTGGTACAACCATCAGCGCAATCAATCATAGAAACCTTTCATCACCTCAGAAGGAAACCCCGTTCCCTTCAGCCAGTGCTCCAAATCCTTCCATCTCTCCGGCCCTCAGCAGCCCCCGATCTATCTTCTCTGTGGACTTGCCTATTCTGCACACTCCCTGTAAATGCAATCCTATGTGGTCTTTTGTATCTGCTTTCTTGCACTAAGTGCCATGTTGTCAAAGTTCTCCTTTCTAAGGCTCACCAACATCCCACAGAATGAATATGCATATTTTCTTTAACCATTCGTCTTTTTTTCTTTTTTCTTTTTTTTTTTTTTTGAGAGAGAGAGAGAGAGCGTGCAAGCAGGAGAAGGGCACAGGTAGAGGGAGAGAGAATCGCAAGCAGGCTCCATGCTCAGCAAGGAGTCCAGGGCAGGGCTCGATCCCACGACCCTGGGATCACTATCTGAGCCAAAATCGAAAGTTGGCCGCTCAACCAACTGAGCCCTTATCCACTCATCTCTTGATGGACATCTGGGTTGTTTCCATCTTTTGGCCAAAATGAATACTATTGCTATGAATATTTGTGTATAAGTTTTTGGGTGGACGTGACATATATTTTCATTTCTCTTGGGCATATACTAATGTGGGATTGCTGGGTCATATGAAAATGTTATATCTGTTTGATATATTATGTTACTTAATATATTTTGTTTTATATTCCATATATAAAATATACCTGTATTACTAATAGGGATATTAGATATCATTTATTAAATATAACTTAATATATTTAATTCTATTATGACTTCTATTATGCTACTGTCTATTACTATTTTGTTATATTTTATATCACACATTACAATATGTGTCATATATTGTATTTTTGCATATGTTTTATTACTATATTTATTTTATTCTCATAGTTACGTCCCTAATTATAAGAATGGTGCTCGGTACATAGGAAGTGTTCAAAATGTTTAACTAATTAATTGTTATCATCAATAGTAATAATAACAACACTTTATTAGTCGTCCATCTTAGGAAAGGGAAAGGTAAAGGGGTCCCAAGAGCCCTCAGCCTCCACACACCCCTGCCTATGAACAGCATTTCTGAACCTTTTTACCTACATGCCTTCAGCTTTGTTGGTTGACAAAGATGTATTTTATCTCTCATCTGACTCTAAAATCTGTTTCCATTTTCACCTTGGCTTCCAGGAAGCTCATAGCCATATTTAGATTCTTTCCAGGGGACTTGTATTCCTCTTTTCCCTCACCTGGTTCAATTCCAAATGCCCCAGTTTAACCTTCAGTCCTTCCTGGAGGCCTTTGCAACTCACAGAGCAGAAGGCTAGATAAACTCTCTGCATCAACAAAGGAAGGACTTTTCCCAGGAAAGACTTCAAAATTCTTGGCCTTCTCGTGACTTTTGCTACTTCCACATGTCTCTTGCATGATCATTCACTACTATCTGTCTTTACATTTATTCACTTTTTAAAATACTTACACCTACATTTCAAAAGGGAACTACATATACAGTGATCGTAAACAGAAGTTCCTATGAACAAAAGATAAGTAGAAATATATATGTGTGTGTATATATGTGTGTATGTCTATATGTCTACATATATACCAAATGTGAAAATTATCTCATACTGGATGGCTAGTCTCGAGCCTACATGTCTTTGTCTCAGGGGAAATACAAAATGTCAGAGAAGCGGTAAAGAAGTAGCCACACCACACTCACACTTTCTGCTCGAATGGATCAGAATGAATCCAGAATGAAAGAAAGTGAAAGGGAGTTACTGCAAGACGTCTGTACAAATCTGAAAAGGTAGCCTTTCCTCAAGGCACTTTGAGGTGAGGTGCCTCTTTGATGGTGAGTCCCATCACCTGCTGGGAATTTTCCCTAACACAAATACAAGACTACAATGTACAAAGTAACTGGCGCTCGTCAGGTGCGTCCTTGTACACTGCACAACTATCCAAGGAAGCCTGGCGTACCACTCATGCTATTTAACGACCCCATAGACACACAACTGGGGCCCTGCCCCAAATACCCTCATCCTGCAACAAATCTCTCAGGATCAGGCGTACAAGTTGCCCGGAGAGGAGGGAAGAGACCATGGCTTACTTACATGAGCTCTTGTGTTCCCTTCTTCGCTGCCTCCTCCGCCCCATCGTGGTCCGGGGGCTCATGGGGTGGGATCCACGGGGAAGGGTGCTGGGGTTGGTGCAGGGAAAGGCATGATTCATGGTCGGCGAGGAAAAGGGAGTCGAGGACAAGGCTGGGGAGATGAGAGCACAGCCCCGTGAATCCCAGAAGGGCCCGAGCCTGTCACACACTGGGTGCCAGACAGCCACCCCAGCACAGGGAGATGGGGGACGCATTCCCCCTTTCACCTCAACCACCGGCTGTGTGACCTCAGGCAAGGCTCTCCCACTTTGGGCCTCAAAGACCGCAGGGTTTTCCCGGAGCTGGTGAAACCCAGCTGCTAGGAATAGATAGAGCTCATCTCGTCACTAATGTGCTAGGTAACGGCAGGCAGACCCCTCATTTCTCAGAGTCTTGGCTTCCTCCCCTATGGAACATGCACAAGCCACAGTAAGTTGGGCACATTACATCGGCTCTGGTCCTGGCCAGCAGGCGTGGCCCAGGTGGGCGTCCTGCAGTGGCCGGGCCGCGGGCTGTGGCAGGAGAGCACGCAGGGGTCCCAGCGATGTGGCTGCTCACTCCTCTGCACCTTCACTGTGACCCAAGGAAGAGGAGAGAGAGGTGTGGGTGTTAGGGACTGAGCGGGTCTGGACTCACCATGCCCCTTTGGATGCCAGGCTCCCACGTGCAAGATAAGTGAGGAAAGCAGGACCAGACAGCCCGAGTTTCCCCGGAGCCAAGCCAGGCACTCAGACTGCGCTCATGCGTCCTGAACAACCCCACTACGTGTCTGGTATTGTGCTCAGCGCTCAGCCAGGCAGCAGTGAGGATGGGAGGCCTCACTGCCCATCAGCTTTGAGTGGTGCGGCGGGCAGACACCGCAGGGCCCCTGTGCCTTTGGGATCTGCCGCGGTGCTGTGGCCCGGGAGGCCCTGGCCAGGGGCTGAGCACACGGGGGCACTAGGGCTGGGCTGTTTCCACCCTGCGCTGGGCTCTCAGAGGCAGCCTATGTTGCAGGGTGGAGGAGCTGGCCGAGGTTTGCTCACACCTGCATTGCAGCCTGACACTGCTCTGGGTGGCTTGCCCCCCAGCCAAACTTCCACAGGCTCCTCTGCCCCCCCCCATCCCACCCCCTGCCAGATGAATTCTTTGTATTCTTCATCTGCTTCCTACAGGCCTCCAGGGATCCTGCCTCCCCCTCCCCCTGCCCCACCTGATCTTCCAAACCCACTGCCCCAGGTCCTGCCTTGGCTCCTCCTTCTGCTGGGGGGCATTGGGGCTCCAGCCTCTGGTGCAACGTGTCCGTGTCCATGGATGGATGAGTGAGAACCTGGCCAACCCAGCCCAGTGACTCCACCCCCTATGCAGCACCTCCCTCCCCACACTGGGAGGGCACAAAGGGCCTGAAACCTCACTTCTCTTGAGCCTCAACTACCACTGGGCAGTGGGGCAGCAGCAATACCGAGCTCAGGGACTTGTCCTGGAGATGAAATGGGGGGCCCTGTGGGAACCCCCAACCCATAACAGGTGCTCCCTCCATGATGTGAGAAAGGGTGACTGCAGTTCAAGCCCCAAAGCCTCCTGGATCAGGCCCTGGCTAGGGCTTGATGCGGCCTTTTCAGACCCTGGCAGAGACCACAGAGATGGACCCTCCCCAACGGCTCACTCCCCACATTTCATTTGGGGGATTTTTCTTTCTCTCCCAGGTGGTCAGTCGGGCATGCAAAGGATGGGGTGGCCCAACTCCATCCTTGCCCACACTGTGTCCTGAGGGCTGGAATTCACACCCCAGGGCTGCACTCCATGCTCGACCTCGTTTAACCTCTCCTAAGCCTGTGCACCCGGGGTCCCCACTCCCATTTACAGATGAGGCGACCGAGGCCAAGAGATGCAAAACACCTGTTCGGCTGGGGCAGTGCTGGCATCTCAACCCAAAGCCCAAGGTCCGGAATGCTAGAGGCACTTGCTGGCCCTGAGCTGGAAGCAGCCTCCTCCTGGCCACCCTGCACCAAGCTCAGCTCTGCTCTCCAGCCTCTTGGATCACCCATCTCCTCTGCTCTTGGACTGCCTAGCACCAGCCCCCTGCTCTCTGGGGCCCCCTGACTGACTGGCTGCCTCCTCTGGTCCTGCTGAGGACCCTGAACTGAGCCCCAGATCTAAGCTCTGAGGAGCACAGATGGACTGTCCCCTCCTTTGCTCTAGCCTTTATATTTCTATTAATACAAAGAATGATGGAAATCGCTTTGGGATACCCATCCCAGCAGACTGTCAACTCAAACATTCCAGTTGTCTCTCTGCCCAACCGGCCCAGCGTCGGATGCTGCGCGGGAACAGATGTTTGTTCCAGGAAATGTTAGCCTGCCCAGGGCTTCAGTCCCAGGCCTCTGGGACCCTGTGCGATCCTCCCCATCAGCCCTCGGTTTGGGTCCTCAGACCCTCCCAAGGGGACCCACCTGCCTCTGATGGTTTCAGGGGCCGCCGACTCTGGGGAGCAGGCAAGATCTCTAGCCGCACTTTCTCCGACACGTTGGCCAGGAGCTTGGTGGCCTCCAGCAGCGAGCAGTGTTCCGTGCTGGTGCCGTCGATGGACAGGATGTGGTCTCCAGCATGCAGGGCTCCGCTCCTGGCCAGACGGGAGAAGGACAAGGGAGGCTAGTGATCCAGAGAGAGCTCCGGGCGGCCTCCCCTCTGCACCCCTGGCCTCTACGGCGGCACACCCAGCGTGCCTCACCTGTCCACCACGCTGGCTGGCTTGATGCGGTCAATAGTAATGACTGGCTTGTTCCGGTGGGAGCCGGTGGTGAGCGAGATCCCCAGGGCGGACCCAGGAGTCTTGGTTATTTCCACGATCAGGGGCCCCGAAGCATTGGCCACTGTATCTGGCACATGAGAGAAGAGAAGAGTATGAAATGCAAATACGGAGTGCTTGCCTCCCCAGCCTCACTCTGCTATCTCCACTTAACCCTCACTGCTGGGGAGGGATGACTGTACCCCTTTTACAGATGGGGAAACGGAGACGTGTGGAGGTAAAGGCCTTGTCCAAGTTCACACAAGCACTTGGCGGTGGAGGAGGGTCAGGAACTCAGCTCTGTGGGCTCTGACTCCAGGGCTCTGCTGGACGACACTGTGCTCACATGTGTGGACAGCCTGACACTTACCAGCACCACAGTGCGTGTTCACTACAACCTTCGCCCATCGCAGAAAATGGCACCCCCATTAACCCCACCAGTGGCTTAAAAATGAAACCTTGCCCCTTGTGCTCTCAGCCTTCCCTCCCCCGGATCCATGCCACCGTGTCCAAATGTCAGCAAATCAGACCGAACTGACCTTCACCATATTTCCGTTTTTGTTTTTTTTTTTATGGCAAGATTGCATTCTTTTTTTTTATACAGTTTATTGTCAAGTTGGTTTCCATATAACACCCAGTGCTCATCCCCACAAGTGCCCTCCTGCATGCCCATCTCCCCTCTTCCCCCCTATACCCATCAGTCCTAAGTTTGTTCTCAGTCAGGAGTCT
>NW_027530006.1:0-20473 GCF_008692635.1 Crocuta crocuta | reverse complement strand
AACATTGGGGTACATGTGCTCCTATGCCTCAGCATTTCTGTATCCCTTGGGTAAATTCCTAGCAGTGCTATTGCTGGGTCATAGGGGAGTTCTATTGTTAATTTTTGAGTAACCTCCACACCGTTTTCCAGAGGGTTGCACCAGTTTACATTCCCACCAACAGTGTAGGAGGGTGCCTGTTTCTCCACATCCTCACCAGCTTCTAGAGTTCTCTGATTTGCTCATTTTAGCCACTCTGGCTGGTGTGAGGTGGTACCTAAGTGTGGTTTTGATTTGTATTTCCCTGATGAGGAGGGATGCTGTTTCATGTGTCTGTTGGCCATCTGGATGTCCTCTTTGGAGAAGTGTCTGTTCATATCTTCTGCCTATATCTTCACTGGGTTGTTTGTTTTTAGGGTGTGGAGTTTGGTGAGTTCCTTATAGATTTTGGATATTAACCCTTTATCTGATATGTCATTTGCAACTATCTTTTCCCATTCCGTCGGTTGTCTATGGATTGTTTCCTTTGCCATGCAGAAGCTTTTAATCTTTATGAGGTCCCAATAGTTTATTTTTGCTCTTGATTCTTTTGCTTTTGGGGATGTGTCAAGTAGTCAAGTAAGAAATTGCTGCATCTTCACCATATTTCCTGAATGCGACCCATCTAGGGCACCCAGCCTGGCCTGGCAACCATCACCTCTCTCCCGTAGGCTTTCCCAACCTCTCCCTGATTTTTTTCTGTAACGCCACTTACTGCTATCTGACACCTTCTGTATTTGATTCATGCTGTTTACTGTCCATCTCTCCCCACCAGGAGGTGAGCTCCGTGAGAACAGAGACCTTGTCTGTACTGCTCTCACCTGGATCTCCAGCACCTCAAGCAATGCCTGGCACACAGTGTTTATTGCCCAGAGAGGCTCAGAGAGGCTAGGTGACCAGCCCAAGGTCACAGAGCCTTTGCAGTGGTGAGGATTTGTGTCCGCTACCCACCCCCCTATAAGCCCTGGGCCTCTTTCTGCCCTAACCTTAGTCCTCAGACCCCCAACTCACCTGGGATGGTCACGTCATACTCCACTCGGAAGAGTGCCTCATGGCTGCACTGCCACAGCGTGGCCACGGCAGCGGCGTGGCTGGCCCCATGCAGTGGAATCCCATCAACACTGAGCAGCCTGTCACCCACCTTCAAGGAACCTTCCCTGCAGAGAAGGGTCTGATTAGCCAGCCCGGCCTCACACGAGCACCGGGCACAGCCCTGCCGAGAGAGCACTAGGAAAGGTTGGGGCACAGGGGACACAGAAGGGCAGGCAGTGGGTGAAGGAGAAAGGGAGGGAACAGGGAGTGCAGGAATGTAGAAAGGAGTCTATAGGAATCACTGAGGAGGGCAGGGAAAGGCAGCTGGCACCAGCAACCAGCTCTGACATCTCCCCACTTTCTTGGTGCTTAATAAATCCACAGTCCCGGCTCAACCCTAGAATGTCTGAGTTAGGGCTGCCCCGGGGATGCAGGAGAATGCCAGGGCCCAGAAAGGACACCAGCCGTGTCAGGGCCACACAGCATCAGGGCAGGGCCTCTGCGGGCCTCATGCTGCCCGTCATGAAGCCCCCTCTCCTCTCCCTGCCCCCACTCTGGCTTCTCAGCCGTGATTCTGGCCTGGTGACAAAAGCGCCTGGGAAGAAATTCAGCAGGCGCCCCAGGAGAGGGCCTGAGTGGGGGTTCACCTCGGTTTGGGTCAAATCTCCACCCTGGAATGCTTGCCCCAACAGGTGGCCAAAGCTATTCTGGGAGGTTCTATGAATAGCTCCTCACAGCCAATGTCCCAAGAACGGGTTTAGATTTCTGACAAGGCCATTCCAGGCTTCTCTTAAAATGGCCAAGACTCTCCCACCGGGGAGGTCAGGGGGCCGGGGGCCGGGAACTGGATGTGTTCCTCTCCCACATTCTCATCTCCCTGCCTGCTTGGCCTTCTGGGCTGTGCTGAGGCCGAGACAGGCAGGGTGGCACAGCAGGACTCCAGACGCTGCTGTTACCGAGACCACAGTGGCGCTGCTAACAGTGCCCTAAGATCTCACAGCAACTCGTAGGGGCTGCAGTATGGGCCCATTCCACAGTATGGGAACTCTAATGCCAGGGAAGGGAAGAAGAACATAATGAAAAGGCTTGCTTCCCTCCCCACCCCTGAGACAGGAGGATGTTGGGGAGGAAAGAGCTTGGGGTCTCTCCCGTTTGGAATTGAGTCCCGCTCCACCAACAAGTCCAAGTGCCTCTGAACAAGGGGTGTCCTCTCTTTGAGCCTCAGTTTGCTCATCTGGAGAATGGGCACAATGGTTTCCAGTCTGTCTTCTTCACAGGGGAGCTGGAGATAGTCAGGGCAGGGGAAAGCTGTATGGTTTCTTCTGGTTCGGGCTCACCTGTCTGCAGGGCCGCCAGGCCGGACGTAGGTCAGGACAAGTGGGCGGGTCTTATGTACATCTTCATGGGCACCCCCTGGACAGAACTCGACAAGAGTCATCAGTCATCTACCCACTCTTTTCCTGACACCCAGAGGCCCTGACTCAGCCCCTAGGCAGGCTCCCTCAACTATTCTAGGACCTGTCCTTGCTATTCACAGGCCCTCTTAAACATACCAACCGTAAATCCCAAGCTGGGACAAAACATAGGGAACATGATCGAAATCCTCTCTTAAATGACTTGCTTCCCCTCCTATGATCTAATCCTATTTCCCTTTTTGCCCTGGTTGCTAGGCAGCTCCAGACTTTGTTCTCAACCTTACTCCCAGCAATCATGCACACTTCATTGCTTGGTAAATTTTTCCATTTAACATTTGACTTTAATGGTCCTGAGTTCTTTAAAGCCAGAAGCAAGAAGTGATCTATCTATCCATATACTATAGATCTAGATCTATAATCTCACTAAAGCAAAACATGTGCTCACACATGCAATTAGCATTAGCCTCCTTCCCACCCCTTGGCCCCAAGTGTGATTCTTACACTGACCTCTGAGGACAAAGCCAAAGCCATTGCCCTCCTTGTACAGGGAGACATCCACTGTCTTTGTGATGATCCCTGGGTTGTTCTCAGGGGCTGGGGAGAGATAGAGGGCTCCTTTGAGTACCTCAGTCACACCACCAGGCCACAGACATACCCAAAGCTCATTCTGGGAGAAGTGGGTGACCAGTCACAGAGATTATAGGGAAGGCAAACCTCCCCCAGCCCCAATTTACAAGGGATCCTTCACCCTAATTCCCACTTTATCCCCCACTTAGACAGAGGTTGGCCCATCAAGGCTAAGGGCTCAGGCCAGGGTTGAATTCCAGCCATTCAAATCTCACGACTTTAGACCAACTTTGAAAATTCAGAGCTGGGCTAAGCCCTTGCCCACTGTACTCAGTGCAAGCTGCGAGGGTAAAGACACCAGTAGGGCAGGGAATAATGTTTTCAGCCCCCATTCCCCAAACCCTCCCCATCTTAAATGAAAAGCAATTGGATGCTAAATATAAAACATGACAACAGGTTATAAGCAGGGCCCTGCACCTCCCTGCAGGTGCAGGTGAAGTCCCTGGTGCGAGGTAGGCATTTGGGGCCAGTCTTCAGGTCCCGCCCACCCAGCCAGTCCCCACCTCCCAGGTGCTGGTGGGAGGGAGCTGTATCTACCCACGACTAAGGCAGTGGAGAGAGTTCCCCGTCCAAGGGCACCCACCGGGCGGGGGCAGCTCATACTCCACCTCCAGCACCACGCGCTCGCCCACGTTCTTGAGCAGAGTGATGATCTCATCGTGGCGGAGCCTGGTCAGGTGGATCCCATTCACTGACCGAATGTAGTCACCCACGTTCAACAGGTCACTCCTGGGGGCAAGGAAGCCAGAGCACATGCGTGGGGACAGGCGCCGACATTCACACCCGCTCTTCTGTTCAATCCTTGTGATCTCTGCATCCCCATTTCACAGATGGGGAAGCTGTGGCTCAGAGAGGCCCGACATCACCCAGGGTCACACAGCGAGCTAGTGAGAGAGTGTGGGTTCTAACCTGGACCAGGCCTGGCATTTCCCCCAATGCCGGCCCACCCGCTTTTCCTCCTGTTGCCCTCAGAGTTAAGGCCCTGACCGGCCCAGAGGGGCCTGCGGAGTAGCTAGATCATCTCCTCCTTTGCTATTTCCTAGACCTCTCCCTGGATCCTCACCACCACTCTTCTGTTCACTGGATGCTTACCGACGCCTGCCCCGTGTGAGGCCCAGAGAGGCCACAGCGGAGTGGCTCCCCCCCTCTCCCCAGTCTCATGGAACTAGTGATCCAAGGGGGCCGTACAGGTCAGGGGACAGGGAAATCCAGAGCAGTGTGTCCAGAACTGGCTGCAGGGCCGTGTGAGCAGAGCAGAGCAGCCAACTGGGCCTGGGGTCCCAGAGGCAGTGTGGACGCATGAGCAGGAGTCTGCCGGTGGGGACAGGCCTCCTGGGGAGTTAGCTGCGCGTGTGAAAGCAGGGAGGGCCTGGTCAGATGGGACGCTGTCCTGTGTCAGCCCCTCATGTGAAGGGGAAGAGACGAGCCTGGGGCCTGGGATTATAGCCACCACCGGAGGCTTCCCTCCGAGGAGCGCTCGGGTGCTCCCAGACACAACTGGTCATTTCCCACTGGCCCCCACCCCCTTCCTGCCGCGCCCCCCAAGCCCACTCCTCACCTGGCTGCAAGCCCCCCTGGTCTCAGGTTGGAGACCCTGGGCTTCCCGTCCTTGTCGGTGCCCCCTGAGATGGTCAGGCCCAGTGTGCTACCTTCCTTCTTGGTCAGCTCCACCACGGTGACCCCACGGAACTCCTCTGTCAACAGATGGTGGGGGAGCGATGAGTGGGCAGTGCGGTGCGATTCCAGGCCCCCAGCTCTGATACGAGTGAGACCGACAGGGCACCTGGCTGCAAAATGCTGGTAAGATGATCACCTTTCTACACAAAGAGGATCAGAGAAGTTAAGTGACTGGCCAAAGGTCACAGAGCAAGTTATTGACTGACCCCCAACTCTGAGCCATCTATGCCTCCAGGACAGAGTAAGAGGAAGGAGAAGGAGAAGAGAGGCTCCTTACCCGGGATGCTCTGTCTGCGGCATGCCAGGGCCACATCGGTCCCTCCTGCATCCTTACCCCCTTTGGAGTAAGGTCCGTCATCTGCAGACAAGAAAGAGAAAAGGCCCTGAGTTCCATTTCCATGCAGGTGAAACCTTTCTGCCTTGGGACTCTTCCGCTTCATGGGTGTGACCTGTAAAAGGGCTCCTTCCTGCCACCAGCTCCGACTGGGGGCGTCCTCCCGGTCTCTCCCCACAAAGGAGGCTCCATCTCTGCTCTTGGGTGGAAATAACCTTCTTCTGAACACCCACCATACACTGGGAGCTTCACAGCCATCCCGCAAGTAACCGTCTCCACAACACACTCCACTGTACAGACAGGGAAGTTGAGGCTCCACGGGGGACAGCTCAGGCCACAGTCACACAGCTGGGGAGTCGTGCCATCTGGATCAGTACACCCCCCTGGGGGCTGTGTTTGCACAGTCGCCAGGACTGGCAGCTCTCTCCCAAGCAGACCCCTGCACATGCGAGGCAGGGCTGACCACGAGCCAACTCCGGCATGAACAGACCCACTTAGTGCTCCTTCCTGAAGACTGCGCTCGATCATTCACAGTTCATATTTTCAGACATTCTACACAGCCAGAGAGAAGTTGGCCTCCTTTAGCTTTACTTCTAGAAAACATTCTCCTACTATTTCCTCAAGTGTTGTTTCCTTCCCCTGTCTCTTACGACATGCCTACTGGATATTCTGTGGGACTTCCCATTCCATCTCCCATGACCTGTCACCCATCTACCACATTTCCTAGTTCTGTATCTCTCTGGGATGTGTCTCATCTGTAGTAATGCCATTTTGCCTTTTTAATGCTTTAAGAAGTTTTTCACAGATTTCAAACACAATGAAAACAGAATTAGTCCAATGCAGAGGTTTTCAAAGCATGGTCCCCAGTCCAGCAGTACCAGGGTCCCCTGGGAACTTCTCAAAAATGCAGATTCTCAGGCCCCCACCCCGAAGATGCAGTAAAGCAGAAACTTTGAGGATGGGGGGGTTCAGCAATCTGCATTTGTACCTGTTTTAGTAGATTACCCTAGCTTATATTTTCATCTATTTTTAAAATTTTATGAACATTAAAATTCTTTGTGGTATGCTCGTCTCTGGGTTTTGAGAAATGTGTCCTGACCACCACGACCAAAATTTGGAATATTTCCATCACCCCCAAAATTCTCCTTTGCTGCCCCTTTGTAACTGGTTCCTGCCTGAGCGTCAGCCCCCAACTACCACTGATCTGTTTTCTCTATATATAATTTTGGCTTCCCTAGAATTCCATATAAATAGAACCATACAGTATGTGGGCTGTAAGTCTACTTTCTTTTACTTAGCATAATCATTTTGGATTCACTCCCATTTTTCCATGCATCAGTAATTTGTTCCTCTTCTTTTTTAATTAAAAAAATTTTTTTAATGTTTATTTTTGAGAAGGAGAGACAGACAGACAGAGTGTAAGCAGGGGAGGGTCAGAGAGAGAGGGAGACACAGAATCCAAAGCAGGACCCAGGCTCTGAGCTTGCTGTTAACACAGAGCCTGGTGGGGCTCAAACTCACGAACCATGAGATCATAACCTGAGACGAAGTCGGATGCTTAACCAGCTGAGCCACCCCAGGCGCCCATTTGTTCCTCTTTATTGCTGACCGATGTTTCACTGCAGGGATATACCTGTTTGCTTAGCCATTCACCTGTTGAAATACATTTCCACTCTTCCCAGTCTGGTGCAATTTCATAGGGAGCCATAATAAATATGTGCATATGGAGTTTTGTTTGAACATAACTTTGTGATCCACTTGGGTAAACACTCAGGAATAGGGATTCTGGGGCATATGGTAAGGATGGGGTTAACTTTGCATGAAACTCTGCCAAGCTGGTTTTCAGAGTGGCTGCACCAGTCTGCGGGTCCACCAGTAACGAAAAAGGGGTCTGGTTGTTTTCACCATTGTTTGGCAATGCCAGCAATGCCAGGGTTGGTTTTGTTTGTTTGCTTGTTTGAGTTTTAGTCATTCTAACAGATATATAGAGGTTTCTTACTGTGTTTTTTTTTTTTAAAGACTTTATTTTTAAGTAAACTACACCCAACAGGGCGCTCAAACCCTGACTGAGCCAGCAGGTGTCCTTCTTATTGTGATTTAATGCACACCTCCCTAACGATGTGGTACCCTTTGCCTTATCTGCCATCCATATACATCTTCATTGGCAAAATATCTATCCAAACCTTTGCTCATTTTTAAATTGGGTTGTTTTCTTGTTACCAATTTTTTTAGGTACTCTGGGTTCCTTTGTCAGATGCAATAACTTGTGTTTTGCAAAGGTGACTCTCTGTCACACTGAAGTCTGAGAACCACTGGTATCATGAATCATCTTTCCCCAAAATCTAGTTTTAACAATTATTAACACATTGTCATATTTATTCCATGTATTTTTATCTATGTTGAAAAGTTTTAAAACAAACTCCAGACATGATGAAATTATGCCTCTATTTCAGTATGCATTAAAAAAATGGGAATATATTTCTTAAAAAGCAAAAATACCATTATCACACCTTACAAAATTAAAATAATTCCTGGGGCATCTGGGTGGCTCAGTCAGTTGAGTGACCGACTTTAGCTCAGGTCTTAATCTTACGTTTTGTGAGTTCGAGCCCTACATCAAGCTCACTGCTATCAGCCTGTCAGCGCAAAGCCTGCTTTGGATCCTCTGTCCCCCTCTCTCTGCCCTCCCCCACTTGTGCTCCACCCAAAATAAATAAATATTTTCTTAAAAATTCCTTAATTACCAAATTACTAATTAAAATATGCTCCATATTCCAATTCTCCCAATTCCAATAAGTTTTTAATTTCAATGAATACAATTTTGGTTTTGGAAAGCTGTGTTTGGTTCGTTTGCCTATATCCTTGTCATATGTTGTTCTTTCCTGATCTATTGCACCTTATAGGTCTCTAATAATTTTAAATCTTTCAATGTTCATCTATTACTGAATTTTCTATTATCTCAGACGCTTGAAAGATGTTTCTGCTGTCTGGGAGGTCTGATGACTCATGGTGAACTACTTCCTTGTGTGTTCAGTAATTGTTGGATTGTGAGCTCATCTCTTGAAGGGTTTGATCTGTGGGAATTCTATTCAGCCTTGTGGAGGGCAGGTCCCTCCAGGGCCCAGAGAGAATTTGCAATTCCTTCCCCTCAGTGCCTGCCAAGGCACTATTTATAGAGATGTTGGCTCAAGAATTCTGGAACAGGGGAGTTGTGTGAATTACAACCTTCAGCAGATACAAGGGGCACATCTTGGAAACCCAAATCTCAAGACCTAGTTGAGACAGACATGCTATCTCCTTGGTAGATAAGTCCCCACTTTCTCTGAGGGTATATCTTTTTAAAGGTTCTGGCTTTATGCTGGGGTGTGAGCTCCAACTAGGCAAGGTATAGGGGCATCATCTCCTGTATCCTTAAGCTACTAAAACCCAAGCCTTGGGTACCAGACCAGCAAGCACATTCATTCCTACTGCTACCCCAATAAGGAAGCTTATCAGCCTACACACATTCTGCTGGTTGTCAGTTTTCTCTTCATTTTTTTTTATTAGAAATGTGCTGAATTTACAGATCAGTTTGTGGACAGTTGACATCTTTACAATAACAGGTGTTCCAATCAATGAGCATGGTCTGGTCTATTCTTTATTTTTGTCTTCTTTAATCTCTCCCAAGAATATTGTGTACTTCCATGGACAAGGACCATGTACCTCTTTCATTAAATATATTCCTAAGGGTACCTGGGTGGCTCAGTCAGTTAAGCATCCTACTCTGGCTCAGGTCATGATCTAACAGTTTGGGAGTTCAAGCCCCACATCGACCTCTGTGCTGTCAGCTCAGAGCCTGAAGCCTTCTTCACATTCTGTGTCTCCCTCTCTCTCTGCCCCTCCCCCACTTGTAATCTGTCTCTCTCGGTCTCTCAAAAATAAATGTAAAAACTATATATTAAATAAATGTAAAATATATGTATATTTTCCTATATATTGTAATATGCATATATATTCCTAGATAATATGTTTTAATGCTATTGTAAATTGGATTGTTGTTCAAATTTAATTTTCTAATCATTTGTTGCAGATACAGAATAACAGAATTGATTTTGTATACTGATCTTTAAAATTCCCGTATTAATTCTAATAGTTTATCTGTAGATTCTCTGGGCTTTTCGGTCATCTGTGAAAAATGACAATTGATTTCTCGCTTTCTAAATTCCAGACTTTTTATTTCATTTGCCTTTTTGCACTGGCCAGACTTCCAGTGCAACATCGACAGAAGTGGTTACAAAGGCTGTCCTTACCTCCTCTTCAATATACCCCCTTCATTTCCTAGGAGTTTATCTGTGCATCTCAAAGGAGTTGGGAGCTGGAAGGTTTCAGGTTACCTGCTCTGTGATAATGCCAGGAGCCCTAGCTCCCCTCAGTGCCTTCTTGACTCAACCACTCTCCTCTATGCCCTGACAGGAGAGGGGAAGGGGGTTCACGCATCAGGCACCAACCATCCACACCATACCCTGTATCTCATTCGCTTCTTACGGGGGCCCTGGGGGGAGGTAGGTGTTACCATCACTTTCACTCGACAGATGAGAAAACCTGAGACTCAGAGGGGCAAAGTCCTTGGCCAAGGAAGCCTTTGCAAAAAGTCAGGACCTGACCCCAGGCCCTTGCCCATGTCACCCCACATTCCAGGCCCCCTTGACCACGTCATTTTTTTCACACTCCTTCACCAGGTCCTTCCTCAGCACCAGACTGGGATTGGCAAAGACAACTGGCAAACCATGAGGCTGGCAGGCTCTCCCGTGGTGACTCAGGGGCCACCCCTCCAGCACCAGACATGCCCCATGGGTGATGTCTCAAGTCTCAGGCCTCACGTGAGCTTGCACACACACCCACCTGCCTTTGAAGAGCCCTCCTGCTGCCCTCATTCAGGCAGCTCCAGCCTGGACCGTGGTAAGGGTTCAGCCCAGCCTGAGCGCAGACTCTGGCTTGGCCATTCATCAGCCATGGAAAGGCCACTCCTCTCCCTGAGCCTCTGGCCATGGCAAGACTTGACTCACAGCACCCATCTTCCCTTCTCCCTCCTCCGTGGAGGTAGAGAAAGCAGAGTGGAAGAGGGATTAGCCCCCTGCAAGGGACAGAAGCTGGTATCCCATCCCAGCTGGGTCCTTTTCAGATCAGGGTTTAGCACAGGGTAGAGTCAGGCTGGGTCAAGGTCAGCGCTCAGTTAGAATCCGTCAAACCACAGCAGGTTTCTCAACCTCTGTACTGTTGACATTGTTTCTGCTGGATAATTCCACAGGGTGGGGGGTTCCCTTCTGCACCATGTTTAGCAGCGTCCCTGCCCTCTAGCCACTAGATGACAGTAGCACCCCACCCCTACTCATGACAACAAAAAATGACTCCAGACATTGCCAAATGTCCCCTGAGGGGGCAGAAGTGCCCCCCCAAACCATCGCTGCTCTAGAGTCAGTGTGGGGCTCAGGCTGGGGCTCGTTTGGATTAGCATGAGGTCAGGGTCGGAGCACAGTCAGGACCTCAGGAAGGTGAAACCCTTCACCACCTGCAGTTCTAGCCACTGAGAAACTACCCAGCTCCCCCATCACTCTCCTTTTCCAGACCAAGGCTAGGTTCCCTTTGCTTGCCAGAAGGTGGCAAATAACAAATCAGATAGTAGTTATGCCCAAAACCATTCCCAGGGCCCCTGGAGTTGGACCCCCAGCAGCTCTGCTCACTCCCCACCCCCCTTGTTCACACCAGCCACCACCAACTGAGGCAACACACCATTAAGTATAATGCCTCCCATAACGGCTCCCTAATTTGCTCTTCATTTAGATTCAACAAGATGTTTCTGAGCTAATAAAATTAAAAAGACTGGGTTCTATCAACTCTGTGACAGTGAACATGTCTGGCATTTCATGTGGGCAATTCTGTAATTAAAATTCGTCTGCTCTCCCGCAAATGAGATTCTGTCACTGGAAAATCCCTCTCTCCTGGGCTGTCCTAGAAGGACCAGAGATTTGCTCCCTGGCTCCAGGTTTGATCCCAGGGAGGGAGCTGGGGGGAGGGGAGAGATCATCTCTTAAGGAAAGGACTGGAAAAGCAAAGGGTCAAGTTCACCGAATTCAATGCAGTAGGATCCCAAAGATTAGAGCAGGAAACAAGGGTGGGTTAAAGGTGGCATTCTGAGCCCTGATATTAAAAACAACATATCTAGACACCTCGAGTGAGGAACGGTGGGAGCCCCAAATGCTGGGTGCTGAAGCAGAGGTTGCAGGATGCTGGCCCGAACGAGAACACCCATGTCCTGGGGTGTCTCTGTGGTGTTCTCCATGTGTGCCTTCCACACGGCCACACCCCGATATTCAGATTTTGCTCCACTCAACTATGCGGGGCCAAATCGGCCTACAATGACCCATCGCTTGGGCCAGAGGTGTGGGGTCCACCTGTCTCAACACTGAGTGACCCAAATTCCCTCCTTTCTACAATTTTTTGTTGGTGTTGGGCTCACGCTGTGAGCACCTCTTTCCTGGCTGCCAGGTGTGCTGCAAACTGAAATCCGTACAACTGTGTGCCAAGAGCCAGTGGGCTTGAGAGAGGGCTTGAGAGGCTCTTCTCTAGAAGAGGGGTGTGTATTTTACGGCGTGGCCTGGTGACCTCTCTCGGAGACTGAGGCCACTCAGGACAGCCAAGTGCGAGATAGAGTCTCCTAGGTATCCAAGGCCCCCTACCATATTCAGGAAAGCACCAATGAGAAAGGCTACAATGTTTCCTGATGTCTGCTCAGCCACAGTGCCCCCACTTTCATGAGCATCCCGGGATGGGGGGAAACTGAGGCAGCATTCAAACCAAGAATCAAGGCAGGGCCAGAATTTTCAGTTGGCTGTGTGACTCGAGTCTCTATTTCTCCATCCATAAAATGGGGGTGTATCCCCCCACTGCTGGCTCTAGCCAAGCCAAGCCAGCTTGAGAATTTGAGGGAATTATTTATAGAAAATTCTATGGGGGTTCAGACCCCGGCCCTCCTCCCTAACAGAACGTGNCCGGTTTTTTTTTTTTTTTTTTTTTTTGTTCTGGGACTTGGTAATTATATGCTTAGAGATGAAGGCTTTTCAAAAACATCTTTCCCACCAATTTTCAGCTGGAAACGTGCATAAAAACAGAGATATTTTTATCCGCGTGTTTCTTTTTTCCTGTCTCCTCCTTCCAGCAATGGGCAATTATGAGCTTTTGCCTTCAGTCAATCCATCGTGTAAGAACTCGCTTCAGAGGGAAATACATTTCCGCAGTGAAGCCAGCCTGTCCCGGCAGATGCGGGCTGGCCCATCAGGAGCAGAAGGGAGCGAGGACGTGAGGACATGCAGTGCCCAGCAAAGCCTGTACACCTGGTCCCTGGCCCCTCCAGGGTGGGTGGATGGGTTTCTTTTTTATTTTATTTCTCTTGAAAGCTTTGCTAATTTGCCTTCATTATCCCCGGCTCTCTGGGGCTCTCCGGGGCTCCGGGAGCTATTGAGCTTTGACAAAGGGAAAAGGAAGTCTGCCCCTGGCCAGGCTGCCTGTGCCAGGATCCCGCCTAAGCAAGAAAGGGGCACGGGAGGGCGGGGCTGCAGAGTCAGCCCACTGAGGCTGGTTCTGTGGGTCTCCAGGAGGGAGCGTTCAGCATGTGAGGGGGGCCACTGAGAAAACAAATGCTGAGAGGCTCAATCTGTGGGGACCAGGAAATGACTGTGTGACAGCTAGCCCCCAACACGGCCAGCCCAGCCCCACACTGATGAGAAGGGGGCCCCCACTTTCCCCAGGGTCCAACCTTGACTGTACTCAAGTACAGTACTCAGTGGCCCATTGCCAGCCCTGGGGCAGCAGCCGCTTGCTGCTCCAGCAGGTCACCAAGGGATCCACCAGTCCCAGCTCCACTGTCCCCACCTCTGCAGGCATTGCTGGTCCAGTGGAAAAAGGAAAGACGGACTTTGGAGTTAGGCAACTTCAGATCCTGACTCTAAACCTTGCTGCCAGCTGCCTAGGGATCTGGGACAAGCCACTTCTCTCTGAGCCTCAGGCTCCTACTCTGCACGGTGGGGGTGCGAGGGCCCGCCTCCTAGGCTGGTGTGAGGAATCAGAGAGTGTGGGGTACACAGAAGCCATGAAACGTGGGAGTTCTTTCCCTGCCCCCATTCCTGACCTTGTTAGAAAAGTTTTTGTAGATTGATAATGATAACAACTCATTTTGATTAAGTGCTGGGTGTTTTCCTATGCACTTTATAAGCATGATCTCATGTAATCCTCACTACCCTCTGAGATGGTATGATCACTATTCCCGTTTTACAAAGGGGGAAACTGAGACACAGAGAGGTTAACTGACTTCCAAGGGTAAGAAGCAGGGTCAAGATTTGAACACAAGCCGTGTTCTATGAACTTTAAAATGATTACCACTTTACAGGCACCTGGGGAGGGCTCAGTCTTGTTAAACATCCTACTCTTGGTTTTCAGCTCAGGTCATGTCTCATGGTTTGTGAGTTCGAGCCCTGCATTGGACTCTGTGCTGACAGAGGAGCCTGCTTGGGATTCTCTCCATCTCTCTCTCTGCCCCTCCCCTGCTTGCACGCGCGCGCTCTCTCTCTCTCTCTCAAAATAAATAAATAAACTTTTAAAAATTATTACTTTATCCTCATGATAATCCTATGTGGTAGGTGCCATGATCATTCCCATGTTAAAGATGAGGAAAAGGAGGCCCAGAGAGGTTAAGGGAACTGCCCAGGGTTACACAGCTCCTAAGGGGCATGGCTGTGGGCCCCCTCCAGCCTTCTCCTCCCACCCCATGACAGTCTTGGGGAGACTCAGGGGTAATGCCTGAGGCCCCGAGGCCACTCAGCTCCAGGCAGCAACCCCAGCTCCTTTGGGCTCTACTCACAGAATGATGCCCCTCCAACCATCCCGGGCTGGACCAGGTCAGATTGCTGGAGGGAGGTGGGTGCATCGGTCACAGGCTGACCCCAAACCCCGGAGATGATGAGCCTCTGCAGAGGCTGGCCTCCCACAGAGAGAGAAGCATGGGAAGATCAGCTTGGCCACAGGGTGACCCCTCGGTCTGTTCAATACACATTTTTAAGGGAAACCAGAAATATGCCAGCAGATTTTAAAAGTAGGTGCCAATTCACTTGCTGCCAAGAACTGAATAAAAAGAACACGAGAGAGAAGTAGTAGGCCTGCACTTTACTTGCACTAGCTGAACTCTCTGGAGAGCGTCGGGAAAGAGGCTCCCCGACCGCCTCATTTCACAGGTGAGGAGACGGAGGCCCAGAGAGGCCACTCAGCTGGTGAGCTGCGGAGGAAAGACTGAGTCCAGGTCTTTCTGGCCTCTCAGCAGGCCACATCCTTAACCCTCGGCTCTGCTCTCTCCCTGTAAACCCAAGGCTGAAAGACCACAAAGGAGCAGCACCCGAGAAGCCAGCGCCAGGCTCCAGGGAGCCCCAAATTAGCCCCACAATGCCCCCTCCGTGAGGGGTGTAGGACCCCCGGCACCGGGCCCTGGAGCCAGGCTCAGGCTGCCATCCCTGCTGTGGCCATGATGCCCCCGATATCTTGGGCAAGCTCATGTCAGGCCTCGGTCCTCTGCCTTCTGGGTCTAAGCTCTTGTCCCTCACCCTGAAACCAGCAGTATTGAGGAGCATGACTCTCACACTGAGTCACCAATGAAACCGTTTTATTTCCCGACAGTGGCTGCCTAGAGCAGTAAACACTCAAAATTCACTCCGTGAAGAGTAAAAGCAAACGTTCTTGCCACAAGTGATAGTCACTTGGCCTCCCTGACTTTGCCACATGATACTCGTCCCTCTGCCAGCTCCCTCCACTCCAGGTCATGGGTCTTCTTGCTGTTCCACACACCAGATGCTGTTCCATACACTAGATGCTGTTCCACACACCAGACTCTGTTCCATACCAGATGCTGTTCCATACACCACTGTTCCACACACCAGATGCTGTTCCACACACCAGACGCTGTTCCACATACCGCTGTTCCACATACCACTGTTGCACACACCAGATGCTGTTCCACATACCAGACTCTGTTCTACACACCAGACGCTGTTCCACACACCAGATGCTGTTCCACACACCAGACTCATGCCCACCCCACAGCCTTTGCATCAACTGTTCCCTCTGCCCAGAATACACTTACCCAGACATCCACAAAACCCCCTCCCTCACCCCCGTCAGGAACTTGTGGGAGTGTCATCCTCTCAGGAAGGTCTTCCCCAGGCAGCCTGTTTGAACTTACCCTGCACCCCCCACACCTCCCGCACCTTCCATACTCTGTATCTTCTTCTGCACTCAACAGACCTCACTGTTTTAAAACCTTAGTGATCTCATCTTCCTATCTCATCCTTACTTTCTCCCTCTGCCCACTGGGATGTCCGCTCCAGAGGGCTGGGGTGGTGGGTTCTGTGTCCAGCAAGGAAAGCATGGCATATAGTAAGTGCTCAGTAAATAATCTGCAATTCAATTCCCACTTCCAGAGTAGGAGAATAGGGATCAAAGAAGTGGAATGAGTTGTTCAAAGTCACAGAACCAGGAAGAGGCAGAGCCAGAGTGCAAATCCAGGCCTCCCTGGCTCCACGCTGTGGCCTCTGTGGTGGAGGGCCTAGGGCTGCCCCATGGAGGAGGAGGTGAGGCCTGCTGAGGCCCAGGCAGTTATGGTGAGAGCCCCTCAGAGGAGTGGGCAGCCTAGGCCACAGCAGGACGACCCTCCCCAGCCTCCACGACATGCGTGCTACCCTGCCTGAGGCTTCCCAAGTCCTGGTAGGACAGCCAGTGCTCACTGTGGCCCAGCAGGCCCTGGGAACAAAGATCACTCTGTGGCCAGGAGTTGGAGTGGGGTGAACGCTGGGAGGGCTGGGGGTGGGGCTTCCTGCTAAAGTCCCCATCCAGGCCTCCAGTGTACCCAGACCTGGTCACATCCCTTTCCACAAGGGCTTAGGGTTAGCGGGTGGCAAACAGGGCTCCCAGCGCATGTGCAGGCCAGAGTCCATCGGGGGCCGAGAAAGGGCCCTGGGCAGTGCATGCCACAGACGGCGACCCCAAGCCTGGCTTTCGCCAAGGAGCTCTGCAAGTGGCCTGACTTTTTACAGCCTCAGCCTCCCCTGGAAATGTGCAGGAGGGGCCACCTGTTGGCTATCCTGGTCTCCCCTGCTCCTGGGGAGGCTACATGCCCAGGCCTGGCTGGCCAATCAGAGGCCTAGTGATTGTGCAAGGGCGAGCATCTGATCCAGGCTGGGCCCACAAGAGCTGGCCCCGGGACATTTGCTGGAAATATCAAAAACAAGTTTTCTTTCCTCAGGGATGACTGATCTAGTCGATCTTAAGCTCAAAGGTTACTGGGCCCTCTAGGCACCTCAAGGAGAGGTGAGAGTCTGCCTGGAAATGAAACTTGCCTAAACCAAAGCAGAGACACAGGGTCCTAATGATGGTAACTGAACACCTGGATCCCACCACGCCTAAGCACCATCTTTGGACTTTTCTTAAAAAAGAAAAAAAAAAGCCTTAGTGTTGACATCAACTTGGCAGATGTACTGGAGAGGAGACTAGGGTGGGGGTTGCAGTAGTGAAGATGGGAATCCAGTAAGTCAACAGAGGGAGAAAAAGCCAGGTAGATCAAGAAGGGCCTTGAATGCCAAGATAAGGAGCTGTGATCAGATTTGAGTTTTAGCAGGCTCCCTCCCTGGGCAGGATGGGAAAGTGGGCTGGAGGCTAGAAGGCCAAGGAAGAGACTGTGGCAAAGGTCCAGGCAGGCAATGCTGAGGCCTGAGCCTTGGTGGAGGCCACAGGCCCATGAGGCCCATGAGGTGAGGGAAGACACCTTCCTCCAGGGGAGGTCTCCAGGGCACTGCTGCCTCTGTGGCTCTGACCACTGGAGGACAAGGTGACCCCCCTCACCTGGGCCTTAGGTGGGGAGGACAGATATACCCAGGCCAGGAAGGCAATGCCTCCATTTACAGTGCAGTCACTGGGAGGGAGCCAGGGCAGACCACATGGGGTCTCATCCCAGCTTTGCTACTTCTGGCTGTGTAGCCTTGGACAAGTCATTTAACACCTCCATGCCTCAGTTTCCCCACCTGTAAAATGGAGAGAAAAAACAGTACCAAACTCACCGTACTGTGAAAAGTAAATGAGAAAATGCAGAGAAAGAGCTTAGCACAGAGCCTGACACTGAGTAAGATCTCAACAGCGGTTAGCTACATTATTCGTGTTGGTATCTGGGGTCTGGGGGTGACCCTGTCCCTTCCCCTTGCCATGGGCGGGGGGTGGGAGCCGAAGTTCACCGCTATAAAGTCCTCCTGGCTTGGCCACTGCATGTAGCTGTGGGGCCCTGGGTGGGCCACCACCCCTCTCTGAGCCTGTTTCTTCACTGGTCCATTAGGACTGCAGCCCCTACCCTCAAAACGGTTTCAGGGAGGTACCATCAAGAGTATGTGGAGTGTGGGAAGGGATTGACAGGGGTAGTCCCTGGGCACCGAGCAAAGGATGACCAGATCCCAGCTCTTGACAAGCTCAGGTTGGGGCCGGGGTGTGTGTGGTTAGGGCAGGAGCAGGGAGAGGAAAGCAGCCGGCAGGGGAAGGCTGGAGAGACAGGCGGGCGGGCAGACGGACGGGGCAACCCTTCCCACGGTGCCCGTCCTGGGCCCACTGAGGAACTCGGCAGCTGTGTGACACCTGTCCCGCTGCATCCCCAGAGCCCTGGGGCTTCCCAGCCAGACCCTGGGCCAGGATTTCCACCCACCGCCATGAGGTGCAGCCTCCTTCCTGCTATAGAAGCTCCCTCCACACCACACTGAGCTCAGCCTTTGCTCTCACATCTCTGGGCGGGGAGCTCATGCCCACCAGCTGATGCCCATGCAGAGGCAGGACGCACCTCCCCGGGGCACCTGTGGGTGCCGAGCGCTGCCCTCTGGAACTCCAGCCTGCCTGCTGCCCCCGCCGTGTGGGACAGGGGACAGCCCAGTGGCTTCAGTCCCCTGCGGCAGGACAGCAGCCCTCTCTGGGGCCACACCACCAGGGGCCAGGTGTCCCAGCCCCGCACTCTCTCTAGGCTCTGGGTCTCCAGGGGGTGGCCATCCCACTCTCTTCTCTGGGCAGCCGTTCTGGAGGGCAGAGGGTCCAGCCCCAGCACTCTGCCGACGGGTCCCCATCACTCACCCGCCTCTCTGGGGGTCTCCCGGCTGAGCCCACACAGCATGTCTGCTATTGTCTCCTCGGCAGCGGCTGCCCACCAACTCCCTCGGGAGCCACACTGCTCGGCCCTCCCTCACCCTCCCCAGGGAGGGGCTGTGGGAGGGAGGCTCACGGCTCCCACTGGCTGGGCACGGAGTCCACCCACCGCAGCGGGAGGCTCTCTGCTTAAAGGGGACACGGCTACCGTATAGCTGCCTCTGAGATGTGGTTCTATACACCCCCCTCTGGAGGCCCACAGTCTGAGCCTGGGTCCTCCCACTGGGTCCCCAAGCAGAGGGACCTCTGGAGCCAGTGCTGCTCCTAACTTGCCCTAAGACTTTGGTAAGTGGTTGTCTCCCCAGACCTCAGTTTTTCCATCTAGAAAAGAGGAACAGTGACTCCCAAACTTTTTTTTTTTTAAAGTAGCAGATTCCAACAGAATCTTGCACAGAATCCCAGGACAGAAGCCAGATACAGTGTAGCCATGTGCCAGAGAGCAGCTGTGGGTCTCGGGTTAGAAATCGTGGAGCTCAGAGCCCCCTGGGGCTCTTCTACAGATTCTAACTACATCCTCCTGGCCTCAGTTTCCTTTTCTGTAAGGTAGGGCCTGGGGGGGCTGAGCCCAGCAGCCTGCCCCGTGGAGCATTCCCCCAGCCTTTGGGGAAGACAGATGAGATGGGCAGAGGGCCCGCCCGCCTTGGGCTTGATGGGCAGGGGCAGCTGGTCACAGTCCCAGCCATGGCTCAGCCTCAGCCCAGCACACTCCCCCATTCCTCCTCGCTGCCTCAGGACTGACTCTGCCAACCCTGACGGATGCACAAGGCCCCTCCTCCCAGCTGCTTCCACGCTTCATCCCACCATGGGAAGAAGGGTGGGTGATGGCAACACAGGGCGTCGACAGCCTGTACGCCTAAGTGCACGTTGCATCCTGCTGAATGCAGAAGAGAGCGAGACAGAGGAGGTCCCAGCTCCCATGGGGAGTTTCTTGGGTACGTGGAAAGAAACGGGGCTCATATTTGTTCTGTGGCCTGCAGTAAATGAAAACATCCAGTACCATGGTTAGGGACTGGGGGCTTCTTCTAGGTTCCCTCCCGTTGCCCACTTCCTAAGGTTGCCTTCCTCTTAGGGTGACTCCACAAAGATCCCAGGGAGCAGCGTCCAGGTTCCAGGTCAAGTTCATTGGGCCAGATGTGAGGCCAAGATCTCAGCCATGGAAGGGGTAGTGAGCACTGGGTCAGAGGGGGTGGGGGTCTGAATTGGGAGGAATTTGCTGGGAGAATCAAGCCAGGGAAGGGGGAGTGGGTACAGGCTCTCAGGGGGGTGCATAGTACCCAGCAGAGGTCAGGACAAGGCTCTCAATAACCACCAGCAGGACGATAAGGGCCACCTTGGGGTAGCCCCAGCTCTGTACCAGGCAGGAAGGGGGACATGGCCCTTCTCCTCATGTGAACTGCCCTTAACAGACACTCACCCTCTTCCCTCATCCCCTATTTCCAGCTCTCTCAGTACAGCCGGCTCATGGTGCACAAGCCTTTACAGCTACATCCGTCCCCTCTCATAAGAAAATATTTGCTCGCCAAATAGATGCATTTAAACGAGCGATTAAGACTGGTGATCTCTCTTCCTGTTCCTTTGGAATTTACTTTTGTGGATGAGAAGCTCCTGGAAAGGTCGGGCCATGGGTTTTGAGAGAGCTTCTGTGTATTTCTTTGAACGCTTGCTGTGCCAGGCACTGGGGACCAGGCACCAGGAGATGCATGGGAAACAGTGTCTGCCTTCTGCCCTCCATCCCTGTCATCCCACCGAGCCCATTTTCCACTTGATTTTATCCCAGAGTGGGTTTGGAAGCAAGTGGTCCATTTTGCAACAAGGCAGGGTTTAAATAAGTATCTGGCAGTTGTCCGAGGGGGCGGAGCCAGGTTCACACCTAGGAGGCCTCTTTCAAGAGGCACTGCCCTGGGGTGCCGGGGGGCTCAGTCGGTTAAGCCTCCGACTCTTGGTTTTGGCTCAGGTCATGATCTCGCATTTTCGTGGGTTCCCTGCATGGGGCTCTGCACTGGGATTCTCTCTTTCTGTCTCTGCACCCCCGACCTGAGCTGTCTCTGTCTCTCTCAACATAAATAGATACACTTTAAAAAAAAATTAAAAAAAAATAAAAGGCACTGCTCTCTGCCTCTCA
>NW_027530005.1:28927-30765 GCF_008692635.1 Crocuta crocuta | reverse complement strand
TAGGGGTCGAAGGCCACAGCATTAACCCAGGACTTGTGGCCATGGTTCCGGGCCACAACACGGCCCTCAGCGAAGGACACACGGTGACCAGGTCTCCTCGGCACCTGTCACGACGTAGCGGCCATCTGGACTCCAGCACACGCAGAGCAGGCCCCCAAAGTAGCTCTTCATGANCGTCTTCCGTGAGGTCCCACAGGCAGAACTGCGTGTCCCCGCCGGCCGAGCCAAAGCGGTAGGTGATGGGGCCGGCTTTGGGCAGTGGGGACAGGGGGGCACCCCCGGCCAATCCCGGGCCCCCTGAAGCATCAGGCTCCTCCTCTTCGCCACTCTGTTCCCCGTTGCCACTGCTGGCCACAGCCGCCTCCTCGGCCCTCGTGGTATAGGGGTCGAAGGCCACAGCATTAACCCAGGACTTGTGGCCATGGCTCCGGGCCACCACACGGCCCTCAGCGAAGGACACACGGTGACCAGGTCTCCTCGGCACCTGTCACGACGTAGCGGCCATCTGGACTCCAGCACACGCAGAGCAGGCCCCCAAAGTAGCTCTTCATGAGGCCCCGCAGGAGCATGGCGGCCTTCGGGAGAGAAGGCGAACTCGTTGAGGGGGCCTTCGCCCACCGCCCACATGGCCAGCGGGTTGCGGGGTGCCTTGCTCTTGGCGGCGTAGATGGCAAAGCCCTTGCCTTGCTTCAGCAGGTTGTACTGGGGCAGGGCCAAGGCGCACGGGTGGCTGACATTGTACAGGTACAGGTGGCCGCTGGCGTGGNAGTCCATTCTGTAAATGTAAATTCTACACCTACCGACATTTTCATCTCTTTCTCTCAGGAGTAATTAGACTATATAGTTTCTCTGGATAACACCAGCATCCTTCCCTCACCTATCCAACCATATTCTACCCTTTAGCTCTTTGAAAAAGTCTTCTTATCCCTCTGCCTGTTCATTCTATTTCCAATTTTGCCTGATCCCTGCCCTGTCTTCTCTCTTTCTCTATGCTCTTCAACCAGCACTGCATACACACAGCTATTTAACTGTAGCTGGGAAATCCGGTTATATGCTTTAAACCGTTCTATCTCCATTGGTTTTCTTTTTTTCTTTTCTTTTCTCCTTTTTGGCCCTTTAATGTATTTTATACTCTCTATTATTCGCCCTCCCTCCTCCGTCTTCTCTCTTAACTTTTTCATTTTCCCTCTCACTTTGCATGTTAGTTGAACTAGCCTGTGCATTTGTGTGCTCCTGCTCCCTGTGTGTTTGTCTGTCTGTTTTCTTTTCCAGGGCTANTACAGGGCTGGTTCAACATTCGCAAGTCAATCAATGTGATACATCACATCAACAAAAGAAAAGATAAAAACCATATGATCTTGTCAATAGATGCAGAAAAAGCATTTGACAAAATACAGCATTCCTTCTTATTAAAGACTCTAGAGAAAGTCGGGATATAAAGAACCTACTTAAGCATCATAAAAGCCATCTATGAGAAGCCCTCGGCTAACATCTTCCTCAACGGGGAAAAACTGGGAGCTTTCCCCCTGAGATCAAAAACATGGCAAGGATGTCCACTCTCACCACTGTTGTTTAACATAGTGCAGGAAGTCCTAGCATCAGCCTTCAGACAGCAAAAGGAAATAAAAGGCATCAGAATGGGCAAATAAGAAGTCAAACTATCACTTTTCGCAGACTACCTGATACTCTACATAGAAAACCCGACAAACTCCACCAGAAGCCTACTAGAACTGATCCAAGAATTCAGCCAAGTTGCAGGGTACAAAATCAACGTACAGAAATCGGTTGCATTTTTATACACCAACAATGAAGCAACAGAAAGAGAAATCAAGAAACTG
>NW_027530005.1:0-28770 GCF_008692635.1 Crocuta crocuta | reverse complement strand
ATAAATTTGAGAAAAAAATTTTTAAAAAAAAAAAAAAAAAAAAAAAAAGAATGAATGGGCTAACCAAGAAGTTAATGAGGAAATTAAAATTACATAGAAACCAATGAAAATGATAACACCACATACCAAAACCTCTGGGACACAGCAAGAGCTGTCATAAGAGGAAAATATATAGCAATCCATGCTGTCCTAAAGAAGGAAGAAAGGTCTCAGGTACACAACCTAACCTTTCACTTCAAAGAGGGGAGAAAAGAACAGCAAATAAGTCTCCAAACCAGCAGGAGACAAGAAATAATAAAGATTAGAGAAGAAATCAATGCTATTGAAACAAAACACAAACAAACAAGCAAAACAAACAAACAGTAGAACAGATCAATAAAATCTGATGCTGATTCTTTGAAAGAATTATCAAAATTGATTAACCCCTTTCCAGTTTGATAAAAAAAAAAGGAAAGGAACCAAATCAATAAATCAAAAATGAAAGAGAAGAAATCACAACCAACACAGCAGAAATACACACAATAAGAGAATATTATAAGCAATTATACGCCAATTTTGCCCATTTTAATATTTAATATTTAATAATAATATATTGCCCATTTTAATGGGCATTCTGGAAGATATGGAAAAATTCCTAGAAACATAAACTACCAAAACAGAAACAGAAAAAATAGAAAATTTGAACAGACCCATAACGAGTAAAAAAATCAAATTTGTAATCAAAACTCTCCCAAAATAAGAATCCAGGGATAGATGACTTTCCAGGGGAATTCTACCAAACATTTAAGGAAGAGTTAGCACCCATTCTCTTTAAGCTGTTCCAAAAAAATTGAAATGGAAGGAAAACTTACAAATTCCTTCTATGAAGCCAGCATTACCTTAATTTCAAAACCAGGCAAAGACCCCACTAAAACAGAGAACAACAGACCAATCTCCCTGATGAATATAGATAGAAAAATCCTCAACAAGATACTAGCCAACCGGATCCAACAATACAGCCAAAAAATTATTTATCATGACTAAGTGGGATTTACACCTGGGATGCAGGGCTGGTTCAATATCCACAAAACAATCAATACGATTCATCACATCAATAAATGAAAGGACAAGAACCACATGATCCTGTCTATAGATGCAGAGAAAGCATTGGACAAAATACAGCATTCTTTCTTGATAAAAACCCTTAAGAACGTAGGGATAGAAGGATCATACCTCGAGATCATAAAATCCATATATGAAAGACCCAATGCTAGTATCATCCTCAATGGGGAAAAACTGAGAGCTTTCCCCCTAAGGTCAGGAACAAAACAGGGATGTCCACTCTCACCACTGTTATTCAACATAGTATTGGAAGTCTTAGCCTCAGCAATCAGAGAACACAAAGAAATAAAAGGCATCCAAATCATACAGGAGGAGGTCAAACTTTCACTCTTCACAGATGGCATGATATTATCCCTGGAAAACCTAAAGTTTTCACCAAAAAAAAAAAAAAAACCTCCTAGAACTGATCCAGGAATTCAACAAATTGGCAGGATGTAAAATCAATGTACAGACATTGGTTGAATTCCTATACACTAACAATGAAGCAAAAACAAAAACAAAAACAGAAACAGAAGTCAAGGAATTGACCCCATTTACAATTGCACCCAAACCATAAAACACCTAGGAATAAACATAACCAAAGAGGTGAAAAATCTATGTATTGAAAACTATAGAAAGCTTATAAAAGAAATTGAAGAAGACACACAAAAAAAGAAAAATATTCCATGCTCCTGGATAGGAAGGTACATATTGTTAAAATGTCAATACTACCCAAAGCTATCTACATATTCAATGTAATATGTATCAGAATAACAGCAGCATTCTTCACAGAGCTAGAACAAACAATCTTCAAATTTGTATGGAACCAGAAAAGAGCTCTAGTAGCCAAAGTAATCTTGAAAAAGGAAACCAAAGCTGGAGGCATCACAATCCCAGACTTCAAGCTGTATTACAAAGCTGCATCCGTGAAAACAGTATGGTACTGGCACAAGAACAGACACTCAGATCAATGGAACAGAATACAGAACCCATAAATAGACCCACAAACCTATGGCTAACTCATCTTTGACAAAGCAGGAAAGAATATTCAATGGAATAAAGACAGTCTGTCTCCTTAGGAAATGGTGCTGGGAAAACTGGACAGTGACATTCAGAAAAATGAACCTAGACACTTTCTTACACCACACACAAAAAAAACTCAAAATGGATGAAACACCTAAATGTAAGACAGGAACCCATCAAAGTCCTTGAGGAGAAAGCAGGCAAGAACCTCTATGACCTTGGCCACAGCAACTTCTTGCTCAACACACATCCAGAAGCAAGGGAAACAAAACCAAAAATTAACTACTGGGACTTCATCAAAATAAAAACCTTCTGCACAGTGAGGGAAACAATCAGCAAAACTAAAAGTCAACTGATGGAATGGGAGAATATATTTGCAAACTACAAATCAGATAAAGGGTTGGTATCCAAAATCTATAAAGAACTTATCAAACTCAACACACACACACACACACACACACACACACACACACACACACACCAAATAATCCAGTGAAGAAATGGGCTAAAGACACGAACAGACACTTCTCCAAAGAAGACATCCAGGTGGCCAACAGACACATGAAACGATGCTCAATATCACTCATCAGGGAAATACAAATCAAAACCACACTGAGATACCACCTCACACCCATCAGAATGACTAAAATCAACAGTTCAGGCAACAACAGATGCTGGCAAGGATGTGGAGAAAGAGGATCTCTTTTGCACTGCTGGTGGGAATGTAAACTGTTACAGCCACCCTAGAAAACAGTATGGAGATTCCTCAAAATTTGAAAATAAAACTACCCTATGATCCAGCAATTGTACTACTAGGTATTTATCCAAGGGATACAGATGTTCTGTTTCAAAGGGACACATGCACCCCAATGTTTAGAGCAGCACTATCAACAATAGACAAAGTATGGAAAGAGCCCAGATGTCCATTGATGGATGAATGGTTAAAGAAGATGTGGAATATATATACAATGGAGTAATACACAGCAATCCAAAAGAATGAAATCTTCCCATTTGTAAATACATGGATGGAACTAGAGTGTATCATGCTAAGTGAGATTAGTCAGAGAAAGACAAATATCATATGACTTCATTCATATGAGGACTTAAGATACAAAACAGATGAACATAAGGGAAGGGAAGCAAAAATAATATAAAAACAAGGAGGGGGACAAAAGCATAAGAGAGTCTTAAATATGGAGAACAAGCAAAGGGTTACTGGAGGGTTTGCAGGAGGGGGGATGGGTTAAATGGGTAAGGGGCATTAAGGAATCTACTCTTGGTCATTGTTGCATTATATGCTAATTAAATTGGATGTAAATTTTTAAAAATTAATAAAAATTATAGGGAAACTAAAATGAGTAACAGTAACAAGCAAAGGATAATGTTTACACTCGGGCTTTTGAAAATGTAAACATGGGTCCACTCATTATTGTTTTCTGCATCAAAAAAGGAGAAAGTTGAAAAACATTTACAAATAGATGTCATAAAGACACGTGAATAAATAGGTTTGTCGAGGTGGTGGCAGTAATGAGCATACTGTTTAAAATAGTATTTTGTGGATTTTGTGCCTCATAATGGTAAAGTAGAATCGAGCTCTTGGCATGCTATATATAGAAAGGTAGGATGCACAGCGGTTAATAACAGATGACCATTGGAGCCAGATGAACTGGACAGAATACTAGCTCTACTTAGTTTTATGATTTTGAAGCAAGTTGGTTTATTTCTTTGTGTCTCCGTTCCCTCACTTATAAAGTGTAGATAAAATAGGAATAAGAATACCTATTTCTGAGGATTGATGCTGGTAAAACACTTAGAACAGAGCCTGCCCAGTGTAAGCCATATGTAAAGGATAGTTTTGCTATTTTTCACTTGCTGAAAAATATTAAAAAGTATGTACAGTCTTCTTTACAAAAAGTCATTAGTTATTTGGGTGGAATTAAATGTTACATTTGAGGTTATGATTGCTGCTAAGCTTGTTTTACATGTTTGTTGTAGGCAATTGTATTCTACTCATTCTATGTATGTGTAGTAAATTATGACTGATCATTGAATTTACCTTATGTAAATTGTAAAGTAGACACAAGCAGTGTTACAATTAACCTTCTATATACAACCTTTACATCTCCCATTTCTTTATGTTCCTTGCTTTTTCAGAAAGCACCACTTCATTCTGTTTTTACAATCTTCCTATATGCTTACTGGAAAAATAAACTGATCACATGTTGAGTCAAAAAAAGGGGAGGGGAGGGAAAGTGAATAGCTACAAGGGCATCAAAGTTCATTCAATATTTCCATCCAATGACAAGGTGTTCGGTGTGGAAAGTAAATGTTTCATTTCATGCCCCCTGGACCCACTGAGGAGGCCAGCTCCCACTAATACCCCTGACCCAGCATCCACACAACACTTCTCTGCTGCATCCTGCCAATGACCTAGGGCTCTGGATGTCCATGTACTGGTGAAACGAAATTCCAGGGCATCTTTGGCTCAACCTATCCCACAGGCACAAGGCTTGGTCCACCTTGGACCTTTGCAAGTACTCTGAAAGCCTGAATTTGTATGCACTCCAAGAGGAAACTTGGTGGATGTTGGTCAATGTGCTGTAAATTGAAAGAGAGGGGGCCAGAATTCCTCCTTAAGGATGAGAATTGGATAAAGCTTAGGTGTACTGACTAGCAAAATATGCTAACATGCTGGCTTGCTCAGGAATCAGAGGAACTTTTTGTGGGGCGAGGTTACTGGACTACACCAAAGGATGCCGCTTGGAGCTCTGTGAGCAAGAGATCCACACTTTAAGAAATGGAGGGAAATTTTGGTTTCTGATGAGCTTCTGCCCATGGGAGCAGGAGACAGGGACAGCAGTGGCACTGAGATATGAAGAATGTGCTTCCAGGGGCTGGCTGCACGATTTACTCAAAAGCCTTTTGGTGCACAAGTGACTGCGCACACCAATCCTATATGTTCTCAGTAAGAAGGTATCTCCATCATTTAGGGATGGAAGTGTATGTGGCCACCCATTCCTATGATGACTCTAGGCTGCTAAGCACTGAAGCTTCAGGAAAGGACGGTTAAATGTCCTCTGGTTTTTCAGGGCCTTAGAGTCCTGCAGGGGCTTTACCTCCAGTCCTTGCACCTTGGTTGTATATAGAGCAGCCCCATGGTCTTGGAGTGTAAACTGAGAAAAGCAGTGATGAGATAGGAAGGGTGAAGGATAAATCTAAGTCCTGCACTCATATGGACATGGGGCAAGTCAAGGGAGGACGTATGCATCTCTTCTTCTTCCTCTCCAATTCTCTGGTTGGTCCTATGCACAGTATTTGCCCTGCAAACCTCCACACACCCTACATTTGGTGATGGCCTCTTTGGCCTTGGCTGCAGCAACTTACTATACATGTCTCTGGAAGCCAGACAAACAAAAGCAAAAATTAACCATTAGGACCATATCAAGAAAAATATCTTCTGCATAGTGAAGGAAACAATCAACAAAACTAAAAGGCAAACAACAGAAAGGAGAAGATATTTGCAGGGGACATATCAGATAAAGGATTAGTATCCAAAATCTATAAGAAACTTATCAATCTCAACACCCAAAAATAACCCAGTGAAAAAATGGGCAGTAGACATGAACAGACATTTATCCAAAGAAGACATCCAGATGGCTAATAGATATGTGAAGATTCTCAACATCACTCATCACCAAAGAAATATAAATCAAAAGCACAGTAAGATACCACCTCACAGAAGGCTAAAATTAACTCAAGAAACAACAGTTTTTGATAGAGATATGGAGCAAAGGGAACCCTTTGGCACTGTTGGTGGGAATGCAAACTGGTGCAGCCACTCTGAAAAACAGTATAGAGATTCCTCAAAAAGTTAAAAATATAACACCCTATGACCCAGCAATTGCACTACTAGTTTTTTATCCAAAGGAAACAAAAATGCTGCTTTGAAGGAGCACATGGACCCCAATGTTTATGGTAGCACTATCAGGGCATCTGGGTTGCTCAATTCATTAAGCATCCAACTTTGGTTAGGTCATGATCTCATGTTTCACGGGTTTGAGCCCCACATTGAGCTCTGTTTTGTCAGCTCAGAGCCTGGAACCTACTTTGGATTCTCCCTGTCTCTGTGTCCTCCCCTGTTCACACTCTGCCTCTCTCTCCCTTAAAAATGACATTAAAACAATGGTCAAATTATTATGGAAGAGCCCAAATGTCCATCAACTGATGAATGGATAGAGATGTTCTGTGGAATTTAAGAAACACAACAGATTAATATAGGGAAAGGGAAGGAAAAATAAGAAAAACAGAGAGGGAGGGAAACCATAAAAGACCCTAAGTACAGAGAATAAACTGAGGGTTGCTGGAGGGGAGGTGGGTGAAGGGATGGGCTAAGTGGGTGATAGACATTAAGGTGGGCACTTGATGGGATGAGCAATGGGTGTTGTATGTAAGTGATGACTCACTCAGTTCTACTCCTAAAACCAATACTACACTGTATGTTACCTAAGTTGAATTAAATAAATAAAAATGCACTCTAAAATAAAAAGAAGATGAGATAGGGGCACATGGGTGGCTCAGTCGGTTGGGCCTCTGACTTTGGCTCAGGTCATGATCTCACGTGCGTGGGTTCGAGCCCCACACCGGGACTCTGTCCTGTCAGCTCAGAACCTGGAGCCTGCTTCGTAATCTGTATCTCCCTGTCTCTCTGCCCTTCCTTTTCTCACGCTTTGTCTCTCTCTGTCTCAAAAAAAAATTTTTTTAAAGAAGAAGATGTGATATATATTGGAATATTTCTCACCCATCAAAAAGAATGAAATCTTGCAATATGCAATTGCATGGTTAGAGCTAGAATGTACTATGCTAACTGAAATAAGTCAATCATAGAAATACAAATACCATATGATTTCACTCATATGTGGAATTTAAGTAACAAAATAGATGAACATATAGGAAGGGGCAAAAAAAAAAAAGAGGCGAGAGGAAACAAACCATTGTAAACTCTTAATGACTGAGAACAAACTAAGGATTTATGGAGGTAGATTGTTGGGAGATGATCTAGATGGGTAATGAGATTAAGGAGGGCACTTATGATGAGCACTGGGTGTTGTATGTAAGGGATGAGTCACTGAAGTCTACTCCTGAAACCCATATTGCACTGCAGGTTCACTAAGTACAATATAAATAAATTTTTTAAAAAAAAAAATTAGGGATTCTCTGGCTGACAGAAACTACATACTGGTAAGTGCTGGAAGAGCACATGATTCTCTAGTCTCTGAATTTAATGCCTCACTTTAAATTCATCAGTTTCTCTATTCAGTATGTGTGCTGTGAAGGGCTAACTTAGCAGATATGGAGCATTCAACACTTGCACACTACAACGAAACTGGCCTTTAATCTTCATGTGAGAGATAACTTCTGAGCTGTTGGAATATCCTACCTGAGAAGAGAGTCTCTGTACATGAGGCTTGAACCATGGCAGATAATTTATGCTAAAAATGCAAATTTGGTGAGGGCCGTGGGCCGTACCATATCAGCTTCACCTCCAGAGGGGCTGGAGACTGATCAACTAAGATTAACCACACAGACACTCTCTGCACATGTGAACGACTCATAATAAACCCTTGGATGCTAGTGCTCTCTGGATGGTAGTACTTCACCTGTTTTGTCAGACACTGTTTCTTGGAAGATAAGCCATACCTCCAATGAGAGTGGGAAAATAGAAGCTTGTACCTGGTCCCTCCTGCACCCTGCCCTATGTCTTTCATCTTTATTGATTTTAATTTGTTTTCTTTCAGTGTAATAAGCAATAATTGGTGGTGCCTGGGTGGCTCAGTTGGTTAAGCGTCCGACTTCAGCTCAGGTCATGATCTCACGGTTTGTGGGTTCAAGCCCCGTGACAGGCTCTGTGATGACAGCTAGCTCAGAGCCTTGGGGCCTGGTTCAGATTCTGGGTCTCCCTCTCTCTCTGACCCTCCCCTGTTCGCGGTGCCTCTCTCTCTCTCTCAGAAATAAATAAAAACACCAAAAAATTTTAAAATAACCATTAAACAATAATTGGTAGTATAACTAAAAATATACTGCATGAAATCTTAATAGTAGTTATCACTACAGGATCTCTACAAATGATTGTGTACATTTGGAAGTGGGTGGGGAGGTGGGGGTGAGTACAAGAGAGGAAAGCTTTCACTTATACAAATATTTAACATAATTCTAATCTCAGGAGGAAATGTGGGCCTCTGTCCATAGCCTCCTCTAATACTGCTTTTTCTCCTATGGTTAATGACTTTGAGAAACTCTTTATTTCATGTAACTTGAAGGGTACCATTAGCAAAGCCCATCAAAGTTTTATGTTGATGAGTAAGTTGTACCTAATAACAATGTGGAATGAGGTGTAGGGCCTCAGCAAAAAGGAGAAAAGTTGGATAATTTTTCATGTTCCAGTAAAAGTGGGAGTTTGAGTGCTAATGGACAGGATGTTAGGATGGAACACTGAAAAGAGGACGATGAAACACTGAAAAGAGGCTAACTGGCCTCTAGAACTCAGCTAGTCCAATATATAGTTGTTACCATATATTATGAGAAGTCCTCTTCTTCCCACCCAGGATTGTGACAAATGTATGCCTTACTCAAAATATACGCCAGTGGAAAAATGGACTTTGTTTAAAGTTGATTTTTGCTAGCTACATCTGCGCATAAGTGCAGTTTATCCTTCTCAGAGTTACCAGATTACAGGCAGAGAAATTGTCATATCACCATGCAGATCAGCCCTTTTAGTGGGGCCTGTATCAGCTGTAATTCAATCAGGAAAGAGCACACTCAAATTAGGATCAGTTGAGGGAGCTTCACGTGGGGAAAACACAAGGGCAATAAAGGAACTGAGCTAGGTGGTGCAGAGTAGTCCACAGCCTTAGACCAAAAGGGACAAGAGGAGAGTGGTTACAGACCCTTGGAGCATAGGTCACCTTGAGGGGAGCAAAAACCTTCCTCAGAGGGCAGAGACAGACCAAGGTGAGACCACAGGAAGGAAGTATACTTTTCTTAAAACTCCATTTTCTGCTACTTTCTTGTTAGTTCAACCCAGGGTTCAGGGCCTATTGATGTATTAGACACACACCCTGCCTCCTGACACAGAGACAGTATGGAGAAGAGTAGGGAGGGAGCATGGAAATGTGAATAGAAGGCAGCACAGAATGGTTCCTGACAGGAGGCTAGCAGCTTACATCTCTTCTAGGTGTGTCACGTAAATACATAGAGGGGCTTATGTGCAGCAAGAGGAAAACATCAGCCACTCTGGACACGGAACCATTATTCATGCTGTGAGGAAAATCCACACAGATTCCATTTTCAGTGGGATGGGTTTCCTTGATGTCTGAGAGAGCAGGTAGGTGGAGAAACATAGCTGTTCATACTTTCATCAGCTCTTGCACTCTTTGATGCCTGAAGACAGATCTTTCATTTCATGAGCACTCAGAAGCAGAAAATCAGAATTCACCTTGTCTCCTGGATTTGGGATTGTCTGTAAGGCTCTGTAAAGACTTTCTTTACCCATATCTTCTCTACAAAAATACCCTTTTCTTCTTTCTCATTTTTACATTCTTTTTCTCTTCTCCCTTTCTCTTATCGTATATTAAGTTTTACTCTTCTATCCCTCAGTCTGATGGTTGTGAAGGTAATATTTCTTTTTTTTCTTAAAAATTTTTAATTAATTTATTTGAATTCAATTAGTTGTAATATTTCATTCATGGGCAGAACCCAGTGAATCATCACTTACATATAAAACCCAATGCTCATCCCAACAAGTGCGCCCTTCTCAATGTCCATCATCCATTTAGACAATGTCTTCACCCACTTCCCCTCCAGCAACCCTCAGTTTGCTCTTTGTATTTAAGAAGGCACTTGTGGGATGAACAGTGGGTGTTATATGGAAACCAACTTGACAATAAACTATTTTTTAAAAAAGAATTAAACACGTGGGAATACAATTTAAGAATTAAGCTTTATAATAAAAAGTACAAGACTTGAAAAAAAAGTTTCTTATGGTTTGCTTCCATCTCTGTTTTTATCTTGTTTTCCCTTCCCTTCCCTTCCCTTCTGTTCATGTTATGTTTCTTAAATTCCACATAGGAGTGAAATCATATTATCTTTCTCTGACTTAGTTCATTTAGCATAATACACTCTAGTTCCATCCACGTTTTTGCAAATGGCAAAATTTCATTCTTTTTGATCTGCTAGTGACTCCCCCTACCTTTTTCATTCCACTCTGGAAGCAATTCAGCAACATCTAGTATGTTACAAATGCAAACTACACACCCCAATACCTCCCATTGGCCCCTAAGGAACAAGTACAGATACTTCTGCACTGGAAAAGGCCCTTCTCTCACTGGCTTCTGACCTTCTTTCTAGTCTCCTTCTCCACCACCATGTCTTCTCTGTACATAATAGACACCTGAAACCAAAATGTAGTCCCCAAATACATCTTTTATTTTCACCCCTGCATGCTTTTGGGCATGTGTTTCCTTCCATGGAGTTCCTTTTCCCAATTATTCCTCTAGAAACTTTAATTGCTATTGATCTCATCCTTTAAACTCAGCCCAAAAGCTATGCCCTTTATGATATCTTCTTCACTTAAATATTTTCTTGGCATTTTCTGAGCATGCTGTGTCAATAATTTTCTCCTCCATATTTGAAATTATTTCCACATTTCCTATAATGGTTAGGGGTACCACCATCTTCTCAAATTTTTAAACTGGAGAATAAAAACAGGGAGTTATGTTTGCCATCTAAATCTTGCTGATTTAACCTGCAAAATACTTCTTAAACTCATCCCCCTCTCTTTCCCCACTACCATTGCCTTACTGAAGATGCTTGTCATTTCTCTCATAGACCATTTCAAAAGTCTTATAATTCGTTTCCATGCCTCCATTCCTTCTTCTCTCCAATCTATTTTCCACTCTTGCAGTCACTCTGTACTCTTCCAATCTGTCTAAACCACACATCTGACCTGCCCACCCTTACCCCCCATTAAAAAATCCCTTACTTGTAGGCTAAAGCCCAAACTTCCTAGTTTGGAGATGGCCATAGCACTTCCAACCGCATGGTTTGACATTCCCTTCCAAGTCTGTCTCGTGAGCATGTGGTATTCACTGCAATCCATAATACATTACATGTCTATCTCTCCGTCCCCTGGCATATGCAGTTCTCTTGTAAAATACCTGCCATTTCTTATCTCCCCGTCCCAACACACACACACACACACACACTCACACACACACACACACACCACACACACACACAAACACACATACACACCAAACACTTGATGAACTCTATCTCAGTCTCTAAAACTGACTTCTACTTTCACTCCACTTTCTACTCCTGTTTGGCAGCATCTAGTACAGGGATCTGCAAGCTACAGCCCACAGACCAAATCTAGGCTAACCGCTTGAGTTTTGTAAGCAAAGTTTTATTGAAATAGAGCCATAAGATTCATTATGTATTGTCTACAGATGCTTTTGTGTTACAATGGCAGAGTTGAGAGGTTGCAACAGAAACAATAAATATTTACTACATAGGTCTTTACAGGAAACCTTTGTCACCCTGATCTAGTACATTGCAAATTCACATAATTTCCTCATGTATTCATTTTCTTTCTGTAGATAGGTAGGTAGATAGATAGAAGATAGATAGATAGACGATAGATAGAGAAAATGAATATAAATACATGTATATATTGACATTTTAGGAATATAATATTGAGTGACAAGCCAATTTCACAGTGAAAATTATAGTATGCATGCTACTTATGTATATATAAAATCACACACAAATCAATACTTCTATATATAAACATATATATCATACAGAATATTACAATTAGGTTGGAAAGATATACATTAAATATATGACAATGATTCCCTCTGGAGAGGGGGAAAGAAAGGGACTTGGGTTACTTGACACAGGCTTTAGCTTTATTTTTACTTTTTAAATAAAACCTATGCACGTATGACAAATATTAATATCTGATAACCTGGATGATGGAATTAAGGATGCACATTATATTACATTAATATTTTCAAATTTCTTAATGTAGAAATAATCTCTTCAGTTATGACCTCTCCATAGCCCTTTCCCACTCCTTCATTTCCAGGTAGAGATAACAGGTGCTCTTTGCTCTGCCTCTGTTCCCTCCATGAACATTTAAATACAATATATGATGAAAGCAATTGCCAAAATAGTCACCTATATGTTTGTCTTCTTCAGTGGGGTGTGAGATCCCTGAGGACAAATATACTTTTGAACTCATGCTATAATGAGTGCCTAAATATTTTTTGTGATGAACTGTATTCACTCTTTTAATGGCAAGAACTAAGTTTCATTTTGGCTAATTGGTTATTAATTTTTCTTTCATCTCCTGAAATAGCTAAGAGCTCCTTGAAGCCAGGGATTATATTTTACTGGTCTCTGGATCCCTGTAGCATAGCATCCAGCCATCACTCAGGGAAGGTGCAGATGAGAAATGAGGGCCCAGAGCTTGTCTCAGGACAGTCATCCCCAGTAGAGACATAGAAATGGGCCCAGAACTAACTTTAATAATTGACCCAGGTGAGGAAGGACAGAAGGTAAAGTGAATAGTGGACTAGAAAACAAGAAACTTGGAGAAAAGATTAGAAAAGATCAGATAGTTTTTACCCAAAGTAGAGCCCACAAGAGAAGTGCATAAATCTCTGCCACACTCCTTATTTTCCCGGCTACTCTCTGGCCATTGTTTATTTTCTTTACTGGTTCCACTTCCTTAAGGGTCAATTAGCTTAAAGAGGGGGGTTCTCACAGTATGGGGTCCAGATGAGCAGCAGCCACAAAACCTCGTAGCTTGTTAGAAACCAAGTGCTTGGGACCCATCTCAGACCTGTTGAGCCAGAAGTTTTATTTATGTCTGGAGCCCCAGTACTGATTTTGTAGAGCCTCATTCAGGCAACTGAGATGCAACCCTAAGTCTGAGAACCACTGCTACACAGTCAGGTCCTGACCCTACCCTTTCAACTTACTACTCTGGTCCCTTACCTGAGCAAGTTCATGATTTCCTAAAGAATCCATTACCACCTACAAACCAGACCTCTAGCAAAGACTTATCCCTGAACACTAGCCTGTGCCCACTGCTCCCCAATTAACATCTGCTTAGATTTGCCAAAGGCCCTGCTCACCACTATGTCCTGAATGTGTTCTTTCCCCAATCTTGGCCCTTGATGAATGATGCCACCCATTTATATGACTAATCTAGAAATCTGTTTCCTCACTCGGCCCCCTTCCCTTACTTAATCCAATACCAATCCAATGCTGCTGACAGAAGGATTTTTTTAAATTTTTATTTTAATTCCAGTATAGTTAACATACAGTGTTATATTCATTTTAGGTATACGATATAGTGATTCAGCAATCCCGTATGTCACCTGGAACTCATCATTGCAAGTGCACGCTTTAATCCCCGTCACCTATTTCATCCACCTCCCACCCACCTCCCTTCTAGTAATCATTTGTTTGATGGGAGAATCTTCAGACATTCACATAGATCCTGCCCTCCCACATAATGTGACCCTACCAGACCTTGCATGATCTGGCCCTGCTACCTCTGACTTTACCTGATTACATCTTCTCCCTTGCTCTTTGAAACCCAAACTCACTGTTCACTTTCTCAAACAGGTCAGGCTTATGTCTATTACAAGGTCTTTGTGCATGCAGTTTCCTCCCCTGGGATGATCTCCTTACCCCTATCCTACCTTTGCCTACTTTTACTTCTTTTTAGCTTTCATATCTCAGTTTTATGATCATTTTTTGGGGGGAGACTCACTGTTGGGAAATATAATCTTTATTGGTTTTATATTTCTGTGGTAACAAGTTACCACAAACTTAGAGGACAGTACCCATGTATTAGTTCAATCATTTTTATGTCTGAAGTCTGGGCACTTTGTGGTTGTGTTCTCTGCCCAGGGTCTCACAGTGCTAAATCAATTTTGGCCAGCTGTTTGCTTCTGGAGGCTCTAAGATAGAATTTGCTTCCAAGTTCCTTCAGGTGTTAGTTGAATTCAGTTCACTGTGGTTGCAGGGCTGAAACCTCTGTTTCCATCTAGCTTTTAGCCATGGGTGCCCTCTGATCCTAAAAGCTATCCACATTCCATACCACTTCATTCCCACTGTCTTCATATCTGACAACAAAGAATTTCCTCACATCAAAACCCAGATCCTTTTAAATGTTCACCTGATTAGGTCAGACCCACCCAGGATTATCCTTGTATTTTAAGATCAACTATTTGGGACTTAAATTACACCTACAAAACCCTTCACAACAGTACATATACTCTTTTATTAATAGTTTATTGTCAAGTTGTTTTCCATATAACACCCAGTGCTCATCCCAATTGCCCTCCTCCATGCCCATCACTCCCCTTTCTCTCCCCCCCACCCTCATCAGCCCTCAGTTTGTTCTAGGCATTCAAGAACAGTACATATACTCTTATTTGATAAATAATGTGGAGAAGGTATGTATACTAGAGGGGAAGATCTTAATGGGCATCTTAAAATTCTGCTGACCATACAATCTTTACATTTGATTTATGTCAGTCCCCTTCCACAAGCCTTCTAACTTTATCTCTTACTGAGCAAACTACATTGGGCTTGACATTCATGTTTCTGTGTCTTTGTCCACTCTATACCTCTGCCTAGAATGCCCCTGTCATCTTTGCATGTTGCTACTACAGTTGGTGTCAATTTGATCACCTTTATGCCCTTAAAAACTTTTCTCATACTAAAACTGTTCAGGGTGAAGACATTGATTCTGAGATCATCAGTTCTCCTTAATCTGGTAGCAGTTGGAATGCAGGGAGCATAGTTATTCTTTGCTGCCTGAAACCACAACACTCAGGTCATGGTAGGGTACAGATTAGATTTTCATTAAATTTGCAAAGCAAACTGAAGGGATTTAAATCCAGAAACATTCAGACTGACTATTGAGAGGATATGAGAGACCACGTACGGTAAGAGGAGATGGAGGAAATGGAGGGCTGATTAAGGAAGAAGTGCCCACCTGAGGGGCCCTAGGGTCTCCCAAGCTTATTCACGTGGCTTCTTCTCCACTCACCAAGGTGGCTGTTGTTGTATTGCCTCACCCTGGGCCACTAAAACCATTGATGTGGACAAAATACCTAATGTGGGGGCAAAGGACCACTCAATGTAAAGACCAGCCTATCCTTTTTTGTGACATTTCTTAATTATCTTGCAAAGGAGTTGGGCAGTCAGCAGAAAATGACGTTTATATTCTAAAAATTTTCATGCACAATAAAATCCAAACCTTTTAAAGCTGGTATATATCTTAGCTGAAGTTTAAGCTCTGAAGGTAGAGAGAAGAGAGGAAATGGCCCATGACACAGAAATTACTCAAGAAAATGTGAGTGGCATTTTACATTTTTGAATTCAGGGGGGGACAGAGGTACAATCCAAGGTGCATAGAGCAGGGCTTCTCTCTTGGATGCTCTCTGGTAGGCCTGAGGATAAGACCAACAAGAATGCTGGCAGGACCCCTGACTGTGTTGGTGGTCATCTGTGCATTAGAGATCTTTATAGGCTTACACAGAGGCAGTGGTGACAGGGTCAGGGCAAGACTTTTCTGGCCAGGAACTTGTCCACTGTCCCATTCTAGTGTGTATATAATATCTAAGGAAAGCAGTGCCCAAGTTAATAATTATTCGCAGGCATTTATCCTGCTTTCTTCGGGCTATCATATGGTTGTGAGAGCAATGTAGTCTGTACTATCAGGCAGGAGGGCTGGACTGTATGGAGAGGGGCTGACAGGAGAGGGGCATTGGATGAGAAGGGGAAAAGTGGTCTATTCCTGTCTGAGAAATTCCAGGTAAATAATTAGTAAAATAATGGAGACAGAGTCAAAATAAAACTAGACATTTTATGACCCTGCACGATTTCTATTGCTATAGGGTAATGTCTTTAAACTTTAAAAATTTTAATGTAAAAAAGAAGAAAATCCTAGTAGAAAAGGTGCGGGAATACTGAAATGTCTAATTTCGACTGTCATTATACCAATCCAGTGTGATAATAACAATAGCCACTTGAATAACTGTGTATTCACTTTACAGACGAAGAGCACATGGTCATCCTGGGCAGTTCCTGGCCTTCACCCATGCCTGGCAGACACTTGTCTGGAGTGCCTTTGCCCTATTTAGTTGTTCATCCACAGCAGAACTCATTACTCAGGAAAAATTGCTTCTCATACTCCAATGTGCCTTGTTGGTATCCATGGCTATACCCCAAACACTGCTTAAAACTGACCATGAAATATTTATAGCTTTGTATATTGTTTTGAAAATGCTTCAGAATATAGGACTTTATCCAACAAAGGGCTCTGTGCCTACTCATTAGTGCGGTGATTTAGTAAATTTTCCATTATAGGGTATCTACATTGTAGTGACCAGTTGCCACCATTAAATTAAAATATAAATTAGGTTTTTGTGGGGAAGAAGAAAGGGAAGTTTGAAATCAATTAGTTCAAGACATATACAAAAATATATTTTCTTTTTTAATCTTTTTAATTTTATTTTTATTTTTTATTTTCTTTTGTTTTTTCTTAATTTAAAAAAATTTTTTTACAAATAGTTTGTCAAGTTGGTTTCCATACAAAACCCAGTGCTCATCCTCATGAGTGCCCTCCTCTATGCCCATCTCCCCGCTCCCCCCCACACCCATCAGTCCTCTGTTTGTTCTCAGCATTCAAGAGACTCTCATGGTTTGCCTCTCTCCTTCTTCCCTACAATTTTCCCCCTTAATCTCCCCCATGGTCCTCTGTTAAGTTCCTCCTAATCCTCCTATACTTGCAAACATATGGTATTTGTCCTTCTCTGCCTGTCTTATTTCTCTCAGCATAACACCCTCAAGGTCCATCCATGATGCTACAGTACATGGCCAGATTTCATTGTTTCTCATTGCCATGAGTATTCCATGGTATAGATAAACCTCAACTTCTTGATCCATTCGTCCGTTGGTGGACATTTAGGCTCTTTCCATGTTTTGGCTATTGTTGAGAGTGCTGTTATCAACATTGGGGTACATGTGCTCCTATGCATCAGCACTCCTATATCCCTTGGGCAAATCCCTAGCAGTGCTATTGCTGGGTCATAGGGAAGTTCTATTGTTAATTTTTTTAGGAACTTCCACACTGTTTTCCAGAGGGGCTGTACCAGTTTACATTCCCACCAACAATGTAGGAGGGTGCCCGTTTCTCCACATCCTCGCCAGCATCTAGAGACCTCTGATTTGCTCATTTTAGCCACTCTGACTAGCATGAGGTGGTTTTGTTTTGTTTTGTCTTTCTTGGGTTTTTTTTGTTGTTTGTTTGTTTCTCAGTGAGGTTTTGATTTGTGTTTCCCTGATGAGGAGGGATGCTGAGCATCGTTTCTTGTGTCTGTGGGCCATCTGGATGTCCTCTTTGGAGAAGTGTCTGTTCATATCTTCTGCCCATTTCTTCACTGGGTTGTTTGTTTTTCTGGTGTGGAGTTGGTGAGTTCCTTATAGATTTTGGCTATTAACCCTTTATCTGATATGTTATATGCAACAATCTTTTCCCATTCCGTTGGTTGCCTGTTAGTTTTATGGATTGTCTCCTTTGCATTGCAGAAGCTTTTAATCTTGATGAGTTCCCAATAGTTTATTATTGCTCTTGATTCTTTTCCTTTTGGGGATGTGTCAAGTAAGAAATTGCTGCGGTGGAGGTCAAGGAGTTTGCTTCCTGCTTTCTCCTCTAGGGTATTGATGGTTCCCTGTCTCACGTTTAGGTCCTTTATCCCTTTTGAGTTTATTTTTGTGTATGCAGTGAGAAAATGATCTAGCTTCATTCTTCTGCATGTTCCTGTCCAGTGTTCCCAGCACCATCTGTTAAAGAGGCTGTCTTTTTTTCCATTGGATACTCTTTCTGGCTTTGTAAAAGATTAGTAGGCTGTATATTTTTGGGTCCACTTCTGAGTTTCCAATTCTATTCCATTGGTCTATGTGTCTGTTTTTGTGCCAATACCATACTGTCTTGATGAGGACAGCTTTGTAGTGGAGGCTAAAGCCTGGGATGGTGATACCTCCCGTTTTGGTTTTATTCTTCAGTATTCCTTTGGCTATTTGGGATCTTTTTTGATTCCATACAAATTTTAGAATAGTTTGTTTTAGTTTTGAGAAGTATGCTGGTGAAATTTTATTGGGGTTGCATTGAATGTGTAGTTTGCTTTGGGTAGTATTGACATTTTAACTATATTTATTCTTACAATCCATGAGCATGGAATGTTCTTCCATTTCTTTGTGTCTTCTTCAATTTCCTTCACAAGTTTTCTATAGTTTTCATCATACAGATCTCTTATATTCTTGGTTAAGTTTATTCCTAGGTACTTTATAGTTTTTTGCGCCATTGTGAATGGGATCCGTTTCTTGATTTCTCTTTCTGTTGCTTCATTGTTGGTGTATAAGAATGCAACCGATTTCTGCACTTTGATTTTGTACCCTGCAACTTGGCTGAATTCTTGGATCAGTTTTAGTAGGCATCTGGTGGAGTCTATAGGGTTTTCTATGTAGAAGATCATGTCATCTGCGAAAAGTGAAAGTTTGACTTCCTCTTTGCCCATTCTGATGCCTTTTATTTCCTTTTGTTGTCTGAAGGCAGATGCTAAGGACTTCCAGCACTATGTTAAACAACAGTGGTGAGAGTGGACATCCCTGTCGTGTTTCTTAGGGAGAAAGCTTTCAGTTTTTCCCCACTGAGGATGATGTTAGCTGAGGGCTTCTCATAGATGGCTTTTATGATGTTTAAGTAAGTTCCTTCTATCCCAGCTTTCTCTAGAGTGTTTATTAAGAAGGGATGCTGTATTTTGTCAAATGTTTTTTCTGCATCTATGGACAGGATCATATGGTTTTTATCTGTTCTTTTGTTAGTGTGATGTATCACATTGATTTATTTGTGAATATTGAATCAGCCCTGCAACCCAGGAATGAATCCCACTTGATCTTGGTGGATAATTCTTTTTATGTGCTGCTGGATTCGATTTGCAAGGATCTTGTTGAGGATTTATGCATCCGTATTCATCAAGGATATTGGCCTGTAGTTCTCTTCTTTTGCTGGATCTCTGTCTCGTTTGGGAATCACAGTGATGTTGGCTTCATAAAATGAGTCTGGAAGTTTTCCTTGGATTTCTATTGTTTGGAATAGCTTGAGAACAATTGGGATTAATTCTGTTTTAAATGTCTGGTAGAATTCCCCAGGGAAGCCATCAGGTCCAGGTCTCTTATTTGTTGGGAGATTTTTGATAAGAGATTCAATTTCTTCACTAGTTATGGGTCTGTTCAGATTTTCTATTTCTTCCCGTATGAATTTTGGTAGTGAGTGTGTGTTTAGGAATTTGTCCAGTTCTAAGTTGTCTTATTTGTTGGCATATAATTTTTCATAGTATTCCCTCATAATTGCTTGTATTTCTGAGGGGTTGGTTGTAATAAGCCTATTTTCATTCATGATTTTGTCTGTTTGGGTGCTCTCTCTTTTCTTTTTGAGAAGCCTGGTTAGAGGTTTGTCAATTTTGTTTATTTTTTCGAAAAACCAACTCTTGGTTTCATTGATCTATTTAATTGTTTCCGTGGTCTCTATCTTGTTTATTTCTGCTCTGATTTTTACTATTTTGCTTCTTCTACTGGGTTTGGGGTGCTCTTGTTGCTCTGCCTCTACCTTCTTTAGGTGAGCTGTTAGATTTTACACTGGCACTTTTTCTAATTTCTTGAAATAGGCCTGGAGTGCAATGTACTTTCCTCTTTTGACTGCCTTTTCCACATCCCATAGAGTTTGGATTGTTGTATTTTCATTTTCATTTGTTTCCAGATATTTTTTAACTTCTTCTCTAATTGCCTGATTGGCCCATTCATTCTTAAGTAGGGTGTTCTTTAACCTCCATGTTTTTGGAGGTTTTCCAGACTTCTTCCTGTGATTGAGTTCATGTTTCAAAGCAGTATGATATGACAGTATGATCTCAATTCTTTTATAATTATTTTTTAAATTTTTAATGCTTTATTTCTGAGAGAGAGAAAGAGAGAGAGAGAGTGAGCAGGGGAGAGTCAGAGAGAGAGGGAAACACAGAATCCGAAACAGGCTCCAGGCTTGAGCTAGCTGTCACCACAGAGCCCGACACGGGGCTCGAACCCACAAACCGTGAGATCATGACCTGAGCCAAAGTCGGACGCTTAACCGACTGAGTCACCCAGGCACCCCAATTCTTTTATATTTATTGAGGGCTGCTTTATTTCCCAGTATGTGATCTATCTTGGAGAATGTGCCACGCGTACTTGAGAAGAAAGTGAATTCTCTGGCCTCAGGATGTAGAGTTCTGAATATATCTGTCAGATCCATTGGGTCCAATGTGTCATTAGTGATTTTCTTTCTGGTTGATCTATGCATTACTGTAAGTGGAGTGTTAAAGTGCCCTACTATTAGCATATTCTTATCTACAAGACTGTTTCTGTTTGTGATTACTTGTTTTAAATATTTAGGTGTTCCCATATTTGGGCGTAGACATTTATAATTGTTAGTTCTTCCTGATGGATAGATGTCACCACTCTGATAGGTTTCCCTTTGTATTTTAGGGCCCTTTGCTCCCTAGCTGCTCTCAAAATTCTTTGTCCTTATATTTTGCCAGTTTCACTATGATATATCGATAGAGCGATTCAAGTTACGTCTGAGGGGAGTTCTCTGTGCCTCTTGAATTTCAACTTCTACTTCCCTCTCCAGATTGAGGAAATTCTCTGCTATAATTTGTTCCAGGACTCCTTCAGCACCTTTCCCTCTTCCTCTCATGAAATTCTTATGATACGGATATTGTTCCATTTGATTGTATCACTGAGCTCTTGAACTCTTCTTTCATGTTCCTTGATCAGTTTATCTCTCTTTTTCTGTTTCTTCTTTTTCTATGTGTCTTCTAAATCGCTTATCCTCCTTTCCGCCTCTTCAATCCGTGCATTGGACGCTTCCAGTTTATTATGTATCTCATTTATCCCATTTTTAAATTCACCATAACTGTTTTTAATCTCCATGTTGTTTGTAGCCATGGTTTCTCTGATATAGTCCACGCTTTTTTCAAGCCTGGCGATTAATTTTATGATTATTGTTCTAAATTCTTATTCATTTATGTTGCTTATATCTGTCTTGAGCAGTTCTCTAGCTGTCGTTTCTCCTGGAGTTTCTTTGGAGGAGAGTTCTTCCGTTTCCTCATTTTGGTTAGCTTTCTATCTCTTGTTACTTTTAAAACTTTGTTGTACACAAGGTCCCTGTGATTTCTGCTGTATTAGAGAGGGCTCTATTGACTGTTCAGGGCCTGCCTGTTCAGGAAGTGTTCTTTGGATGGTGTCTCTTGGTTTCTCTTGTTGAGCATTTGGTTATTTTTTTCCCCTACTGTTAGTGGTATTTGGGACTCTCCACCATGTGTAGTTTGGCTTGTTTCTTGAGGCAGCCCTGGAAAAACAATACAGACAACCACAGAGGGAGTACAGGTACACAAACACACAGACAAAACTAATAAACACGCAAACCAAGGCTCAGGTAAAAACAGCTCCAAAAACAACAAAACAGCTATCTGGAGGGGATGAGCGTGGTTTGGTGTAGGAAGGTCTTGTCTCCACTGTGTCCTCTGGCCTCCCTGAGATCCCTCCTAATGGTTGTGGGGAGAAGAATGGCGTTGCCCCAGTCCCTTCTCAACCAAGCATTGCAAATCACTTCTTTGGTCAGATCCCCCTGTACTGAGGATGTAGTCAAGGTAGCCTAAGTTCTGTGCTCCACATCCCACCTGTTTCCAGGTCCCAGTATGCAGGCTTTGTTATACTGCCCGGAACAGTCCCGCAGGTGGCTGCCTCCCTGTTGCCTGGGGGTTGAGTGGGTTGTAGGGGAAGTGTCGCAGCCTCTGATCCATTGGGGTAAAGGAGGGATACAACCTGAGTGCATTTGGGGAACGTAGCATCTTCAGGTCCGTAGAGTCCGTGTCGCTGCAGCGCGCCTCCACAGCTTCAGCGGGCCACTGTCGCGCGCGCTGCTGCTTCTTCATCGGGTGCCAGGACCGCCTCCACAAACATTGCTGCTGGTTCACTGGGCCACCGCCGCCATGGATGGTGCCCGGCTCATGGCAGTTCAGTTTTTCCTTGTGCCTAATTTAAAGTCAGGGCACCAAATTTGAAGTCAGCAGCCCAGCCAGAGCTAAAAAACACTGTTTTTCCAAGCCAAAGTTTTTTCTCTTCTCCAGGGATGGTTCTATGAGCAATTTCCTTCTTTCCCAGGGACTCGCAGAAGCTCACCACCACTCACCAGTTTATCACTCACTGCAGCTGTACACAACCTGGGTTCCCTCCCCTCCCTCAGTATCTCTGGGTCACGTCCCGCTTTTGTCTTCCCCAGTTCACACTCATGCACTTATGAGGTTTCCTTCCCAGTGTACTCTGCCTCTTTCTCTTCCCAAACTCCTGTGGCTCAGTGTCCTACGACTTCAGGCCTTCTCCGTTTGAGAGCTGGGTGCAGGCAAAATCCACGGAACTCCCTACTTCTCCGCCATCTTGCCTCCTTCCGTAAAAATATATTTTAAAGTAGTGGTTCATGGTCATCAAAGACAGACCTAGCATAACCAGAAGCAAGACCTGCTAAGTAGCACCAACTTTAAGGTTGGTGTAATTTTTTTATGTTTGTTTTTATAAAACTGGTATAATTATTATAATAATAGCTGGAATAATCGAATCTCGTGGTTTCTCTGTGCCAGACACCATATTGAATTATTTATGGTGATTAGCTTGCTTAACTGTAAAAACAAACTTATATAGTGAGTCCTGTTGGTAGATGATAGTCTGAGGCAAAAAGCCAAGCCTTCCTTTTTTTCTCTTAAATATTTTACTGTCAAGTTTGTTTCCATATAATACCCAGTGCTCATTCCAAGTGCCTTATTCCATGCCCATCACCCCTCTCTCCCTCTCCCCCACCCCCATAAGCCCTCAGTTTGTTTTCAGTATTCAAGAGCCTCTCATGGTTTGCCTCCCTCCCTCTCCCAAACTATTTTTCCTTCCGTTAAGTTCCTCCTAATTGACATATACGTGCAAACACATGGTATTTGTCCTTCTTTGCCTGACTTATTTCGCTCAGCATAACACCCTCTAGTTTAATCTATGTTGCCACACATGGCCAGATTTCATTCTTTCTCATTGCCATGTAGTATTCCATTGTAATGATAAACCACATCGTTCTTTTGTTAATGTTTTATTTATTTCTGAGAGAGAGAGAGAGAGAGAGAGAGAGAGAGGCAGTGTGAGCAGGGGAGGGTCAGAGAGAGAGGGAGACACAGAATCTGAAGCAGACTCCAGGCTCTAAACTAGCTGTCAGCATGGAGCCCGACTTGGGGTTCAAACCCATGAATTGTGAGATCATGACCTGAGCTGAAGTCAAACGCTTAACTGGCTGAGCCACTCAGGAGCCCCAAACCACATCTTTTTGATCCATTCATCAGTTGATGGACATTTAGGCGATTTCCATGTTTTGGCTATTGTTGAAAGTACTGCTATGAATATTGGGGTACAAGTGCTTCTATACATCAGCACTCCTGTAACCCTTGGGTAATTCCTACCACTGGTAATGCTGGGTCATAAGGGAGCACTATTGTTAATTTTTTAAGGAAACTCCACACTGTTTTCCAGAGCAGCCACCCAGTTTATTCTCCCACCAGCTGTGTAGAAGCGTGCCCGCTTCTCCACATCCTCTCCAGTCTCCTGATTTGTTCATTTTAGCCACACTGACCGCCATGAGGTGGCATCTCATTGTGGTTTTGATTTGTATTTCCCTGATAAGGAGGGATGCTGAGCATTGTTTCATGTGTCTGTTGGCCATCTGGATGTCCTCTTTGGAGAAGTCTCCTAATGTCTTCTGCAAGACTTTCTTTTACTCAAACTCTCACAAACCAACAGCCCAGAGGCAATTGAAAACAATAGACATTTTAAATTTTTTTTCCAAAATAACAATGTGGTGTATCTGCGTGTCTTGTGCCTGTGTTATTTCTTTTCAATACCTTTGGGCAAGGCATGGAAAGTCAAGTTTGTCACAGGTTCCACCTGTCTCTACTGTCTCACACTTCACCCACTGCACACAGTTCTGTCTTACCAGGTAAATGATCTCTCTTCTACTTCTAAACAAGGAAGGCACTGGCCTTTACAGCATGGCAGCAACCTTGCAGTCACACACACAAACGTTAGCCTTCCGATGAAGTTGGTAACATGGGAGGCAGGAGAGAAAAACTGAGTCTTTACTGAGTTCCTAGTTCAAGCCTTACTTGACGGCTTTTACCACTATACTTTTCTCTCACACAACCTAAATAATGCCTTTATTGTTTATGCCAGTTTGAGCTGAGTGTTAGAAAGCTTCCGATTACAACAAAAGCCATCACAAGGCCTTTGCTGTGTAGCAGCAGCCAGCATTTTGGATACATGCAAGGCAGTCTACTTGCCATCCTGAATCTTTTATATTAAACAGTAAATTCTCCCAGCTATTTGGGGACTACTTGACCCCATCTTTATCTGATTACTGTTGATAACATCTCCATTGAAGTGCCAGTTTCTTCTTGTTTGGGTTCCCTTTCTTCTCTTGTTTGTCTGCTCCCACAGGTGGATTTGGCTACAACTGTCTAGTTTTCCTTTTTCGGTTTTGAGAGAAACAAAATACAGACACACATATATACCAATTCTTCCTAGTGAGGTCAGTGGGACTCAAATAGTCTTTAAAAAAAGGAAACAAGCAGTCTATATATGTGCAGAAATCATTCTAGATACACTTCTATTTGTAATGTAAATCAAACATAAAGGGAGGAAAAGGAGTGGGAGGAAAAAATAGAAACACTTAAAACCTGCCCCTAAATTCTGGGTCATGGAGGAGCCTGAAGGTATTTTGATCTCTAGAAGACCAAACAAAGCTGAAACAGAACTAGGAAAAGGCACAAGGCTGAAAGGGACAGTCCAAAGTTTACTTCACCAACCCTCCTTATCACCACTAGAGGGCAGGGGTCTTAAGGTCTTCTGAGGAAACTGCCCACAGAAAAAAACCCTAATTCTGTGGAGGCAGGGACGCTTAGTGTCTATTCTCTTTTGCCACCAGGTTAACTGAAATTTCTTTGGGAAACTCCCTTTTCCCCATTCTTAGTAGCATATTATAGTAGGGTTTCATCCTATCCCCAATGCCAGTAGAGGGACTTGATCACTTATACTAACTGGCTGTCTCCATATATCCAGATATAGCACAATGAATGCAGAAGGCCATCATGACTTAAGCTGGTCCGATTAAAGTTACCTCACCATTACAGTAAAGAAACAATGTTTAACTCAGCATTTCATAAATTTGTGAAATGTCGTTTGGACAACACTGGCCTTGTTTCCTCTTTAGGTGTTCACACCCATTCCATAGACGTCATCAGAAATCCATGTTGTCAATTGACATGCCTTACAATTCAATTTGATAAACATTTATTAAGCACTTACTGGGTACAGAAGTTGTGATGGATAGTGTGAAAGAAGTTAGGTCAAAAAAAAACTTCCGTGAGACTTGGAGGCTATAACAGAAGATAAAACAAGAAAAAAACCTCTAAAGTTACATTGTTTGTATTATTAGGTTAAGATAGTGCCACAAAACAGATATAAACAGAATGTAATAGAACTTTAAAGAGAAAAGAATTATTTTACCTGGAATAAACAGAGCAAGCTATACACTGAGATCCAAACGCATATGTTCAACTGCCTGTTAGACATCTCTGTTTTGATATCTCAAACCATATTCATGAGGCTCTTCTCCATAAATCTAGGCTTCTCTCACATCCTGTCTCTCAGAAAAGTACCACCTACCACCTGGCATACAGGGAAGATACCCTTTATGCTTATCTCCTCTCTCTTGCCCACAGATAAATGTTTTAAAATTATTTTACTTCATATTATTTTATATCATGTCCTTTTATTTTCCTTTCCAACACTTGTCTTAGTTGGTAATTTCCCATATATTTATGTGTTTAACTCATTGATGTCAACCTCCCTCATTATTTGGGTATGGATAAGTAATGTTCTTGTTCATTCAAAGTAGTCTCAAAATTGATTTAATATCTGGCACCTAGTAGGTTTCAAATAAATATGGTTTCTTTAATGCCTGAAGGAACAAATTAATATATATGTAGGCTGGTATTAGAGCTCACTCTTGGTTGAGAGAACTACAACATGTACAAAGGGAGGAAAAGCACATTCAGAGTGGAAGGAATCAAATTAAGAAAATGCATTAATCTCCATAAGTCTTGCACTATTAAAATCATCTTTTTTCTACAGGCAATGTGGTATCCATGATTGGGCCTACAGCAGAAAATGGACATCAGTGGAAAACTTAGAGAAATAAAAAAAAAAGATTAAATTTATTAATCATAATGTGCCAATGTCATGGTAATAAAAGATTATTAACATTATAGAATTGTGTGAGCAGTGTACTAACTGCTCAGTGGGAACTGTGTACTAACTTTGTCTTTTGTAATGTAAAATTATTATAAAAATGAAAATTTTATTTAAAAAATCAAATGTTTCTTTGCCGTCTATGTAAAATAGATCATTCCAGTCTAGTTAAAGTAAGTCTTCTTAATTATTACCAATATTACAGCTACAAGTTTAAGAGTATTTTGTAAGTGGAGGAGTGATATTCATAGTAGGTCAAAAAGGAACACTGGAATACTTACAGCATGTCTCTGACAGGTAAGGTTCAGAGCAGTGGGGCTCATTTGCTCTTCCCAAGACATCCTAGCTCTGCCCTTGTTAAATTCAGGGCTTAAGGAAACTGATCTGACGGTCATTTTTAGTTGAGAGAGAGCTCAAAGTTCTAGTCCTCTAATTTTGGATCCAGGATCTTTCCCCAACCTCACCCTTTCCCTTTGACACATTGATTCTGTCCTGAATAGATCTCTTCAGAACCCTGTCACTGACTATGTGTACTCTCTACCCTGTGCTTTGTTAGACCTTCCTAATGGGACTGCTTTTGAGTTCTGGTGTTGCCTGCCCATGGGAAATGTTCTCTCTCCTCTCTTCAAGATGAGGAGCTGAAGATTAACTGGTATGAGACTACAAAACTCAACTCCTTCACTATAAAAAAGACAAACCTTAGGGTGCCTGGTTGGCTCAGTTGGTTAAGCATCTGACTTTAGCCCAGACAGTGATCTCACAGTTTGCGGGTAAATCCCCATGTTGGACTCTGTGCTGACAGCTCAGAGCCTGGTGCCTGCTTCAGATTCTGTGTCTACTTCTATCCCTGCCCCTCCCGCACTCATGCTAGCTTTTTCTCTCAAAAATAAATAAACATTAAAAAAATTAAAAAGGACAAACATTGAGGTGTAATTTATGTTCCAGAGTTTATTCCTCCAGGGATGAATCTTGGCTAGGATTTCACCTGAAATAATATTCTTGCTTTAATTATGATCCCTGACTTGCTTCCTACATACCCTTACTAGTGTGTTTTTGTTTGCTTATTTTTTAAAGCATCTCCTTAACCAATCATTGGTTGAGAGTCTTCTTCAAGGAAAACCAGATTCTACATACTGAGGTAGTGTGGCTAGCAGAAAGAATGGATATCAGAAGAGTTGCCCTCAAACCCTAGCTCAATACTTACCAGATGTGTGGTCTTGAAATAAATTACCTGCTTCAACGAAGTAGGGGAAATCACACTTGCATCATCCCTGAACATCAAGCATACATGGGATAATGAGTGCCAAGGGCCTGGCACCCCTTTCTTGGGTCTCAGGGCAGTGAAGCTTCCAAGCAGCCTGGGCCCCTTTTCTATTAGAAGGCTGTGGTCATGGACTTCGGAAAATTTTCCTGTGTGTCTTGGTCAATAGTAGATATTAGCAAATGCTTAGCCAAGAGTTTTGGCTGCATTTACTGCCACATTAACCACCATAAGAAATAAACAGCAGAATAAATTGTACATATACTGCCATCAATCACAAATACAATCTTCACTTGCTGTAACACAAGGCAAATACAGCAATGACAAAATCCATAGCTTGGGAGATGAGAGAGTGTTGGCCAGCACTTTCCTCTTTCCATAGTCTACCATCTATTATCTGAATGCATAGTAAGTGAACAAAGCAATCAAGGCCTGCCTCTTCTGTCATTGGCAGGTTGGCTGCACTGGGCCTTAAGTCTCAGAGCCTCTGGATGCGGGACCATTCTAGGATAGACGCCAATTAGGGGATTGACAGTCTGGCCTACTTTATGGAAAAAAGTTTCCTGTACAATTTGAAGCCCAGAAGTGAGTCTTCAAATATTGCTACCTTAGTCAAATAACCATGTAACTGAATGTTGCCTTCCCCAGAGTGTTGTTTCAGAGCCCAGCCTTCTCCAATTCCCACATAGGTCTCCTCATGTGTATTCTAACATTACTAACATTGTAAAACAAATGAACCAAAGTTTTCTTGGTAATATTACCTAATACAGGAAAGAATATCAAATTATTAGTTGATTTACATGTTAAAGAGGTAGACTGTTCTTTTTAAGATAATAGTTTTGGTCAAGATGCAAGGAAATGGATATAAACATACTCCGATTATAGTGATGTGA
>NW_027530004.1:1019879-1040686 GCF_008692635.1 Crocuta crocuta | reverse complement strand
CCAAACCCAGTAGAAAAAGAGAAATAATAAAAATCAGGGCAGAAACAAACAATATAGAATAAAAAAACAGTTGAACAGATCAGTGAAACAAGAGTTGGTTTTTTGAAAAAATAAACAAAATTGACAAACCTCTAGCCACGCTTCTCAAAAAGAATATAGAGCACCCAAATAGACAAAATCATGAATGAAAATGGACTTATTACAACCAACCAATTATCAGGATATATTATGAGAAGTTATATGCTAACAAACTGGACAACTTAGAAGAAATGGACAAATTTCTAAACACACACGCACTACCAAATTTCACACGGGAAGAGAGAGAAATTCTGAACAGACACATAACTAGTGAAGAAATTGAATCAGTTATCAAAAACCTCCCAACAAATAAAAGCAGTGGGCCAGATGGCTTCCCTAGGGAATTCTCCCAGATATTTAAAACAGAGTTAATACCCATTCTTCTCAAACTATTCCAAAAAATAGAAATTGAAGGAAAAGTTCTGGACTCATTCTACGAAGCCAGCATCACTTTGATTCCCAAGCCAGACAGAGACCCAGAAAAAAAAAAGCAAACTACAGGCCTATATCTTTGATGAATACGGATGCAAAAATCCTCAAAAAGATACTTGCAAATCGAATTCAACAGCACATAAAAAGAATTATCCACCATGATTAAGTGGGATTTATTCCTGGGTTACAGGCTGGTTCAACATTCGCAAATCAATCAATGTGATACCTCACATTAACAAAGAAAAGATAAAAACCGTATTATCCTGTCGATAGATGCAGAAAAGCATTTGACAAAATACACCATCCTTTCTTAATAAATACCCTTGAGAAAGTCAGGACAGAAAGAACTTACTTAAACATCATAAAAGCCATCTATGGGAAGCCCACAGCTAACATCATCCTCAATGGGGAAAACCTGAGAGCTTTCTCCCTGAGATCAGGAACAAAACAGGAATCTGCACCCTTACCACTGATGTTTAACATAGTGCTGGAAATCCTAGCATCAGCAGTCAGACAACAAAAGGAAATAAAAGACATCAGAATTGGCAAAGAAGAAGTAAAACCTTCACTGCTTGCAGCCAAGATAATACTCTACATAGAAAACCCAACAGACTCCACCAGAAGCCTACTAGAACTGATCCATGAATTCAACAAAGTTGCAGGGTACAAAATCAATGAACAGAAATTATTCATTAATAACGAAGCAACAGAAAGAGAAATCAAGAAACGGATCCCATTCACAATTGCACAAACAAACATAAAATATCTAGGAATGNACTTAACAGACGACCGTGGGGGAGAGGAAGGGGAAAAATAGTTGGGTAGAGGGAGGGAGGCAAACCATGAGAGACTCTTAAATGCTGAGAACAAACTGAGGGCTGATGGGGTTGGGGGAGAGGGGAACGGGGGTTTTGGGCATGGAGGAGGGCACTTGTTGGGATGAGCACTGGGTGTTATATGGAAACCAACTTGACAATAAACTATTTAAGAAAAAGAAAGAAAAGAAAAGCATTAGGGAGCAATGTCCTTTATTAATGATATTGTAAATATAACAGTATTTATACAGCTTATAACACTGGAGGTGTTACTTTACCCCATGGCAAATAGGTTCTTAAAAAATTTTCTCTCCATAATTGTTCGCCTTCCTAAAGCCTTAACGGATGCTCCAATCTTGAGATTTCTGTAATCTCTTCCTACCATTCGTGCAGTGCCTAGTCCGAGGTTACATTTCTCCTCTCATCCAGGTTCTCAGTCAACTTGACATTTCAAACTCTTCTCTCATACCATTCAGAGCAATTTAGTTCCCTTTCTTCCTGCCCCAAGCCGCACACTTTAAACCTGCATGATTTGGAGAATGGGTGAGATCTTCTGTTTAGGTATTCCAAACCACTGAGGAGGGCACTTGTTGGGATGAGCACTGGGTGTTGTATGGAAGCCATTTTGACAATAAATTATATTTTAAAAATGTTTTACAAAAGAAAGCAGTTACAATTATATACGGCAATATCTTCATTTTGTTTTGAATTATGCCTATGGCAAAGGAACCTTGATTTTCCATTGTACTTTCTAGCCTTTCACCACAATCCCTTTTAGACTCTAAATACTTCTAAAAATAATGTTTAACCATTGGTAGATAGATGAGAAAGAAAGAAAAAGATGTTGATATAAATATACAGATTATAAATATACAGATTTACATTTTACTTCCTGGGTTTTCACCAAAATCCCTACTGATCTCTCAATAATTCTTGAAAAAGATAGATAGATAGATAGATAGATAGATAGATAGATAGATAGATAGATAGATAGATAGATAGACAGACAGATTTATATTTCTCTGCCTGTAAGGTAGGCACATAATAGAATTAAAATACTTAAAACTTCATAATTAAAATTATAGACTGCTGAAATTCACCACTGTATCCTTTCCTCTCTTTTAATGCCTAAATATCCCACCTAATTCTAGTGAATCAGCTATGAGCCTGAACATTTTCCCACCTATGTCGATGAGACTGCCAGAGTTGACAGCTCTTCCCTTTGTGTGTTTCCTTTGCAACAAGAGCTTACCCACAGTCCCCTAGTTCCAAACATCCCACTTTCCTACCCCTTCTCTGCCTTTGCTTCAGGGAGTATTTCTGTTCAGAAAAATACCCTGCACAGCCTACTCTTTCTGGAATTGTCATTCTGGCCTGATTCTGGTTCTGAGTTGCTGTAAAGTCTACAAGAATACAATTTGTAAAATCACACTTCAAAATTTGAGCAAAGATAAACCCCAGAACAAGAATTTCCAAATAGTAAAGGGTTTATAAAAATGGCTGATCAACTGAATTCTTCAAAAACTTCCGAGTCATAATAGATTTTATTTAAAAAGACTGAGGTACAGATTAAAGGAGACAGAGAGATATAATCTCACAAAACAATATGTGATCAATCCTTTACTCGAAGAAAAACAATGCTATAAAAAAGACATTATAAACTGACAAAATGAAATGTAGCTAGTAATTAGATTTAAACTCTGTTAATAATCAATTTACTGAAATTGGTAATACTGTTGGTATAAAAGAGAACATTTTTTTCTTAGAAATATATTGAAATATTTTAGGGATAAAAGGTCATGATGATGTGAGTTATATCAAACAAAAGTTCAGTTAAAAAGAAAATGCATATATATCTAGTGAGGCAGCAAATGGAAAAAGTATCTTAAAAGGTGACTCTGTATAATGGATATAGATGTGATTCTTATTGCCACTCATTTTGAAATCATTTCCAAATACGTTTCTAAAAACAGCCCATTGACCTGTCCCCCATTTGAGCTTCTGTGATTTTCCTTCTCACAGCTTGGTAGCTGTGATAGCATCCCTAGAAGCTCACTGCAGATGTGCTGAGGAGTCTGGATGAAAAGATGATCAGGCAAGCACGGAAGGGACGGAAAGATGAGGGTAGAGCTTTTTATTAACAATTCAAAGCATCTCTGAGCTGCTGTGCAAGACAGGTAATTGGTAGTCCTACATCATTTCTGGAAGTGATGGGAGAGAAGAAAGAGGAAAAAATAACTAAAATATCAATAAGAAGGTTCTTAGCTGGAACTAGATTTAGTTTATATTTACTGTATATTATTTTGTTTTGTTTTCTGAAGAAAAAATTCATAGCTTTTCTATATGTGTTCTTTTTTTTAATTGGGGTATGAATGACATGCAAAAATCTGTATATATTTAATGTGTATATCTTGATAAACTTAAAGATAAGTGTATACCCATGAAAGTGTCACCATGTACAATGCCATAAACCTGACTATCTCATCTAAAAGTTTCCTCCTTCCCTCTCTTCTTTTTGATAAGAATATTTAACATATGATCTACCACCTTAACAAAACAAGTATACAAGTGCTGTTAACTGTATTCATTGTGTCCTACAGTAGATTTCTAGGACTTAATCGTGTTACTTAAGTGAAATTATGTACCTTTTACCAACTCCATCCCTCTCCCCCGCTGTGGACAACCACCATTCTCTCTGCTTCTATGAGTTTGACTGTTAGATTCCTGATGTAACTGGGGTCATTTACTATTTTCTTTTCTATGTCAGGATATCTTTCTGAGCTTTCACCAATATTTAAGAGAAGTTTCCAACCCCAGATTATTTGCACTACAGCTACTGCATGGAGATAATGAAAATGGAGCCACGTGTTTCTGCAGCCTCCCACCAATTCACTCTGTAGGTGAAGACTGAGGGCACTTCCCTGCTCTTTCTTCCTGAATCGTGTTCACTTGGCTTTCTTCCTGTTCAGGCAGCAAACTCCTAGAGGACAGACACATGTCTGTATTCCTGGATTCAAGGACATGCTTTATAAAAGTCTGTTGACTGAATGAATGAATGAGGCTTTATGACACACATGTAGGATGATCTCCCCTGTTCCCAACCTTGATAAGAGTAGAAGAGATAACTAACTTAGCCTGGGCCATCAAAGGTAAGGCCTATGCCCCTCTCGTCCTGCTGCTCACTGAAGCCCAACAAACAATTCCTTCTCTCCCACAAGTAGCAGGCTTTAAGAGACAATAACCCAGTGTTTGCCTCTGCCTTTAGTCTCTGAGTGCCCATGTCTGGCAACTCCTGGGAAGATAATTTAATGAATACTATTGAGACTCTACCTATGTGCTGGTGCTCTGAGCCCACGCTGAATGTCACAGTCCGATGAGAAACTGACCGTACCAAGGTGCAACAGGGAGACTTTCAGAATCAGCCCACCCCACATTCTCCCCGGTAGCCACCATCTATCCCATAGCGATGGTCAGATGCTGCCCATTTTCCTACTGAGCCTAAAATAGTCACCATTTGCATGGTTCCTCTGGTTGGGAAACAACACAAATAATATCTCCCCCCCCAAAAAAAAAACCCACAAGGGGAATGGGGGAGCTGGTTGAGGGAAGTGGAAAGAGTGAGACTCCCTTCCTTCAGCTCTTTCCTAAGACCACGCCCTATCTCAGGTTAGTGGTGTTCTGTCTACAAGGCTTCAGGATGAGGTGAAGATTGGGAGGACCCCAGCCCCACTCCCTGTACCTACTCAGGGCCAGCATTGTCAAAGAGAAGAGGGAGGGACAGGTTCTGAGGAAAAAGTGACCTTTCTTCTTGGAAGAAAGAAAACATAAGTTTCCACTGTACTGAACATGGGAAGAAAAGGCAGATCTTGAATTTGGCTCCCTTAGATGAAAGGATTCAGTCAGGGACTCCTTGGAAGGAGTAGACAGCCTCAGACAGTTCCCCTGGATTCTTGTTGGAACCCCCCACCCACACACATATTACGCTTCAAAGTATAGACATAGGCGTAAAACAGAAGTGCATGATCATTTGTGGCAGATTAATTCACCTGACTAAATTTATCTCCTCACACAATATATAAAACACAAGATATATGAAGTATGATAAAACAAAAGAGCCTTTAGCCAGAGCTTAGAGATAGCTAGTCCTACACACATGCAGCCCTATCAGCTGGTATTCTTTTTTAAAATAACTTTATTTTATTTATTCTTTTGAGAGAGCATGCTGAGAGTGTGAATAGAGAAGGGGCAGAGAGAGAGAGAGAGAGAGGGGGAGAGAGAGAGAGAGAATTCCAAGTAGGCTCCACACTGTCAGCAGAGTCCAAAGAGCTTGAGCTCATGAACTGCAAGATCATAACCTGAGACAAAATCAAGAACCAAGCACTTAATCATCTGAGCCACTCAGATGTGCATCCAATGTATTCAGCTGGTATTCTCTTTTTTTTTTAATGTTTATTTTATTTTATTTTATTTTTAGAGAGGGAGCTCACGTGTGCATGTGAGTTGGGGAGGGGCAGAGAAAGAGGGAGAGTCAGCTGATATTCTTACAATGGAGGTAAATCCTCACCTCCTTCTGACCAAGACTCTTCATGTGGTAGCCACACAGCATTTACAGCCCTGAGCAAGAAGCCTGTCAGTCTGACTCTGCAGTGAGGATCTGAGCATCTGTCCAGCTAGTAGAGTGTGTCTTCTACATTTGCATCCAGTTATTCACATATATTTATTAACACCCCTCTCTGTGCCAAGCACAGTGGTGAACACTGTAAGCTGGCAGTAAACCTGCCTGACATGGGGAAATGGGGTATAGGAGTCAAGAATGTCACCCTGTCCTGGGAGAAGGGATTTATCAAAGAAATTGGAAGTAACTCCAGTTCCTATCCTCAGAGTGCACACAATGCTATGGAAGAGAAAAGCTACACCAGCCAATGAAATTTCAAAAAGAACGATCTATTTACAAACCCTATAAACTGAGAAGCTGCAAACTAAATACTCAGGGCTGAGAATATAAGAACAAAACCTGCCATCTACAGTGTCAATGGATAGAGCACCATCTCAGGCCTGGAGGGAAGCCCTACTTATTTGCACTTTTATTGTTTTTGATAAGCCGGCCCTCTTTTCTCTGCTCTAAATCTCTGATACATCAGCAACTACTATTTTAAACTAGAATCATCTCAGAGGACTCACTCCATCCCCACAAGACAATCTGGCCAGCCATTCCCACCTCTACAATGACATAAATCTGGGAAAAGGAGCAAGACTCATTTAGTTTCTGAAAACAAACCACTCAGAAAACCTGTTATGTGCCAATCTGTCCAAGGATTCTACCTAGTGTGGCTTAGTTAATTACCATTAAGTGGCTGACTGGATTCTTCAAATAATGGTGCAGTATCAGGGATTTTGCTGGTCTCTGCTGCTTCAAGGCTGAACATATAGCAGTGGCAGCAGCTAAATCTGCTTGAGCAAGTGCAAACTTAATATTCTGGTCCCTGTATAACCTCCACCTCTGCCATCCCTGCTACTTCACCCAGGCACTAGCTGATGACCCGGCTGGCAAATGATAGTGGCTGTCTGATGGAAACTGAAAAGATTACTCTGTCTGCTTGCTGTGTTACCCTCTTCTATAGTGGATACTCCTTGATTGATGCTACTACGTTTACTTCATGCTGTCTACTGTAGGCCCATCTACATGATTTTTTCCCCAAACCTTGTTCTAATCTTACAGTATTTCCTCTTTCCGGGCCCTGAGCAACCATTCAAACTACTTACTACTGACCAGGAGACCATATATGACCATGAGAACTGGCATCTTTTCTTTCCACTCAAGGTGAATAACCAGGTGCACCACTTCAAGATGCTTCTAGTGGCAGGCTTTTCCATCACCACTGTCTTTCAAGGACATCCTCTGTGTTCTTAGAGTGTATTGTGGTCCTTTTTATCTTATACCTACCTAAGCTTCTGTGAACCAATTTTGGCCTTTTCAAACTCCATTAGATGGTTATCATACAGTACTGTCCCCAGGTGTTATCTGAAGGTGAGATACAGGTGCAACATTGGAGGACAATATGGGTGCTCACCTGCTTATGTACTCACCTCTTTTACTCTCTGGCCCTTCCCTCACCTGATCCTGGAGGTACCATATTTGTGCCATATTGTAATCCATGTTACAATCTTTTCTTTTGTATTGTAATCTTTTCTTTCTTTAGCCAGTACAACACTGCCACATCATGACTGGGCCCTACTTATTGGTATGATGATCAGGAGGATGTGTTAGAGCTGTTACCTTGAAAAGCAGTAGCTTTTATGATGCCTTCAAGTGCTGGCTTTTTGCCAGGAGGAGTAGATGACTTCTGCAGACACAGAAAACTCAAAGAGTCCTGGGATTCAAAACTTCAAGAGCATTGACTTAAATATCCCTAGTCCCAATTTCAGGGTCCCATGACTTTCTAATCAGGGAGAAGTCCTTCCAGGCCAAGATATCGTGAGCATGGCAAGGAAATCCTGGCAGGGTTGAGAATCCAAACTTCTCTGAAGCTCTGTTCCGCAAAGAAAGTTGGGTCTGATCTTCAGCTTTTCCTGCCCTCTGCCTGCAGAGGAAAAGAATGTCTGCATATGGTGCCAAAGAGGTACTCTGGCTTTTACACGTTGCCTTCTACTGGTGATTAATTACCATCTGCCTTTTATTGTCTTCTTTCAATGCACTGAATGATACCAAAAATGGCCATCAGATTCCATAGTCCATAATAATTATTATTTCCCCCAAATGTCTGTGTTATCTGATATTGTTGTTTCTAGTGGGTACAAATGCCCTCACAAATGTGTTCTCTTCTACCAGTACCCTAGCCCATATCTTCACCAGTGAAAGTTTTAACATTTCACCACAGCCGTATGCTTCATTTCCCACAAGTGACCAGCCCTCGCTGCTGGATGAGGCCTCTTCAAAATCCCATTTTAGAGTCTGTATCCTAAGATCACATCCTGTACCAACTGATGTGGGTTGAGTTCCCAGGGAAACAGACTCTAGGACTCTGAGATTGCATATAGAAAGCTTACTGAGAAATGCTCTTGGAACAGCACCCATAAGAAATGAGAGAAGTTGTGTCAGGCACAAACAGAAGTCAAACAGTGGTGCCACTGCAGGAGAGAGCTCAACCTATCCTATCAGGAGCTCTGGAGCTGGGATGCCTTCTGGAGTCATCCCTGTGGAAGCCAGAAGGGCCTTTGTAATGCTGAATTCACTAATCCCTAGATGCAGCATCTGAGGGAAGGGGATATTCCAGGGAAGAGGGGCATCTTCCTTCAGGGGAGAGTCATTGCTGGAGAGGGTCAATGAAACATCAACAACCAACACTTCTGCAGGTGGAGTCGGTCCTGAAGGTGGACAGGCAGTGCAACACAGCCTCCCTCCTGGAAGTACAATGACCAGAATGTGGTGTGCCCTCCTCTCATGACAGGACACCACAGACACATGAAAATACCTGAGCTTTTGAGTTAGACACATAGGATATTCAACAGCAACAAAAATCTCAAATAGAGCTAAACACACCCATGACCCAGAGCTGTTGGAAAGATTCAGTATACACAAAAATTTATTAATAACCTGTTCTAGGACAAACACAGATCTACTTCTTACTTTCATGGAGATTTTAGTACAGTGAAAGGATCAGAAATTCTCATAGACTGTGGTGATAGAAAAACGCAGAGGAGGGACCCTGAGCTAGACCTGAGGGCTAATGGAAGTTTTCCCAAAGGAATGCTGAGAATTTGCTGCAGAGTGTCTGGACTCATTAGATTCTCAATAAATGAAACCCATTGGCTGCTTTTCCTGTAGGCCTGCCTGTCTTCTGGAGTGTTAAACATGGCTCCATGCACAACAGGCCTACAGGCAGCCAGTGAGATATCACATGGGTGACTAGTCTTGCTTTCTCAAACCCTGTATCTGCTTAGAGACGCGGTCTGAGACAGATGGCACTCAGGGGCTCTGTAGACAGCTCACGGATGCATATTTGCAGGAAGCACATCAGTGCTGCTGTTCCATGCCTCCAGGATCCAGGTCTGAGCCCCCTCCTTTTCTGCTATAGCTGCCAGGGGCAGAGTCTGTGAGCATGGCTGTGGGGAGGAAGCCACAGCAGCCCTGGGGATACCCACCTTCCATCCAGGAAGGAAGAGATGACAGGAGGTAGATCCCTCATTGAGCATAGGTAGGCTAATAGTGTGTTTGTACTGACAGCAAAGTGTTAAGAAAAGAGACATTCAGCACCCCTAGCCATCAGGGAAGCTGGTGGCCTCTTTAGGAGTTGAACCTCCACCCCCACCCCCAGAGATCCTCTGAACTGAGGGAGATGTCTGAGTGGCTCAAACCCACTGCTGGGAGCTGGCTGTGAACAGCTGTGGAAGAGTGTTTGGGGGGAGGGTCACCCAGGAGAAGGAGCTGTGTAACCTCACAGATGTGGTTCCAAGAAGCCAACCTAGGAGCACCTGGGTGGCTCAGTCAGTTAAGCGTCTGACTTCGGCTCAGGTCATGAGCTCAGTGCTGACTGCCAGCTCAGAGCCTTAAGCCTGTTTCAGATTCTGTATCTCCCTCTCTTTCTGACCCTCTCCTGCTCACACTGTCTTTCTCTCTCTCTCAGAAATAAATAAAACATTTAAAAAATTTTTGAAAAAAAATTTCCTTCCAAAGGGTGGCCACGTATCTCTAGCATGTACTCCTTCTCCTTGGGTCTTAGCCACTCACACAGCTGCTGAATTTGGGGAAGGGCACAGAGGCACCTAGAGAAGAGGGCAGGAAGTACAAACCAGCCAGCCCCAGAGACAAATATCTTGTCCTGAGAAGGCCCTTCGTGGCAAGGCAAAATGGAAATGTTTGTCCTTTACACACATGTGAGCCCACCTCTTTGGCCCCTGAGAGTTGGCTGCCCTCTTACCCAGCTCCCCTAGGCCTTGCTGAGTTCCAATAGGACATATAGGCCCTGAGTTTGCCAAGTGATGACCATCATAGATGTTGCCCCACAGACATTTCAGTCCTTGTGATGCCAAGTACTGCCCCCTATTAAAGTCAGCAACCTTTTCATGTACAGTCTGTGTCTGCCACAATGGCCCTCACTCTCTCCTATACATACCCTCTCCCTCCTATGTCCCCACTCATCTCTTGGCCTGGAAAGCCCACCCACTCCTCTCTTTTGTGTCTTCAAGTGTGGCCAGTTCTTCAAAGCTCATCTCAGCACCCATATGCTCTGGTCAAGGTTGCTAATGAGCAGATGAAAAAAAAAAACAAACCATCTGCCTTACTCTGGCAATCCAATGTGCAATAGCTACAGCACTAACTCATCATTTCCCATTCAAAGCCCAGGATTGTGGTTTCCATGTGTGCTATAACTCCCTGGCTAATGCACAGGTCAGGGTCTTCACCAATATTTCTGTCCCAGCTACCTGAAACTTTGTAGGTGCTTGGAAAAAGGATGGGCACTGGTTTCTGTTTCCCAAAGATCTCTTAAAGGTTAAAAGGGGTCGGGGGGGAGGAAGCATACCCAAAGGGACAGTTGAAACTAGCAGAAAATTTAAAGTTTGTTTTTCAGAGAACTGTTTCTCCTTAGTCACCTATGGTGTGTTCTCATACCCTACTAACAAATACACTAGCTGTCTCCACAGAAGCCAGGACTCAAGGTCACTAATACAGTCCCCAGCCCATGAACAAGCAAGGCCCTGCATTCCTTACCCAATATAATGAACCCCAAACCCCACCCAATTTATACTGGCTCTCAGGGCATCCCCATAGCTCCTCTTTCTTGCAAGATAACCTCTTGATATCAGGGGCTGAGTTTTACCTCCTGCCGGTATTGTCTCCACCACAAAGTGAACATTGGGATGTATGTTACATATATGCTTATTCAGTGTACACATTTTACCTTTCCTCATGAATAATCATAAGTTTCCTTGCCCTTTTCATCAATATGTATGTAATCTCAACTCCTATGATTATAACAAATTTCTTCTCTCTCACTTTAGTGAGGCAGAGGAGTGGAGCTTTGCTCTTCTGTCTCCTTGTTTGGTTACCTCTCAAATAAACCCTTTTCTTGTTGCATACCTGTTGTCTCAATGATCAGTCTTGCTGCTCTTCAGGCAGACAGATGTGAGTTCAGTTACAAAAGGAATATATTTATTGATAGTTAACGTTTTCATTAATGACCCAAATAAAGTTAATTTTAACTTAGTGGAGTTTAGTTAGTGGAGTCATCAAACTGTCATGCCAAAGAAACCCACAAAATTCAGAAAGTCCTTGATGTATAAAAATTAACGAAAATGATTTTACTTGTGGCGTGGTTCTGCAATTAGCTCTAAGACCTCAACAACTATAGAAGCATGAGCTGGTTAAGTAAAGAATGATTGAAGGGGTTGTACTTGAGAATAGGTTGAAACACTTAATGCTGTGATCTCATTTCCAGAAATGAATCTAAGTCTGTGTTGATAGGAAGTTCAAATGTTATACCTAGGGCAGGTGGGAAGGGCAATCCAATTCCAGAACAAACACTCAGGAATGAAGTGCCTTGTTTGAAGCGCCACACAGCAAGGAGGAGTTGGCAAATAAGTCTCTTGTATGAGAAGTATGCAGGATAACAGAGGCTTGAGGAACTCACAATGAAGACCATGTCACATGAGGGACTGTGCCATATGCAAAAGAAACCAGACATTTAGCCTGAGAAAGACATGACTCAGACGCAATCCAGCTGCCTGGATGTGCATCCCATGTAGTCACACAGGATCCTCTGTTTGCATCAATGCTCTCCTGTCACTAGTTTGAAATTCTTAATCATGTGTGAGCAGGGTCCCCCATCTTGATTTTGAAGTAGGCCATGAAAAGCTTGTAGTCTGCCCATCCTTATCAGAAAGCTGTAGTGTGTGGAAGGTTGTTTTTGTTGTTCCAAAGGAGCTATGAGCTTTATCTGTTTATCACCTCATCTAGGATTAATTAAAACCCTATGAACTGAGCACTATGCCAGGGCAGATGAGGGATGAGGGGGCAGGTTTCTGAAACTTCCTTAAATGGAAGAATTGAGCGTGTATGCAGGTGGAAAGCAAGAACAAGAAAAGATTTAGTAGAAAAATCTTGTGTTCCTGTGTTCTGTAAGCCAACAAGGTAGATTTACTTAATAAGTTGGAAAATTTCTTCACAAATATAATAAACACCTCAGAAAAGAAAAGCAAATCCTATTGGCAGCCTTACACACACACACACACACACACACACACACACACACACACACTCGACAGAGCCACAGGGGTTCCAAAGTGCCAAATGCCATTGCCAAACAATAAATGATGTGTTGAATATGACTGTGCCCTCAATTTATGACAGCTGTTTTTTTCTTCTATAAGTGAAAAAAAAAATCATCACTTTCTCCAGGCTAAGGGAAATTTGGAATAGGAATGGGTTTAAAAAACGAGGTTCAGAATTCCATTGCCAGGCCAACATCTAAAGAGTTTAGAAGCCATTGCTCCTGTCCTCACAACAAGAAAAAAAGCTGAACAAATGGAAAACAACTCCTTTTCTTACATGTATCATCTATGTTTATGGTTTGCATAGCGAACCATCATTGCTTCTTCTCAATTCTCACCCTCATTAGCACACCCATAAAGTTGGCACACCTCAAGCCACTATGCAAAGAAAAATAGTTAGAACCCAAGAACCCAGGGGACGCCCGGGTGGCTCAGTCAGTTAAGCCTCTGACTTTGGCTCAGGTCATGGTTTTATGGTTTGTGAGTTTGAGCCCTGCTTTGGACCCTGTGCTGACAGCTCAGAGCTTGGTGTCTGCTTTGGATTCTGTGTCTCCCTCTCACTCTTCCCCTCCCCAACTCTCTCTCTCTCCCTCTCAAAAATAAATCAGAAGCAAAAATTTTAAACAAGCTTTTGATGAGTTTTAGTCATGATGAAAACTATCTTAAAATAGAAAGAAACATTATTAATCTTATAAATTGTATCTCTTATGTTGACTCATATGAACTTGCCGTTTTTGTAGACATAACCCCCAAACAAATATGTTTATAGAGAATCATTGAAAGAACAAGAAAAATATGCCAATTTTGCTGCTATTTAATATTGTACCAGTGTCTAAGACAGGAAAAACAAATAAAATACATGACTATTGGAAAGAGGGAAATAAAATTTACCTCAAAGCAACATGATCGTGAACATAGGAGCAGAATTCATGTAAAAAGTTTTAGAATTAATTTGCAGTTTTGTTGTACACACACACACACACACACTCACCCTTATCTCACATAGATCCTACATAATACTCAAGACAAGTTTGTTGCGTTGACTTTGTATAATGCCCACTTGAGTCGTCTCTGAGAGAGCAGCATATGGTCTGTGATTCAGGCTGGCCAGTGTCCAAGTTGCCAGGGATGTGTCAGATTCAGGATGCCATTCCTCCATCCCCACCCTAATAAAAGGTAGAGAATTTTGTGCTGCTGATATGATGAGGGATGTCAAACAGTCAGCGACTAAACTGTACATAGCACAGCGGTAGCCTTCACTCTGTGAAACTCTACTAGCAAAGTTTGCTTGTATGTCTCCCCTGCAGGATTATTAATTCATTTTGAGGACAGATGTGTTCGTTTTGGTATCCCCAGCACCTGGCAAAGACTTGACTTTATAAAAGGGCGTTGCAAGCTTTGTGATTACTGAATATTTGTAACTTGTTTATCCTACATATGAGAGGGCAATGTAAAATTAGCTCCCTTTTAGGCATATGTTCACAGGGACTTGGGAAATTACCTATGAATTCCGGAACCCACCTAAATGCAATGTCCACACTGAGCTGACATCTCCAACTTAAAGCTGTATATGGTATTCCATTATACAAATGTACTCAGCCTGTGGTGGAGTGCCAGTTTGCAAGGTCACTTAAAGCTTCTAATATTGTATGATCTGGTGGCCATCTCTAAATTAGAATCTATTCCACAATCTTGAAAAAATATTCCACCAACTAAAGGAAATTTATAAATCTTAGAAAGAAGCTTTATAAAGTCCGTGCAGGTAAATCTCATTGTGAACATATTCACTAATATATTTTATACATTTAAACAATTAGATCAGGGACTCAACTTACATCAATGGTTGCCTCTTTCTTAAAGCCAGTCAAAGCTTTAAAGAAACTACAAAAGGAAATGAACCACAATTGCCCCTGAGGGATCAATAAACACCTTGAAATTTCCATCTAAAACCTTTCTTAATGGGTACCTGTCTAATATATGCTTAAAGTCTAATGAGGACTTATAATAGAATCCTAATGGAGTTGTTTGGGTTGTTTTGTTTTTTTTAATGGCAGTACTCATTTGTTAGTCTACATCGAGCTGTAGATAATCAGAGTACGAGTAAGAATACATTTTTAAATATATATGCAATTGTGCGTGTAAAAACAAAACAAAAGCAAATCAGCAGTAAAAACATTAAAATTTTTTTTAACTTTTATTCATTTTCGAGAGACAGAGCATCAGTGAGCAGAGGGGCAAAGACAGAGAGAGACAAAGAATCTGAAGCAGTCTCCAGGGTCCGAGCTGTCAGCAAAGAGGCCAAAGCAGAGCTCGAACCCACAAACTGCAAGATCATGACCTGAGCTGAAGTTGGACACTTAACTGACTGAGCCACACAGGCACCCCAGCAGGAAAAACATTTTTCATGAATCCATTCTATCTGGTATACTATGCTATATACTTTGTCCATAATATGGTATATGATTATATAAGTTTCACAGAGGTGTCAAGATATATTTTAATGTTCATGATTTTTACATAAATTTTTAAGGTGATAAATAACATATCTATGTAAAAGTACACAAATATATGTATGCTTAGTGAGTTCCAGAGAGAGAACACACCCATGTAACCAACCACTTCTAAGAACAAGAAATAAAAATCCACCATCCTGTTGCAGTAATTACAACCTTACCAAAGGCAACAGTGTCCCAATTTCTAGTATGATAAATTCATTTTGGCTGTTGTAGATCCTGAAGAAGATCAGTATATACACCTTTATATCTGTTTTTTTTTTTTCCTTCAGCATTTTGTTTGTAATATGCATCCCTACTGTTGGGTGTAGCAGCAGTTTCTTTTCATTCTTGTATACTATTCCATTCTATATATACACTATAATATTTTTCTACTATTCATGTATATTTGGGTTGTTTCTCTATTTGAGTTGTAATATTTGACTATTAATGATAATTCTGCCACATTCACCCTTGTAGGTGGTTGGGTTTTGATGCATTGTGTGTTTCTGATCGGCATATACCAAGATGTGAAATTCATGGATCGTCATAGTGTATGCCTAACATTACACTTTAGTAGATATTAACAGCCAGCTTTCCAAATGGCTTTAACAATACATATTCCATATACCTCAGGATGAAGATTCCAGTCATTCCATGCGTTCTCTGATACTTGACAGTAACACATTTTCTGTTTCAACCATTCTGTTGTGTGTGCAGTGTTATCTGATTGTGACTTTAATTTGCATTTCCCTTGATGATCAACCAGTTTGAGTGCTTTATATATATTTATAATATATATAAATATGTATATAAATATATATGAATATGTATTTATTTATTATCTATTTGAATATTTGTTTTATGAGATACCTATTCAAGTACTTTGCCCTTTTTTCTATTCTATATATTTGAAAAGTTCTTTGTGTACTCTGGATAAAGGCCTTTTGCAAAATGCAGGTAGTGTTAATATCACCTCCTATAGCCTGGCCTGTATTTTCACTCTCCTTATGGTCTCTCTAAATGAACAGAAAGTCTTCATTTTAATGCAGCCCAACTTATCAGGCTTTTGCTCCATGTTTCATGCCTTCCCACCTGCCTTCATAAAGATTCTACATTGCACACTAGAAGCTTTATTATTTTACTTTTCACACTTTAATATGCAACCTTGGAAATTACTTTTGCTTGTTGAGTGAATTAAAGGTTAATATGAGTTTCTCCTTTTCAGCCTCTAAGTCTCCTTCTAGTTCATTCTTCATTTTAAAATTTATCTACTTCTTTCTTCAGTTACATTGCTTCTTTTCTGAGACTTTCTAATTTTTTATGCTGATTATTCATCTTATATTATTTCATTAAATATTTGCAACTTCTTTTGAAATATTAAGTTACAGTTTTCACCTATTTTATGAGCATGTCTTTCTGATGTTCTTTCTTTGATTATAATGATGTTACTTTGTTCCTCACATTTGTCTTATAAAAACATTATATGGGATTCAACTATCATCCTTTTCTGTTGTTCATTTTTATGTGAAACTTGCTTTCATAGACCTTTAGAAGGAGGGGGGGGGGCTTTTTTAGTGTTGCATCTACAGAGGTTTTTTTTCCCTGTTGCTGCTTTAGTAAAATGGGCAAAAACATGGCTTTGTACTTTTTGTGATCACCAAGCTCTTTTCCCTCCCCACTTTTATCTGAGCATCCCATTTCTTTGCCCCATTGTCCCTGTCCTGCTTGGTCTAGCTTCTCTTCCCAGCATGTTATATCCTCAATGTGGGGCTTTATCTCAGAACGGATCTTCACCTGGTTAGTTTCACAGTTGGTGAGGCTTAGGTTACTCAAGCCCTTAAAACATTACAGAAGACCCCCTGCATTCCCCGGTGAACTAAAGCAGGCCAAATCCATCCGAATTCTGACTACTCTTTTCAAATTGCCCTACTGTGTTTACCAGGTTCACCTGTTGGCTGCTTATGGTTCTTCTTTTAGGTCCATCAGACATTCTCTTTCTTTCCTCTCATTCATCCCAAACAATACTGAGAACTTAGAACATTTGAGGCTTTTTCTTCCAGAACACATTTTATGGTTCTAAGGGATGACTTGACAGTTATTTTGTTGCATATTTTGTCTTACATTTCTGGTTTTACTATCCTGTATGTTTGTATGGATGGTTTCAAGGAGATTCAAAACCTAACCTAGAACTGTTGTCACATTTTCACATAATTCTTTCAGGAGGGTCTACTTTCATTCCCTCAAAGTTTTAGAATTTGGCACAACCCAGGTGAGGTGGAGAGGAAGATGCTTTCTATCTGCAGTAGACACTTCCTCCTTTAAAATGTCTAACCTCCCTCACCTACACAGGGCCTGGGGATGCTAGCTTGAAAAGTTACTTATTAGAGATTCTAGACACTGTGCCTTGTAAATCCAAAACTCGTTGCAGTGTAGGAACTAGCATATTTTCTGAGACAACTCGGTTAGCTGTTAATCAAGAACAAGGCAACATCACATAAACTCAGGATGTGTAAGAATGCTTCATTCTGTGGCCTCCCAGATAATGTAAGAGTTAAGCTAATGGTAAAAAAAACAGGTATTAATCCAACTCCTTGAGGGCTTTGATGAAGACATCTGTGTTGGAGATTTTAGAGATCAGAGAAGATAGAACAAGAATGAGAAAAGTAGCAACAAAAACACTAAAAAGGGCTGGTTCAGAGATTTGAAAAGTTCAATCTATAAATATATTCTCTGCTCCAGTTGATTAGAAACATAATTAGTTAGAAACCACTTTTCTTCTAAATTCTGAAATAGCTTAGGGATACAGTCTATCTATCTATGTGTTGGTAGATACTATGGTAATCTCTTTCCATTTTAGGAAGTATTCCCCATTGGAGTCATGGAACAAGTATATTTGTTCTCCCTAGCTTCCAATTATTTAGAAACATTTGATGAATATTTTTGAACCCCTTATATATGTCAAAAACAGTTGCTGGGACACCTGGGTGGCTCAGTTGGTTAAGCACCCAACTTTCAGCTCAGGTCATGATATCAGGGTCTGATTTTGAGCCTTGCATCAGGCTCTGTGCTAACAGTTTAGAGCCTGGAGCCAGCTTCAGAGTATTCTGTGCCTCCCTCTCTCTCTGTCCCCCTCCCCCCACTCGCACTCTGTCTCTCAAAATAAATAAACATTAAAAAAAACAGTTGTCAAGATCAGTCCAGTTTCAGGCATAAAACAGATGAGCAGTTTGTGGAGTAATATGAGGAGATTAATAAAGGAGATATATGTAGGTGGGGTTAGGGAAATGAACAAGGGATAGTGCAATATCCACAGGCTAGCACTGTTGGTTGTGGGAGAGATAGAAGACCAATAAGCTCAAAAGCGTACTGCCAGGACCCAGGAGAACCAAGACCCTCTAGTCTTCCAGAGCTCCTCTTGGAGCTGACTGAGGCTGAAGGTTTGTAGTCTCCATGGTTCAACCTCCCACAGCACAGAGCAGAGCGGAAGCAGGGGGCAGTAGGTAGGCTCCAATGCCTCCCGATACATGGGGAACAAGCAGGAAAATTCTCTGTTTTCTTGGAGATTATATTCTAGTGGAGAAAGAAAACATTAAACAAACATGTAATTTAAAATTCAGTAGGAAGAAGAGCCAGGTGAAGTGAGAGGAAAGAGTGGCAGGGAGATCAGTGATGGAGCCTTTGGAAACTCCTTGGGAAAGTGCCTGTCAGCAGGATTTGAATGACATGTGAATTCTTGGGCAGAGAAAACAGGTGCAAAGTGGATAGAACTTGCTTCAGAAGCTTAAGGCACATTAGGATCAAAAGGTGTTTTGCTTTGTTTTCCCTAGTTGGCTATTGAATGAAGTATGTGGACTTTCAAGCAAATATGACCTCTAAGCAAGGTTTCCTGTGAACCTATAAAAAAAAAAAAGCAGATGGCACAGTACAAAAACAGAAGTGTTCTTGAACACCAAGATAGTTATTTCTGTGTGTAAAGTATGTAGAGAACTCATATCTCCTTTCCATCACTGCATCCAGTTTTGCCCTTTCGAGGAAGGAGCTTTCAGTAAAATGGAAGTCTGAGAAAAATGAAACTTCTCTCCTGACAGTGACATAAAAGATGGAGAGAAACTCAGGACTGTGACTTGTACAGTTGCAAACCATCAGCTACCCAATGTAGAGCCCTTACCAAACCTTAGGGTCTTCAATAGGCTGGTATCTCCTGGAGACAGCTAGTTGGGTAAAAGAAGAGGAAGGAAAGTTGGGTAGAAGGAGGAGGAAAAGGAGGAAGCAGAGGAAGAGGAATATGGTGAGGAGGGGGTTCGCTAGCATTTATTGAGCATTTATTGTATGCTTAAGATTGTTCTAAACACTTTACTTCATTAGCTCACTTATCCTCAGTCTTATGAAGTAGAGAATAGAACTATGCCTATCTTATAGATGATGAGAGTGAGACACAAAGGAGTTAAGTAACTTGTTCCAAGGACTTGCAGCATAAGTAGAGGAGCTGAAATTTGAATCAGAGGGTCTGACTATAGAGTCATATTCTTCACTGCCACAATTTCTTCAGTTGGAGCCTCAAAGAAGGACTAAATCCCACCATGTCCACAAAACCTCTAATTGCCAAAGGAGAGCCTTCCTCCCCCTCATCCTCCATATTCTCAGGCAAACCTTGAAGGACCAGTTCCTGATTATAATTCCTCTAAATTTCACTTTAGATGGTTGGAAGAAGGGAAAAGAAAGAGGGCCATACAAAGTGTTCCCTGTTTTTTGGACTTTTCCTGTGAACTCTCTCCTTTCTCTATCTCAGCAGTAACCCAGAAAGCCCACAGAGTCACAGTGGTCTTCTGCTAAGCTACTCATTCACCAACAAAGGTCAAATTTTTGTAAGGCACCAATTGCTTCAAATAGAAAGTAGATTCAGGAACTCTCACAGTGGTCATTTGAGGGAGAACAGAGTGTAGGTAGAGAAAACACTAAAATAAAACAAACTCTTCAATGCTAGCCAACAACAGGGCTCCCCACCCCCACTCTGCCTGCCCCAAGCCTGAGGAGGAAGTAGTTGAAACAGGACTGAAGCCTAGGGAGAGAAGCTGTGTGAAAGAATCACGTAACAAGAGCTATGCCTTTATAGAGGAAAGCAAGCAGCCAGGCACCCAGTAGCCTATAGGAAGGGTGAGAAAGAATCTACACCTTGGCCTCACTCTCCTCTTCCCCTTTCTTTTGTTGACCACTCTTTCCATTGGTGGATCCCACTGGCAGCTAGAGCACAAGGCAGGGCACATAGGAGAAGCTTCAAGATATCTAACTGGAGAGCAGATGGACCCAGCCGACACATTCAGGCAATTCCTAGCACACAAGGCAGTGGACTGAGTACTGGAGAGCAAGTGTGGAGGGTCCAAACATTTGACAGGCAAATACAGCTCCGTTCTGGGGAACCCTGTGCAGCCCACCTGCCCACCCTCACATCAGGAAAAGCACAATTACGTTGTGTTAGATTGTACAATGGCACTCTGCTGTTGTGTCTCTTCTGGCATTGCTTACTATTGAGTGTAGTATATCAACTCCATATTTTATTGTACCCTGCTGGTTATAGTACAACTAACAGATATATGAGGTAAACAAAGAATACAAACCCTAGCATGTTGACTTTGAAACCTATTGTGAGCACAGAGAGGTTAAATATATTCCCAGAGCTGTGCCAATAGCCATTTGCAGAAGAAATAAACAAAGTTAGCTT